>NW_028318591.1:1659166-1995833 GCF_062004578.1 Staurois parvus | reverse complement strand
TTTTAAATCTACTTGTGCCAAAAACTTTATTTTCTAACTCTAGACAGAATGGGGAAGGGTGGAAACGGATGTCAGGTTTTTATTGCCATCCGGGCTGGAGGCTCTTCAGCTCACTTCCTGTCCCGGTGACCACAGAGGAAATTCCAAACAGAGAGCAAAGAAAACCTGAAAATAAGGTCTTAAATAAATGAAAATAAATAAATACAGTTATGGCAAAAAATATTGGCACCCCTCCATCTCGGTCAGATAATGCACCTCTTCGACCAGAAAATTGCTGCAATTACAAATGTTTTGGCATTCTCGTGTTTATTTCTTTGGTTTGTATTGGTATGACACAAAAAAACCCAAAAAACTGAGAAACAAAAAACCTAATCTGACACATTCCACGCAAAACCCAAAAAATGGACTGGACAAAATTAATGGCACCTTCTCAAAATTGTAAGAAATAATTGCATTCCAAGTTTGTGATGTTCCTGTAATTTGTCATTAAACTCCCCTGTATCAATGAACAGGTGCTGACAACATAGAAATCACACCGGCAACCAGTTAAAAATGGTGAAAAATTGACTCCACCTTCCTATTGTGAGTCTCTGTGTGCCACATGTAGTATGGAGGAGAGAAAGAGCAGCAAAGAATTGTCTGAGGATTTGAGAACAGAAATTGTGGAAAAGCACGGACAATCTCAAGGTTACAAGTCCATCTCCAGAGATCTTAATGTTCCTGTGTCCATGGTGCGCAACATTGTCAAGACATTTACAGCCCATGGCTCTGTAGCTAATCTCCCTGGACGTGAACAACAGAGAAAAATTGATCCAAGATTGCAACGAAGGATTGTTGGAATGGTGGCTAATGAACCTCGATCAACTTCCAGACAAATTCAAGCTGACCTTCAGGCACAGGGTACAACTGTGTCATCTCGCACTATACATCACCATCTGAATGAAAAGGGACTCTATGGTAGGAGACCCAGGAGGACTCCACTGCTGACCAGAAACATAAAAAAGCCAGGTTTGGAGTATGCCAAAACTTACCTGAAGAAGCCAAAATCCTTTCGGGAGAATGTACTGTGGACAGACGAAACAGAATGACAGCTTTTTGGTAAAGCCCATCATTCTACTGTTTTCAGAAAAAACAATGAGGCCTTTAAAGAAAAGAATCCAGAATCCAGTCCCTACAGTCACACATGGTGGGGGGGGTCACTGATGTTTTGGGGTTGCTTTGCTGCTTCAGGCACTGGATGTCTTGACCGTGTGCATGGCATTATGAAATCTGAAGACTACCAAAGAATTCTGAGGGCCAATGTAGGGCCCGGTGTCAGAAAGTTGGGTCTCCATCAGAGGTCATGGGTCTTACAGCTTGACAACGACCCAAAGAACACATCAAAAAGCACCCAGTAATGGTTTCAGACAAAACGCTGGAGAGGACTGAACTGGCCAGCTATGAGTCCAGATCTCAAACCCATAGAGCTCCTGTGGACAGATCTCATAACCGCAGTTGGGAAAAGGAACCCTTCCAATCTGAGAGACCTGGAGCAGTTGGAGAAAGAAGAGCGCTCCAAAATTCCAGTAGAGAGGTGGAAGGAACTCATTGATAGTTACAGGAAGCCATTGATTTCAGTTATTTTTTCCAAGAGGTGTGCTACCAAATATTACACTGAGGGTGCCAATAATTTTTTCCAGTCCATTCTTGGAGTTTTAAGTGGAATGTGTCAGATTTGGCTTTTTGTTTCTCCACGTTTTTGTGTCATACCAATACAAACCAAAGAAATAAACATGAAAATGCCAAAACATTTGTAATTGCAACAATTTTCTGGGCAAAAGTGGTGCAGTTGCAAGAAAAAGTATGTGAACCCCTTGGGATTACGTGGAGTTTTGCATGAATTGGGCATAAAATGTGCTCTGAATGTCATCTAAGTCACAACAATAGAAGAACACAGTCTGCTGAACATAATACTACACAAACATTCTTGATCGTAGGTCTTCTGAGAGCTCTTTTCTGCGAGGCATGGTTCACATCAGACAGTGCTTCTTGAAACCAGTAAACCCAAAACAGGTGTGTGTTTTTTTAAGGGCAGGACAGCTGTCAGCAACACATCCAATATCCTCACACTGATTGGAGTCAAGGTTGGCTCCCTCCTGGCTCCAATTAGATCTGGGAGAAGTCATTAAGCTAGGGCCTCACATACTTTTTCCTCCCTGCACTGTGAATGTTTACATGTTATGTGCAATTAAACCAAGACAACATCTAATGTTTGTGTAGTATTATGTTCAGCAGACTGTGTTCTTCTATTGTTGTGACTTAGATGACATTCAGAGCACATTTTATGCCCAATTCATGCAAAACTCCACGTAATCCCAAGGGGTTCACATACTTTTTAATGCAACTGTACATTATCTGACAGAAATGCAGGGGTGGCAATATTTTTGGCCAGGACTGTAGATCATTTTTTTGGCCAGGAGATGACCAGAGACTGCGGACACTGTACAGGAGAGGACCAGAGACTGCGGACACGGTACAGGAGATGACCAGAGACTGCGGACACGGCACAGGAGATGACCAGAGACTGCGGACACGGCACAGGAGATGACCAGAGACTGCGGACACGGCACAGGAGATGACCAGAGACTGCGGACACGGTACAGGAGATGACCAGAGACTGCAGACACGGCACAGGAGATGACCAGAGACTGCGGACACGGCACAGGAGATGACCAGAGACTGCGGACACGGCACAGGAGATGACCAGAGACTGCGGACACGGCACAGGAGATGACCAGAGACTGCGGACACGGTACAGGAGATGACCAGAGACTGCGGACACGGTACAGGAGATGACCAGAGACTGCGGACACGGTACAGGAGATGACCAGAGACTGCGGACACGGTACAGGAGATGACCAGAGACTGCGGACACAGAGACTGCGGACACAGTACAGGAGATGGCCAGAGACTGCGGACACAGCACAGGAGATGACCAGAGACTGCGGACACACTACAGGAGATGACCAGAGACTGCGGACATACTACAGGAGATGACCAGAGACTGCGGACATACTACAGGAGATGAGCAGAGACTGCGGACATACTACAGGAGATGACCAGAGACTGCGGACCTTTGGGGAGGGGGCAGGTACCAGAATTCAACAGGTACCTGCTCCCACTTCCACAGAGTTGTCCTCCCCCCCCACCTCCCCGTAGTCTTCTGGGACACATGACAGGTCCCACAAGATGACGGGGCCATTCACCAAGCTCAGCGCTTCTTGCACATGCGCAGTGGGCACCCGCCTGTGAAGCCGCAAGCTGTCACAGCCAGGTGCCCACACTAAAGATGCCGGCACCAGGGAGAGAAGACGGTCGATGGAAGGAGGACACTGCTGGACCAAGGAACAGGTAGGACTGAGGAGCGGATTCTTCTGCACAGTAGAGCTGAGCGGCTGGCCCGGTATTCTAACACGGCGGTGGCGATGGGAAGAATACCAGGCCGGCCTCTCCATAAGACGCACAGACATTTGGGGGAAAAAAGTGTCTTATGGAGCGAAAAATATGGTAAATGCTTTCTTTTGGGTTTAATACCGCTTTAAACCATTCTATGTGCAGGTTCTGCCACATTCTGTGGCTCAGAAGTTCTGACTGTAGCCGTGGTAGTCCATGCACTGGCAGCAACACAGGTTTTTTTTTTAATTTTCAGGACACGCATTCAGGGTGTTCCCATCTTCTGGGCCCAAGCAGTACTGGACCGGCTGCACTTACCCTTTACTGACATTACAGGGAGGCAGTCAGCTCTCTCCTGTATAATCGGTCTTCCCTCTGACCTTTCTCCCCCCCAGCATCTTCCGTCTGGAGGGAACGGTGGTGTCAGGAGTGACCTTTAGGTAGTACAGGGCTGAAATTCTCCCGGTCTGGATTGGGGGGGGGGGGGGGGGTGCTGTCAGAACACAGCGCTGGATGTAGTTCTAATTGCTGCGTTTGTTCTGGGAGATCCGTATTAATATACAGGACTCTACTAGGCTCTGCTCTTCATGTCATGGGAGGGAGGAGCGTTGAAGAAAACCTATAGAAGTGGAAAACCGCAACAGCAGCGCACTTTAAAGCTGAATTTGAAGGAGGTATAAAATGACTTCAATCGATGCAGCTCTGTAGTTACATTTTTTCAAATGCAAGCATGTAAGCATTTTAATGTGCCTTGGTATCAGCCTCTTGTAATCCCTGTGCAGCAAAGCTCAGACTTGAAGCAGCACAGGAGCCAATCGGGTGTGTTGCAATGCTCGTATGCAAGGGTTTCCTCCTCAGAGAATAGGTGCAGGTACTCCCTCCTCTCCATAGTCACCCCATCTGTGCCCCCTACCCATCTCTGAACACAGTGCCTTGTCTCTGCCCCCTTCCCACTTCAGAGCACCGTCCCTGGTCTCTGCCCCCTACCCACTTCTGAGCACCGTCCCTCGTCCCTGCCCTGGGCTGCATGTACCCACTTCTGAGCACCGTCCATGGTCTCTGCCCCCTTCCCACTTCTGAGCACTGTCCCTCGTCTCTGCCCCCTACCCACTTCTGAGCACCGTCCCTGGTCTCTGCCCCCTACCTACTTCAGAGCACCGTCCCTCGTCCCTGCCCTGGGCTGCATGTACCCACTTCTGAGCACCGTCCCTCGTCTCTGGCCCCTGCCCACCCACCTCTGAGCACCGTCCCTGGTCTCTGGCCCCTGCCCACCCACCTCTGAGCACCGTCCCTGGTCTCTGGCCCCTGCCCACCCACCTCTGAGCACCGTCCCTGGTCTCTGGCCCCTGCCCACCCACCTCTGAGCACCGTCCCTGGTCTCTGGCCCCTGCCCACCCACCTCTGAGCACCGTCCCTGGTCTCTGGCCCCTGCCCACCCACCTCTGAGCACCGTCCCTGGTCTCTGGCCCCTGCCCACCCACCTCTGAGCACCGTCCCTGGTCTCTGCCCCCTACCCACCTCTGAGCACCGTCCCTGGTCTCTGCCCCCTACCCACTTCTGAGCACCGTCCCTGGTCTCTACCCACTTCTGAGCACTGTCCCTGGTCTCTGCCCCCTGCCCCTGGTCTCTGCCCCCTGCCCCTGGTCTCTGCCCCCTGCCCCTGGTCTTTGCCGCCTGCCCACTTCTGAGCACTGTCCCTGGTCTCTGCCCCTTACCCAACTCCCAGTTGCCACCACTTTTAGAGAATTCAGACTCAAGTATCATTTGGTTTTAAGTAATTTGTATGAAATCTATGATAACAAAACAGGCTGTAAAATAAGATACCATGCAACCAGGAACAATAGATCCACCTAAGCAACAACAGCTAAAAACAGACCCCCTCAGCAACAATAGATCCACTCCACAACAATATAACCCCCCCCCCCCCCCCAACTACAACAGATCCCACCCGCAACACTACACACTCCTACCCACAGTGACAACAGATTTCCCAGCATGCAGGATCAAAAGAACCTCCAGCACATGCCAGCTTCCCTTGCCAGTAGATATATTCAGTGCTGTAGGTACAGGAACTGTACATCAACACGTTCCTGCTGAAAGCCAGCAACAATAGATCCATCCCAGCAATGATATGCCCCCCACTATCATCGATAGAGTACCCACTAACTACTACAGACCCTCCCAGCAAAACTATGCCTCCCTCCCCACCCCTCAGTGACAACAGATTTCCCAGCATTCAGAATGCTCCTTACATTGCTGGTCAGTGGGAAGAATGCCCCTTAAACTGGTGGTCATTGGGACAAATGCCCCTTATATCGATGGAATGGAGCGACGATAGCATCTTCTCTTTCAGTATAGAGCAGTACATCTGTGAATTCATGGCACCATCAATGAAATTCACCTTCCCGACACCAGCAGCACTCATGCAGCCTTACAGAAGGACACTGCCACCACCATGTTTCACAGTAGGCACCATGCATTTTTCTTTGTACTCCTCACGACGGCATACAGCTTTGAAGCCATCCGTTCCAAAAACTTTCCAAAAACATTTATCTAGGTCTCATTCCTTCAGAGTACAGAGACCCAGTAGTAGTCTTTTTCAGCATGGGCCCTGGCAAATTCTAGGTGGTCTTTTTTGTGCATGTCCATCGCTCTGCAGTGTATGCCGTATTGTATCACTGGAAACAATCACCCCAGTTTGGCTTTCTACTTCTTTAGCCAAGTCCAGAGAACTTGCATGATCATTTTCTTCATCCCTTCTCACCAGAAGACGCTCCTGTCAAAGTGCTAACTTCTGTGGACGGCCTGAACGTCTCTGTGAGATGGTTACAGTTCCATCTTTGTTAAATTTTTGTATCACTTTTGTTCCAGTATTCTTACTGATAAGTAAAGCTTTGCTCATCTTCTTGTAGCCTTCACCTTTGTGTAAATACATTATTTTCTCTCTTTCTCAGGCCTTTCTCTTTCATGTGGTGCCATTGCTGACAGCATGACACGGGGAGGGGTTTTCTTTGTTAATTAATGCCCTTTTATAATCAGCTGTCTGCTGGACAACTGTTTAATGAATAATTAGACTCCCCTGTAGTTGAATTCCTGTTCATTAGGATTTTGTTGTCTAAAATGTAGCTTTGCTCCTAAGACTTTCATTGGGGTGTGTTCATTTTTGCAACATGGTCTTGAATGAATTTGTCAGGAAAAATACTTTGTGTGTGCAAATTAACAAATCTTGTTTGCAATCAATGGCCGGCATTTGTGGGAGGATTTTGTAGTGTAGTGCCCCATAGAAAATGTTGATTCTGAAAGGAAATTAAAGGTTTTCTGACACATCTGTAGTACGTACTCATTTCTGCTGAGCACTGTACTACACTGTTGCACCCATGCTGGGTCCAGCACCTGAAACAATATTCCAGGCCACCCCCACTGTGCTGGGTCCAGATACGGTCCTCAAGGTTAAACAAACAGAGGTTACACCAATCCAGATGCTCTGCTTTTATTGTGGTTGATTGCGGAATTGATTGAAGATTGTAAGTAATAGAATAGTTAGACAAGAGTGAGGGAGAAGAGGTCCATCACCAGAGGACACAAGCAAAAAACTGAGGACGCACTGCGTGGGGTGGAGTTATAGAGGGGACACACGGGGGCGTGTCCTGAAAGTGTCCAATCAACTGAAGGCAGCAGCCTATAACCCAATGTCTATGAATACTCAGCCTGTGGCCTGTACTGTACAATTAGGATACTATTTTAACCACTTGTGCACCTAGGGCCTACAAAAGCACACCCTTTAACCACTTCCCTATGTATATAAACGGACAGACAGTGGCAGTGCAGGGGCGGGTGGTCGTTTATAAATGGCCTCCCCGCACCCTGCTTGTGCGCACTCCCTGGGAGCGCGCAGCACCGCGATCCAGTGCCCGCTGTGTCCTCCGGACACAGTGAAACACCGATCGTCGGACGGGACCTCTGTGCGAGGTCCCGATCATTTGATCACTGATTGGCCAATTGGTGATCACATGCAGAGTAGTAAGCAAGATGTCACTTGTGACATCATTGCTTACTACGTGTGAAATCTGTGAATGATCACAGAGGTCACATGGTACAAGGCTATTCAAAACAGCCTTGTACCATGTGACAAGCTGTGAGCCAATCAAAGCTCACTCAGTAGTTCTCAATGGCTGCAAGAATGCAGCCAGAGAGAAGGAGAAATGATTGCTTTTACAGCCTTTATGGGTGTAAAAAAAAAAATTTTCATCACCCCCCACAAGTAGTACAGTGATAATTTTTGGTTATAAACTAAATTTGGGTTATTTTTTTTTTTTTTTTTACTAAAAAGGATAACAGAATAAATTTTGGCCAAGATTTATGACAAAATATTTATTTGCAAAATTTTATAAGAAAAACGCTTTTTCAAAATTGTTGGACGTTTTCATCTACATAGCAAAAAAAAAAAAAAAAATCCCAGTGGTGAATAAATACCACCAAAATAAAGCTTTATCTGTCTCAAAAAAATGCTAAGAAAATTCATATGGGTACAGTGTTGCATGACCGCGCAATTGTCATTCAAAGTGTGATAGCGCTAAAAGCTGAAAATTGGCCTGGACAGGAAGGGGGTAAAAGTGTCCGGACTGGAAGTGGTTACAAATTTAACCTAAGCACCTACATGTGTAAATACATCAGTGGTCCATATGGTGTAGAGTTATTCACCCTGAGGTCATCACAGAGGACAAGGGGGCGCTCTTTATGTCTGGAGGAAAAGAAATTTAATCTCCAAACACGGAAAGGTTTCTTCACAGTAAGAGCTGTGAAAACGTGGAATAGACTCCCTCAAGAGTTGGTTCTGGCCAGTGGATTCTTTCTTGGATACACAGAATATAACTGGATATAACATTTATAGGTAAAGTTAATCCAGGGAATATCCGATTGCCTCTCAGGGGATCAGGATGGAATTTTTTTCCCAGCAGGAGCAAATTGGATCATGCTTTGCTGGGCTCTTTTACCTTCCTCTGGATCAACTGTGGGTGTAGGATTATAACTTTTTTTTTTAATGGTTGAACTTTTGTCTCTTTCAACCAGACTATGTAACCTTTCGTGTACCTTGCACGAGTCTTCCTCCATCTTTGCAAGAATGCAGACAGTGGTTTCTGCCTAAGACAAGGTTCACACCATATGCAGGTGCGAGACCGCTTGTAATCGCACACTTTCCCGCACCTGCATCAAAAAAAAAAAAAAAAAAAAGGGGCACCCCCACACACTGTAAAGCACAGAACATTTTCACTTGCTGGGAACCGCATAGCATCATGCAGTTTCCCTGCAGATTTTTGAAAAAGGGCAGAGACCTTTTTGATGTGATTCCTGTAAGTACAGCAGACCATTCAAATGAATGGCAATAGTATGAAACTAGACAAAATAATGCTTCATGTACACAAGCAGCTCATAAAACGCAAGTTTAGGAGCTTTTGGCATTTTTTTGCTCCGAAACTCAACTCCATAAAGCCTGTGTGTCCGTGTACACACAGGCTTGTAGCAGAGTTTAGGAGCTGCTGCGTTCAGGTGAGGTTACACCTCCCTCTCCTGAACATGAAAGAATCGCATTCAGGATAGGAACGTTGTGACAGCTGACCGCGGAATCCGCGTTTTTGCTGCAATTTGTGGTTTCCTGAGGCTGGCGGTGGGGGTAGGCTCATGTACATGAAGCCTAGGGCTGTTAAATAGGGTTTCCCTGATAAATACATTGTAACAAATGTATTTTGTTAGACTGTATTCAGACTAGCTGTTTTATGTGCAGATCAAAAGGTTGATCTTTGAACTGAACATAACATCACTTAAGTGTTACTAACCCCAGGACCCTACATTCACTATATCAGGTCTCCCCGAACCCCGCATTCACCATATCCGGTCTCCCCGGACCCCGCATTCACCATATCCGGTCTCCCCGGACCCCGCATTCACCATATCCGGTCTCCCCGGACCCCGCATTCACCATATCCGGTCTCCCCGGACCCTGCATTCAACATATCCGGTCTCCCCGGACCCCGCATTCACTATATCCGGTCTCCCCGGACCCTGCATTCACTATATCTGGTCTCCTCGGACCCTGCATTCACTATATCTGGTCTCCCCGGACCCTGCATTCACTATATCTGGTCTCCCGGACCCTGCATTCACTATATCTGGTCTCCCTGGACCCTGCATTCACTATAACCGCTCTCCCCGGACCCTGCATTCACTATATCCGATCTCCCCGGACCCCGCATTCACTATATCTGCTCTCCCGGACCCTGCATTCACTATATCTGGTCTCCCAGGACCCTGCATTCACTATATCTGGTCTCCCCGGACCCCGCATTCACTATATCTGGTCTCCCCGGACCCCGCATTCACTATATCTGGTCTCCCCGGACCCTGCATTCCCTATATCTGGTCTCCCCGGACCCCGCATTCACTATATCTGGTCTCCCCGAACCCTGCATTCACTTTGGGTAGAGCTCCGCCTTAAAGTAGAAGTTTACACTGTCAAACAGCATGGACTATTTTTAACCCTTATGCTGCTAGCATTAGTAAACAGATAGGAACATATATTATATTTACTTGTTTTAAACTAATTATTTTTTATGTTTGTTCAGTTACGTCCTTGTTTCTTCCTCTGGAGGGGTGGGTGGGTGGGTTGGGAGATTTCTTAGCTAAGCACACCCTCCTGCTTGTATGCCTGAACTAAGGGCACATGGATTTCGGGAAGTCAATGCTACATGAATCATCTGCCCTTACTCAAGATGGCCATGGCCAGAAATGCTAGGCGGTGTTATTCAAAGTGATTTCTGAATGGATGGGGAAGGGGGTGGGTGAATATTAACCGCTTCCCAACCGCCCTATAGCAGGAGTACTGCTACAGATCGGCAGGGCTGTGCAAAATCACGTATATATACACGATTTTGTATTTCCGGGTAGGGGGCGCGCACTCCATACCCACACCGCTATTGGCTCCTTAGCATGTCAATCACCAGGTCCCAACCGCCGATTCTCAGTCGGGACTCGTTGCTTGTCAGCGAAACAACACAGATCTCTACCCTGTCAGCACGAACAGGCTGCTTTGTATTGCTCTGCACAGCACTGCCCAGTGCCAAACCCTTCCAGCAGAGCACAGCACAGCAATACAAAGCAGCTTCTCTACACAGTAAAACACACACAGCACACTGTTAACCCTTTGATCGCCCCAGATGTTAACCGTGTGCCTGCCTGGCTGTGCTGTAATTTATCATGGCACATGCCAATCACTGGGTGCCAGCCAGTGATTGGCTGATGGCGATCAGCTCTCAGACTCATAGAACACAGCTCTGTCAGTGTACACAGCACAGAGCTGTGCTCAGCGACAGGCGATGTAGTTGATTTTTCATTCCCTGCTAAGCAGGGAATGAAAACAACTAGATCCACAGTAAAAGCAGCACACAGTACACACGCAAACACGTTAGGCACATATTTAACGCCTTGATCACCCCAGACGTTAACCCCTTCCTGCCCAGTGTCATTAGTACAGTGTCAGTGCTTTTTATTAGCACTGATCACTGTATTAGTGTCACTGGGGATGTCAGTGGCTGTTCGTTCCCCCCCCAGTGTCAGAATGCCCGCCGCAGTCCCACTATAAGTTGCTGATCGCTGCCATTACTAGTAAAAAAAATAAATCAAAATTCCAGTATATATATACTGCCATTTGTAGGCGCTATAACTTTCACGTAAACCAATTAATTTACATGTATTTTTTTTTAGTAAAGACATGTTGCAGAATACATTTTGGCCTAAATTTGATGAAATTGTATTTTTTTTATTTTTATTTTTTTTTAAATTAGACGTTTTATTGCAAAAAGTCACCATATTGTGTTTTTTTTTTCAAAATTGTTTTTTTTTGGTTTATAGTACAAAGTAAAAAAAATGCACAGGTGATCAAATACCACCGAAAGAAAGCTCCATTTGTGGTTCTCAGATGCAGTGTCGTACCGCTTTAATGCTACCTGTCAAGTGCATTTTTTTTTAATTTTTTATTAAGTGTATTGGTTTATCTCCTTGTTGATGTAAAAAAGAAAAAAAAAAAAGAAAAAAAAAAAAAAAAGGGAGGGAGCTGCAAAGCTTCAGCAATGAATGCAGTCTGGCAGGGGTGTCTGGCTCACAACACTGGCTAAACAGAATAATAAATTGCTTGTCAGGCAGAATTGCTCACCTGTGTGTGTTTTAAAATGCCAAAACAAAAGACGACTTTTTGCATTGTTACTTGAGTTATCCCCTTCACCCAAAGCTTTTCACGTACCGAGAATTGGGGACCTCACAGGACAGTAGAGGGTCTTCACAGCCTCAGGGTCGGGAGTGAAGTAGCTCAGGTTGGTGTACACGTCGTGGGTTCTGGAATAGTCCCAGGTGGGGCTGGACCCAAATATCCCCTGGAAGATGCTGGAGGCTCCGCGGCGGTACAACAGCAAAACAAAAAGCAGCTGCGACAAGACCAAACACAGGAGGAAATATGGCTTTTCTGTCCTTGCCAGGAACATTGTCCAGCCTCGGTCATCCACAGACTCTGCCAGATCATGTGAACAGGATACGGAGGGCTTGGAAGGGTTTGGTACTGGGCAGGGATCCAGGGAGACGGGCCGGCATCCTCATGTGTCTGTGTTCACACAGGGGGGCACAACGTACTAAAGAGGTCACTGCAGGACATTCCTTCTTTCATCTCTGAAAAACAGCAGCAGAGAGAAAATGAAAATAAATTACATTTAACAATTCAATTAGCAGAACTGCATCTACGTCCTCTTCTGAAATACTCTGCGCAGCTGGAGGACTCCGCTCCTTCCTCTATAACTCTCCTCTCCTGCCACACTTTGCACTGCTGGAGGACTCCGCTCCTTCCTCTATACACTACCCTCCTGAAATACTCTGCGCAGCTGGAGGACTCCGCTCCTTCCTCTACACGCTACCCTCCTGAAATACTCTGCACTGCTGGAGGACTCTGCCCCTCTCTCTATAAGCTACCCTCCTGAAATACTCTGCTCTGCTGGAGGACTCTGCTCCTTCTTCTATAACTCTTCTCTCCTGAAATACTCTGCTCTGCTGGAGGACTCCGCTCCTTCTTCTATAACTCTTCTCTCCTGAAATACTCTGCTCTGCTGGAGGACTCCGCTCCTTCCTCTATAACTCCTCTCCTGAAATACTCTGCGCAGCTGGAGGACTCCGCTCCTTCCTCTATAACTCTCCTCTCCTGCCACACTTTGCACTGCTGGAGGACTCCGCTCCTTCCTCTATACACTACCCTCCTGAAATACTCTGCACTGCTGGAGGACTCCGCTCCTTCCTCTACACGCTACCCTCCTGAAATACTCTGCACTGCTGGAGGACTCCGCTCCTTCCTCTATAACTCCTCTCCTGAAATACTCTGCGCAGCTGGAGGACTCCGCGCCTTCCTCTATAAACTCTCCTCTCCTGAAATACCCTGCACTGCTTGGGGACTCTGCTCCTTTGTCGATCTGTTTAGAGCAAGGGTCTACCACATTAAATAAAAATTGATATAAGATAGGAGATCGAGTTCCCACAGAACATCTCTAAATCATACAAAAGTAAATTTATAACTACATCAGTCCTAGTGCTTCAAAAGAACTATAATGAAAAAGGGATTTTTAATTGAAATACCGTTCAGGGCGATGACCATATATGTTCAATACAAGAATTGTTCTTGCAGAAGAATACTGCAGCCAAGTAACTCAATACACAATCATGTTCCCGGATCTACCGTAAAACAATTCAAATATTACAAAAGCATTCCTGTGTCTATTGAAGCCGACTGACCCAACCCTCCTAAATGATTCCTTGTTACAGCTGAACAAAACTGGATTTCAACTTCCATATTTTCCCTGAGATGCCATCAGGAACTAGACGTATGACCAATCCATGAAAGAAAACATACAGCAGATGGTATCGGCAAGAACAAACCCTCAAACCGGCCATCGTTGATTGCTTCCTGTGAATATGCAGATATTGAACATTCCATAATAGTTCAGAATACAAAAAGAAAGGCTTTTCTTGTGTCAGCTTTTCTTGGTTACTGTAGAGGCCAATTGTAGAGATATTCACGAATGAAGGTGCTGCCTTACACAGTCCTGGCCAAAAACATTGCCCCCCCCCCCCCCCCTCTGCATTTCTGTCAGATAATGCACCACTTTGCCCAGAAAATTGTACCAATTACAATTATTTTGGTATTCTCACATTTATTTCTTTGGTTTGTATCGGTATGACACAAGAAAGTGGAGAAACAAAATGCCAAATCTGACACATTCCATGCAAAACCCCAAAAATGGACTGGACAAAATTATTGGCACCCTCAATTTAATATTTGGTAGCACAGCCCTTGGAAAAAAAATAACTGAAATCAATGGCTTTCTGTAACCATCAATGAGTTTCTTCCACCTCTCTACTGGAATTTTGGAGCACTCTTCTTTTACCAACTGCTCCAGGTCTCTCAGATTGGAAGGGTTCCTTTTCCCAACTGCTGTTTTCAGATCTCTCCACAGGAGCTCTATGGGATTGAGATCTGGACTCATTGCTAGCCAGTTCAGTCCTCTCCAGCACTTTGTCTGAAACCATTTCTGGGGTCTTTTTTGACGTGTCCTTTGGGTCATCGACCTGCTACAAGACCCATGACCTCTGACAGAGACCCAACTTTCTGACATTGGGCCCTACATTGCACCCCAGAATTCTTTGGTAGTCTTCAGATTTCATAATGCCTCCTTACCTCAACTGTCCCCATAAGAGTGCCCCCATTAAAGTCCCTCATGGTTCAGTGGATGCACTCTAAGAGACCTTAGGCATAGCCCACCCCAGCACGCTCTAGATCTGGGCCTACCTCCTCATATATATGTATATTTTCAATTTCCTCACCACCTATCGCAGATATACTGCAGCAGGGCACCGGACTCATCTGGGTAGGGGGTGCGCGTGCACATGCTGATCAGCAGGTCTTGGCCAATGATGTCATGTAGCAGAGTACATTTTTACCTAAATTTATAAAGAAATTCGTTTATTTTTTTTGGATGTTTTATAAAATAAAAACCCCAGTGCCGATCAAATACCACCAACAGAAAGCTATGTGTGTGGAAACAAAAAGTATATAAAACCCTCAAGAGGTCAAGCGGTATATATATATATATATATATATATATATATATATATATATATATATATATATATATATATATATATATATATATATATATATATATATATATATATATATATATATATATATATATATATCAGAAGTGAGTCCACCCCTCACATTTTTGTAAATATTTGATTCTATCTTTTCATGTGACAACACTGAAGAAATGACACTTTTCTACAATGTGACGTAGTCAGTGTACAGCTTGTATAACATGTAAATTTTCTGTCCCCTCAAAATAACTCAACACACAGCCATTAATGTCTAAACCGCTGGCAACAAAAGTGAGTCCACCCCTAAGTGACAAGGTCCAAATTGGGCCCAATTAGCCATTTTCCCTCCCCGGTGTCATGTGACTTGTTTGTGTTACAAAGTCTCAGGTGTGAATGGGGAGCATTGTGTTAAATTTGGTGTTATCACTCTCACTCTCTCATAGTGGTCACTGGAAGTTTAACATGGCACCTCATGACAAAGAACTTTCTGAGGATCTGAAAAAAAGAATTGTTGCTCTACATAAAGATGGCCTAGGCTATAAGAAGATTGCCAAGACCCTGAAACGGAGCACCAGCACGGTGGCCAAGACCATACAGCGGTTTAACAGAACAGGTTCCACTCAGAACAGGCCTTGCCATGGTCGACCAAAGAAGTTGAGTGCACGTACTCAGCATCATATCCAGAGGTTGTCTTTGGGAAATAGACGTATGAGTGCTGCCAGCATTGCTGCAGAGGTTGAAGGGGTGGGGGGGGGGTCAGCCTGTCAGTGCTCAGACCATACGCCGCACACTGCATCAAATTGGTCTGCATGGCTGTTGTCCCAAAAGGAAGCCTCTTCTAAAGATGGTGCACAAGAAAGCCCACAGTTCAAGCAGACTAAGGACATGGATTACTGGAACTATGTCCTGTGGTCTGATGAGACCAAGATAAACTGATTTGGTTCAGATGGTGTCAAGCGTGTGTGGCGGCAACCAGGTGAGGAGTACAAAGACAAGTGTGTCTTGCCTACAGTCAAGCATGGTGGTGGGAGTGTCATGGTCTGGGGCTGCATGAGTGCTGCCGGCACCGGGGGGCTACAGTTCATTGAGGAAACCATGAATGCCAACATGTACTGTGACATACTGAAGCAGAGCATGATTCCCTCCCTTCAGAGACTGGGCTGCAGGGCAGTATTCCAACATAATAACGACCCCAAACACACCTCCAAGATGACCACTACCTTGCTGAAGAAGCTGAGGGTAAAGGTGATGGACTGGTCAAGCATGTCTCCAGACCTAAACCCTATTGAGCATTTGTGGGACATCCTCAAACGGAAGGTGAAGGAGCACAAGGTCTCTAACACCCACCAGCTCTGTGATGTCGTCATAGGAGGAGTGGAAGAGGACTCCAGTGGCAAGCTGTGAAGCTCTGATGAACTCCATGCCCAAGAGGGTTACGGCAGAGCTGGAAAATAATGGCGGCCACACAAAATATTGACACTTTGGGCCCAATTTGGACATTGTCACTTAGGGGTGGACTCACTTTTGTTGCCAGCGGTTTAGACATTAATGGCTGTGTGTTGAGTTATTTTGAGGGGACAGCAAATTTACATGTTATACAAGCTGTACATTCACTGCTTTACACTGTAGCAAAGTGTCATTTCTTCAGTGTTGTCACATGAAAAGATAGAATCAAATATTTACACAAATGTGAAGGGTGGACTCACTTCTGTGAGATACTGTAAGTGCAATGACCGTGATGACGCTTGATTTATGCCTTTGCAATTGTTGTATGTATAATTTTGGTATATTTCCACTAATCACTCTTGTTCTGTTTTATTCTCATAGGTAGCAGTCCAATCTTTGCCCCTGAGGAAGCGAAACATGTCGAGCTTTATGTGAATGGATGGTGGCAACCCTAGGAAAATTATACCTGTACCAGTAACTTTATAGTTTGTACTTTTATCAAGGTGTGGGGCCACCACCATAACCGACATAAGGGTGCAGGATACTACGTTTTATTTTACATGTGATTTTAATTAATGTTTAATTATGCAACAACAAAGATTGCAAAATAATTTATGATATTCAGTGTTGTGCCTATAAAGTCCATAGATTGTGGTCCAATGTATGTTTCTCTAGTTGAATGGATTTAGAGACCGGGCTTTTTAGTATCTGTTAGGGTCACGGACATTGCTTTTTTTCACCCTCCTTTGTTTTGTTACCATTGATTGAATTAACTGTATGACGTACAAGGTCCTAACCAACTGAATAGAGATTCATTAGAGAATCATTTAGGAGAATCATTTAGAATCATAGAGAATCATTTAGGACTATACACTACGTTATGATTGCTACATCTAATGACCAACTTTACGGCTTGTATACAAGGGTGGCTGACCCATCCCTTCTTCACCCAGGCTAATGGACTCCTAGAGGGGACATCACAACTGGCTGCCAGTGCAAGGTAGTGCTTTGTTTGGTGGAAAAGCATCTGAATAGGAATATTGAGTCCTGAGGAGCCCCCAGGAACTGCAACCAATGCTCATTGCACTCCAACCCATCAATGCCTTACTGATATAAACACAGACGCACCTTCAAAATTCCGAAGTGTTCCCTGAGAAGGTGACAGAGTTACATTAGCAGGAAAGATGCCAAGTTAAATAGGTCCAGTTTAAACCCGTCACTGCTATTGTAAGTTGATGGTGAAGTGTTTGTGTAAGGGACGTGTCTGAGTGCATGTGGCTTCCTCAAGCTTCATCAGTCCTTAGAGGAACAAAGCTTTTTAACTGAATAAATTCCTCTGTACTAAACAAATGGAAATGCCATGTGAATGTATGGTAATGGCATCTGATAAGCATTCCATTTCTCCATTGCTGCATTTGACCTGGCTTTGCTTTTTGCTCCTGGCATCCATGTGCACAAGTCCTAAGAGGTTCAGGTGCTCACCATGTATTCACTATGCATTCATTTTAGATAAAGCAGCGTGCTTACTAAGCTTTCTTTAGCCAGGTTTTTTTTTTGGAAGTCTCTAGCAGAGCTTGGTCCCCATATAAAGCAGTGCTCTTACTAGGCTTTCTTTAGCCAGGTTGTTTTTGGAGGTCTCCTGAAGAGCTTGGTACCTGTATAAAGGAGTGTTCTTACTAGGCTTTCTGTAGCCAGGTTGTTTTTGGAGGTCTCTAGCAGAGCTTGGTACCTGTATAAAAGGAGTGTTCTTACTAGGCTTTCTGTAGCCAGGTTGTTTTTGGAGGTCTCCTGAAGAGCTTGGTCCCCGTACAAAGAGGTTCTTACTAGGCTTCCTTTAGCCAGGTTGTTTTTGGTCAGTGTTCTTACGAGGCTTCCTTTTGCCAGGTTTTTTTGGGAGGTCTCCTGCAGAGCTTGGTCCTCGTGTAAAGTAGCATTCTTACTAAGATTTCTTTTGCTAGGTTGTTTTTGGAGGTTTCCTGCAGAGATTGGTCCCTGTATAAAGCAGTGTTGTTAACAGGCTTCCTTTAGCCAGGTTGTTTATGGAGGTCTCCTGCAAAGCTTTGTCCCCAAGTAAAGCAGTGTTCTTACTAGGCTTTCTTCAGCAAGGTTGTTTTTGTTCAGTGTTGTTAACAGGCTTCCTTTAGCCAGGTTTTTTATGGAGGTCTCCTGCAAAGCTTGGTCCCCATGTAAATCAGTGTTCTTGCTAGGCTTTCTTTAGCCAGGCTATTTTTGGAGGTCTCCTGCAAAGCTTGGTCCCTGCATTAAGCAGTGTTTTTACCAGGCTTCCTTTAGCCAGGTTGTTTATGGAGGTCTCCTGCAGAGCTTGGTCCTCATATAAAACAATGTTCTTACTAGGCTTCCTTTAGCCAGGTTATTTTTGGAGGTTTCCTGCAGAGCTTAGTCCTTACTAGGCTTTCTTCAGCCAGGTTGTTTTTGTTCAATGTTGTTAACAGGCTTCCTTTAGCCAGGTTGTTTACGGAGGTCTCCTGCAGAGCTTGGTCCTATATAAAACAATGTTCTTACTAGGCTTCCTTTAGCCAGATTATTTTTGGAGGTTTCCTGCAGAGCTTGGTCCTCATAAAACAACGTTCTTACTAGGCTTCCTTTAGCCAGGTTGTTTATGGAGATCTCCTGCAGAGCTTAGTACCCGTATAAAGCAGTGTCCTTACTAGAATTTCTTTAGCCAGGTTGTTTTTGGAGGTCTCCTGCAGAGTGTGTCCCCCTAAAAAGCAGTGTTCTTACTGGCTTTTAGCCAGGTTGTTTTTGGAGGTGTACTGTAGAGCTTGGTCCTTGTATAAAGCAGTGTTCTCACTAGGCTTTCTTTAGCCAGGTTGTATTTTGTATGTCTTCTGCACAACTTGCTTCCCCACTACCAAGCCCCCTATGTGGTCCTGTCTTCTGTGTGAGCCCGAGACTGCTGCAGAAGGATTCAGGATGGAGATGCAGCAATCTCCACCAGGTTCAATGAACCCAGAAGTGTTCCGCTCTGAGCAGATTCCAGGTTCAGATCTGTCAGAATCCAGTGGGGCAGCAGCTGAGTCACCAGCAGAGAGTAAAAGCTGAACTACAATGCACCTGAGAACCACAAACCAAAAAATGCTATTTAATTCACTTTTAATATTCAAAGCAAACTTCCCCATGCATCCATGTCTCCATGCTTTATTTTTCTGAGAAATCGCTTTGAAAAACACCCACCTAGCATTTCTAGCTGTGGCCATCTTGAGTAAGGACAGATAATATAGCATTTACTTCCTGGAATCAATCTGCCCTTAGCTCAGGCATGGAGAAAAGAATGTGCGCTTAGCTGAGAAAACCCCTCCTCCCTTCTTGAACACTTCTGGGATGTATGACATAATTTTGCCTAGGCCTGGAAACTAGGAAGTAACTAAAGAAATATAGAAACAAAAAATGAAAACACGTGTAAAACACAATATACTGTACCGAAGGGGAAAAACACCCCCCCACGTGTGTCACATATAACCAGAGTGCAGCACTTCCCCTCTCTGGAAAGACTCCAGCCACCCTTTTCACCAACATTCATCATAAAAGGGAAGTGATGTGGCAACAAAAAGCAAACAATGTATACAAATATTTGAAATGCATACAATGTACACATACCAATCAAAATACAGAAAGCATTGTATCTCGCTCTTCAGTCTGGTTCACACATGCGCCTTATCACGTGATTCGCATAGGAACCGCACCGGATTCCTGTGCAAATCACAAGAATTGTGTGCGGTGCGTCCGGAGCCATACATTTTGTATGGCTGTAATCGCACTGAATCCACACCAAAAAGGTTCAGGACCCTGATTTCAATTTAAATCTGATTTTTTTTTTACATTTAAAAATCTGATTTATATTTTTTATTATTAGTCTGGGTGCACAAGTGTGCCCTGCGGTATATCACGTGATTCGCACAGGAACCGCACAGGATTCCTGTGCAAATCACGAGAATTGTGTGCGATGTGTTCGGAGCCATACATTTTGTATGGCTGTAATCGCACTGCACCCGCACCAAAAAGGTGCAGGACCCTTTTTTTGGTCCGCACTAGAATCGGATTGCATGGGTATTCACACTTATGCGATCCGATTCTGCACAATGCACCGCGTTTTGCAGACCGATTTCGGGGTGCTGCTAACTTAACACACACCCGCAGCGGTTCGCATGAACGGGCTGCGATTCTGATGCTGTGCGGAATTCGCTGCAAATTCCACACAGCATCAGTATGAACCCAGGCTAAGTCACAAACCCAAATAGGCAAAAGTTTGTGAAAAACGGAAGCAGGATTTAGAAGGGAAAAGAAAGAGAGAAGCTGAAGCAGATGTAAGCCCAATCACAAAATTTTGTACAAACTTTTATGTCATTTCAAAAAGTTATTTTAATATTTTTTAAATCAAAACTGAAGTTTTCAATAAATAATCCCTGGTGATCCTGCCATCAGGGTGGCTAAAAATCGATAATTAAAAAAAAAATCTATTTCAATTTAAATCTGATTTTTTTTATTTAATTTAAAAAAATCTGATTTTTTTTATTTTTCTCAAATTTATTTTAATAAATGCATTTGGAATAAAAATCAATCTAAAGATAGTTTTCTATTTCAGATAAATTAATAATTGAGTTTATTCAGCATGAAATGGAGCTTAGTTATATAGCACGAGGCTGTATATTCTGCAATATTTACATTTTTGGTGACGCATTCAATGAATCCAAGCTCTGCAAGCTGAGATAACTCATCACTGCATTGATACATTCACACAATGTCACAGGAACCATGAGAAAAAACATGAAATAAAGAATTTGAGTCGTTCTCCAGCTATGTGTGATTAACCAATCAACCTAAAATCGGTTCTGATATCGCTACTTTACTAACCTATTTACTAACCTAACTTATTATTCTACAAAGGAAACCTTCATTTGGTTTGCAAATATTAAACATTCCAACTACCAGCAAGAATGAGTTGGATTTCTTACATTTAAAGAGCACCTGTCATTTTAGATCCATCAAGGCAGCGCCTGTTAGCGGGCATCCACTCCCCTGCTGCCGCCGCGCCCCTCACCTTGTTGTGTCCCTGCCGCATCACCAGCCGTCCCATTAAAGTGAATAGGACTGTCGGTGAGTAAACAGCGGGTCAGAGGAGGAGCCGCTGCGGGACAAAAATGACAGTTGCTCTTTAAAAATGATGATTTAAATCGAGCCTTTTCACTACTGATTTAAATCGTGATTGAAATCTACTTGATTTAAATCAAATCCGCCCTGCCTGCCATGAAGGTGCTTGTTCAGGTAGCGTCCTGTTACAGAGTGACAACGCTCTGTCCTGTCTCCCAATTATGCTCCTGCGTTGTCACCCTGTTAAAGGAGCTACTGATCAAAACTACAAGTGTTCGTTTCAACACGCATCACACAGGCATGGTCCATGGTCCTCACCATGTGGAAACCTGGCATTGCTGCAGTGCAACAGATACAACAAAAGAGAAAAATGGGCAGCACAGTGGCTAATGGGCAGCACTTCCGCCTGGCAGTACTAGGGTCGTTGGTTCGAATCCCAACCACGGCACCTCCTGCTTGGAGTTTGCATGTTCTCCCTGTGCCTGCGTGGGTTTCCTCTGGGTACTCCGGTTTCCTCCCACACTCCAAAGACATGCTGGTAGGTGAATTGGCTCCTGTTTAAATTGTCCCTAGTATGTGTATGTATGAATGCGAGTTAGGGACCTTAGATTGTACGCCCCTTGAGGGTTAGGGACTGATGTGAATGTACAATATATATGTAAAGTGCTGTGTAAATTGACGGCACTATATAAGTAACTGTAATAAAATAATAATAATAAAAAGTCAAAAGCTTTTTTTTTTTATGACTGACAAATTTACTATATGCAGCACTTTTAGCAAACACAACGTCATTTAGTTCAGGTTTACAATAGGGATACAACAATACCGATACGGAGTATTTTCACGAGTACTCGGAAGAATGCTCCTGATACCCGAAACCGATACTTTGTGGTGCGATTTGCTTCAATACAAAATTTAAGGATGCAAATTGCACTGCGAAGAATAGCATGCGATTTGAACAGGAATTCAGTGAATTCTCAGTGCAGGGATGACAGTATGGGCTAGACAAGAGGTAGGCAAACTTAAAGAGGTGGAGATCTACCTGAACAACATGGGAGAAGTCAAAGATCACCGGGCACAGTGCTGCCTCCTCACACCCGATTTAACCTCCCTAGCGGTCTGATTATGTCCACATTTCTGTGCTCAAAGCGGTACATTTTTTTGCATGGAAATATGTTTTTTTTTATTGTAGGCCTGTAATTTTTAGGAATAACTCACTGAAATCTGTCCGAACAAGAGTCTAGTAAACATCCCGGGTATGACAAAACTTGAAACACAAAATCATGAATTATAATTTAATAATCATAAAAAATATAATAATAAATGTAATTCAATAATATAATCAAACCAAAAACACTGAAATGTGAAATATAGCGCCAAGTTCGCACATCGCTGAGCAAAGTCACAGAATCGTTTTCAGTGTCTGATGAGGAATTTCCCCCACGAATCATTATCACTCAATTCTGCAAGTGGTTCTGATTTACTATCGCTGTTCTCTAGCCGGTCTAAAACCGCGTCTGACCTAAAGGGACGCTTTTTGGACGCCATGGACGTTTCTCAGTTTCCAGGCAGAAAGAACAGTAAAAATGCAGGCAGGGCGCCGGACAAAGCACTCGGGACAAAATGTATGTGAAATGGTTTGATACAGGAATGTTATACTATGTGATTTTAGTGTATTTAGTGAATGTCACATTTTTACATTTTTGAATTTCCCGCCAGTACGTCCCGACGTCACAGGGAACGGAACCCGGAAGACAGATGCCAGCATCGGCCGGAGGACATTGCCGGGGACACTGCAGGGGGGACATCGCGGGAGCGAAGGACAAGGTAAGTGCAGAAGAGATCCCGGAGCAACGCTGCAGTGTATTCCCGAGTGTAGTTCGGGGTTACCGCTTGTGGTGCTGAAACTTTCCCCCGAGCTACACTCAGGAATACCACCAGGGGGGTTAAACCTCTAATTACCGTACTGCCGTGTCACAATCGCAGCAATCGTGAGTTTAAATCAAGTAAAGAGGAGGCAACATATCGCCCCCTCACCACCTGTCAAACGCACTGGGATCGCTGTGCAGAGGAGCAGCAGTGCCTATTGCACCTGTGAATGAGCCCTTTGTTGTAATCGGCAGTGGGACACTCAGGGCTTGTTCACATGTAAAGTTGGGGGGGGGGGGCGGGTTTGATTGCGATTTCTGTTATTCTGTCCATTACGGGATCTGTGTATCCACATTGTTCTATTTATGTGTAATCCTGTTGATGCAGTGATGTCATTGTGGATTCTGTAAGTACTGTTCCATTTTCTTTATTATCTTGACAATAAAAATTGTTTGGATTTAAAAAAAAAAAAAAAAAGTTGGGGCGTAGTAAAACTCTGCGGTTGAACCAAGGTTTTATTGCTCCCCAATATCTACCCCCTATAGCTGCTGAGGTTGCAGCCTAAAGGTGTACACATGCCGCAGCAGGAATTACACCTTCTGTTGCTTTTGGTGGGTGCTGCTGCCAGTCAACCGAGACCCATTCAAGTAAATGGGGCCACTGTGCAAGTGTCCCTTAACTGCATGCTTCTGTGGAGTCCAAGGGGTTAAAGCAGGTGGTGAGAAAGCAACACACTGCTGCCTGTTTAACCCCTTGTTTGCTGTACAGTTGCAAGAAAAAGTATGTGAACCCCTTGGGATTACGTGGAGTTTTGCATGGCAACATCTAATGTTTGTGTAGTATTATGTTCAGCAGACTGTGTTCTTCGATTGTTGTGACTTAGATGACGTTCAGAGCACATTTTATGCCCAATTCATGCAAAACTCCACGTAATCCCAAGGGGTTCACATACTTTTTCTTGCAACCGTACAGCACAAGGTTGCAGGGCAAATGCAGAGCGGCCTCGTTCACTTGAATGGGTCATGCTTGGCAAGTGCTACACCCTCCAACCATGACGGAATGTAGGAGCCGGCACTACAGAGGAGGCATCAACGTATGCGACTCTTGCTCCCTACTAGAGCTCCAACTTTACAAGTAGTCCTTCTGCATTGCACTGTGTTTGATGCTCAGCAAGCCCAGACTGTGATCTACCAGTCACCTGGCCAAGATCTACTGGTAGATCCCAATCTACTGGTTGCTGACCCCCAGGCTAGACGGCTTCTGACTGATTGGCACCGTGATGATGCTGACCAATCAAAAGTCGTCAAGCCCATACCGGAGGGTAGAGAAAGCTTCAGAGATTTCAAATCCCTGCGGCTTTCTCTCCTCTCCTTGCAACTGCATGAGGCGCATGGGAGGGAGGAAAAACAGCGCAACGTCGCAAACCAAACTCTACAGCTGAGAATCTGGAGAATTGCAACTTAATACGCTTCCATCCTTCGCCTGATGGCTGACACCAAGGTATACGTCCTCACAGGCCCTCCTCTCCCTCTCTCCGCTCAGCATGGGATCGGCGCATGGAGGTTTCCTGCACCACGCTCATGTGAACTCAGGCTATGACAAGCGTGGGATCACACCAGAGCAGTGGGGAAATCGCATTCCTGTTCAAATCACATGCTATTCTTCGTGGTGGAATTTGCGCTCATACATTTTGTATAGGCGCAAATCGCATCGCAAAGTATCGCTACTCGCCGATCAAATATGGGGTATCCATGCATCCGTAGTTTACATCTTCTTTGACCCTCTTTTTTCAACACTGTCCAAGTTTCCACCCCCTGGAAAGTTTGGACTTGGCGCGCACGCACGCACGCACGCACGCACGCACGCACGCACACACTAAAGATTAAAGCGATACTAAAAGGTTAATTTTTTTTATTGTAAAATAACAAACATGTTATACTTACCTGCAGAGCGCGGTGGTATTGCACATAGCAGCGCAGATCCTCATCTTCTCAGGTCCCCCACAGGCTCTCCTGGCCCCTGCCTCCTGTCCGGTGCCCCCACAGCAAGCAGCTAGCTATGGGGGCACCCACTGCTTCGTGTGTCCATTTACACGCAGAGCCACGACTTGGCCTCACCCCCTCTCTCTCTCCTTACTGGCTGTGATTGACAGCAGAGGGAGCCAATGGCTCCTGCTTCTGTTTTAGCCAATGAGGAGGCAGAGACCCGGGATAGCCGAGGCTGTTGTGCACATCGCTGGATCTTGAAGGGGCTCAGGTAAGTATTGAGGGGGCTGGGGGAGCTGCTGCACACAGAAGGTTTTTTTACCTTCATGCATAGAATACATAAGGGTAAAAAAAACTTTGAGCCTTTACAACCACTTTAAATTTCCCACATCTGTGGCTTGTTAAATTGCAATTAATGTCGGTGTATAAACAGTCAATGAGCTGGTTAGCTCGCACGTGGATGCAAATCGCATCGCAATGTATCGGTACTCGCCGATCAAAAAAGGGTATCGGTGCATCCATAGTTTACATCTTCTTTGACCCTCTTTTTTTCAACACTGTCCAAGTACAATTGTGCAAGTTTCCACCCCCTGGAATGTACAGACCTTAAGCCATCATCACCCACCCTAGCCCCTCTCTAGGGATCACTACAAAATGACAGTTATCACGATATAACAGGAAGTGCCTTACAATATGCCGACAACACCTTGACACGCCTCACCGGGCTTTTTTGTGCTATTGGCACCATAAAGGCTTCTTTCTGGCAACTCAACCATGCAGCTAATTTTGGGGTTGTCTCCAGAACAGGAATAGAGGTTAAATCTTTCAATCAGGACACTAGTTTTGTTGACAACCAAGGATTCCTTCACTTTGGAGGGATTTCCTCTCGCTTCCGGTTTTGTCTATGGGACAGGAAATGAAAAGAAATTTCCCCTATGGGACACAGATGGCAACAAAAACCAAAACAAAAACCTGACAGGGGTTTGCTAGCTCTCATGTGGATGCATTGAGTAGTGCATCCACTGCACCATACGACAATAGTTGAACAAAAATGAGCTGCATGGTCGAGTTGCCAGAAAGAAACCTTTACTGCGCTAATGCCACAAAAAAGCCCGGTGAGGCGTGTCAAGGTGTTGTCAAGCATATTGTAACCGGGATTTTTGTATCTATAAAAAAGGAAAAGTGTGTAAAAAAAATTATTTGAATTAAAGAATTGGTAAGCAACAATAAACTAAAAATGTTTACTTTTGGGTTTAATATCGTTTTAAAACTTCACTAAAAGCTGGGGATCAACTTTAAAGTAGAACTAAATGCAAATTTTATTTTCTGGATAAAGGGAGGGTTAAGACCAGGGGCGGACTGACAACTCATGGGGCCCCCGGGCAATAGGGGATCATGGGGCCCCTGTGTCCTTGCCCAAACTCAAAAAAGCCTATGAAAAAGGTACCAGGGGCATCTCATGGGGCCCCCTACTGACCCCGGGCAGTGCCCAAGTTTCCAGATGGTCAATCCACCCCTGGTTAAGACCCATGACAAGGTTTTTTTTTTTTTGCCATCTGTGTCCTATCAGGGAAATTTCCTTTCATTTCCTGTCTCATAGACAAAACGGGAAGCGAGAGGAAATCCCTCCAAAGTGAAGGAATCCTTGGTTGTCACCAGGACTAATGTCCTGATTGCAAGATTTCACCTCTATGCCTGTTCTGGAGACAACCCAAAATTTGGGATTTTCTTTCACTCTCGGCATTAACAGTCAACAAGACAAACAGAGGGTGAACCTCCCTAACGGGAGCACAGACAGGCCCTTGTTCAGGCACTTCCTGATATATCGTGATAACTGTCATTTGTAGTGATCCCTACAGACTATTTGAGGGGTTAGGGTGGGTGATGATTGGTTCACACCAATGTGTTTTTTAGTGCTTTTTGCAAAAACGCACTACAGTCCATTTAACATGATTTCCTATGGGACACCTTCACATCTATGCTTTTTTGAGCCGCTGTGTTTTTGGAAAGGGTCAGGGACTATTTTAAAATACAAAACGTTGCAGTTTGGGTTTAATAGACTTCAATGGGGATACTGCAGAAAATGCATGCAGTCCATTTTTTGACACATTTTGCATTTTTAATCTGAGAAGCAACAAACTGGCCTTCTAAAAAAGCAAAAAAAAAAAAAAAAAAAACACATGGCAAAAAACAAAAAACAAAAACACGGGCAAAAAGACACAAAATACATTGCAAAACGGACAAAACACATTGGTGTGAACCAGGTCTTAGCAATAATAGTCTGTGTCACCAGCCTGTGAACAGCCACGCCGCCACACATTTTACAGGCATGATTTTCATTAAATGTTTCCCTGGTTTGTTCCCCCACTGATATCTATCTTTTGAGACCAGGGGCGGACTGACCATTCAAGCACTCGGACCTGCCCGAGGGCCCAAGGTCAGTAGGAGGCCCCATGAAATGCCCCTGGTGCCTTTTTTATAGGCTTTTTTGGGTGTGCTTTGAGTTTGGGCAAGGACACAGGGGCCCCATGATCCTCTATTGCCCGGGGGCCCCATGAGTTGTCAATACACCCCTATCAGGAAGCCAGACCAGAGTAATGATGTGCAGCTGACGCTGAAGCACGTGCATGCAGACAGGACGTGGTTGAAAGAGCCTGGAGGAGATCAGCAGCACCGAGATGTAAAAAAGAATATTAAAAAAAAAAAAAAAAGTAAAATCATATGTAAAAATTAAAAAAAAAAAAAAAAAAAGGCAACTGTTTGTGATACTCAAAGCTTAGCAAACTAAGTGCCATTCAGCTATGGCTTACATCTACTATAATCTTTCTTCTTTTTTAACGGATTCTATTTTTCATAAAAAAAGAATTAAAAAAATAAAAAGTGGAAAATGAAGAAGTGAAACACTTCAGAATTTCCTTCCTTTAGATGCTACCTCTTACTATGTAACCCGACTTCACACGAAAAACGTGATCAAAGCAACAAAAAAGTTTAAAGCTGATCTCTGGGCTCCGGTGACGCCACGTCCGGCCGGAGCAGAATCGAGGCTTGGAGCGCACGTCGGCCATTGTAATTGATTACACAGGAATACATGCTGGTGCCGGATACATAGGTACTTCTATATGTGAATGTACGGAGCTTGTTTATGATTTTGTTGCCCCATTAACCCCGTCCGCTGCTGATGCGGGTGGATGTTTCTAAATGTCCCCTCGCATCCATTGCCTGTGCGTACTCCTTGGGAGCGCGCAGCATCACGATTGGTGCCCGCTGTGTCTGGAGGAACACCGATCGCTGTACGGGACCTCTGTGTGAGGTCCCGATCATGTGATCACTGATTGGCCAATCAGTGATCACATGAAGAGTAGTAAGCAAGATGTCACTTCTGACATCATTGCTTACTACTTGTGAAATCTGTGTATGATCACAGAGGTCACATGGTACAGGACTATTCACAACAGCCTTGTACCATGTGACAAGCTGTGACCAATCACAGCTCTCACAGTATTTCTCAATGGCTGCAGGAATGCACCCAGAGAGAAGGAGAAATGATTGCTTTTACAGCCTTTATGGGTGTAAAAGCAATCAGTGTAAAAAAAGAAAAAAAAAAATCATCACCCCCCACAAGTAGTACAGTGTCACTGTACTGCTAGGGTGACAGTATGTTAAAAAAAAAAAAAAAAAAAAAAAAAAGATTAAAAAAAATTAAAAAAAAAGTTTTGAAAAATTATAAATTTTTGGTTATAAACTAATTTGGGTTATTTTTTTTTACTAAAAATATAGATGAATACATTTTGGCCAAGAATTATGAATAAAGATCATTTGCAACATTTTAAAAGAAAAACACTTTTTTTTTTTTTTAATTTTTGGACTTTTTCATTTATATAGCAAAAAAATAAAAATGATTGAGCCTTAAAAAAAACAAAAAAACAAAAAGGACTCTGATACTTGTTACACTGTCTGTTTATGCAGCACAAGGACTTTCTATGGAAACAGGATTAATATTTGGTTACTGATTATATTGTTTGATGAATAGTTCACCAACAGGTTGGCTACCCACAGACAACAAATATCCAGCAATTACATTGGGTTCACAGGGGTGAACTCTTGTTCTTTTTATGCACAGCACCTACCTATTCATTATTAGTTCACGTTAAAGTGTCACCTTTACATTTTAGCTGTAAAACCCCCCCGCGGGGGGGGGGGGGGGAGAGAATAAATATTAACCACTTACCTACCGGGCACTTTTACCCCCTTCCTGCCCAGGCCAATTTTCAGCTTTCAGTGCTGTCACACTTTGAATGACAATTGCGCGGTCATGCAACACTGTACCCATGTGAAATTTTTATAATTCTTTTCACACAAACAGCTTTCTTTTGGTGGCATTTAATCACCGCTGGGTGTTTTATTTTTTGTGCTATAAACACAAAAAAACAAGTTTTTTTTTTGTTTCTATTATAAGATTTTGCAAACAGATAATTTTTCTCCTTCACTGATGTGCGTTGATGAGGCTGCACTGATCGGCAGCACGGATCGGCAGCACGGATAGGAGGTACTGACAGTCAGCACTGATGGGCACTGATAGGAGATACTGACAGTCAGCACTGATGGGCACTGATAGGAGATACTGACAGTCAGCACTGATGGGCACTGATAGGAGATACTGACAGTCAGCACTGATGGGCACTGATAGGAGATACTGACAGTCAGCACTGATGGGCACTGATAGGAGATACTGACAGTCAGCACTGATGGGCACTGATAGGAGATACTGACAGTCAGCACTGATGGGCACTGATAGGAGATACTGACAGTCAGCACTGATGGGCACTGATAGGAGATACTGACAGTCAGCACTGATGGGCACTGATAGGAGGTACTGATAGTCAGCACTGATAGGCACAGGTGGGGGCACTGACGGTGTCAGGGATCCTGTCGCCGTGCGACGGATCCCCTCAGGCCGTGGCAGTGCACATGCGCGGTAGCGTGCGGGCATGCACAGAAGCGTGCGCATGCCCAGTAGCGTACACGTCAACGCAAGGCGGGCTATTTAAACCTGCAATACAGTGAAATCAATGCCTTCTGGTCTACAACATCCCTGCACTTTTTACCTGATTCTGTTACCTGTATCCTGATCTGACTTGACTAAGACAGAACTCCGCCTGCACCTATCCCTGACTATCTGCTTGCCTGCTCTCTTGTACTTGATCTGCTCGTTTAATACTGACCTGGCTTGTCTGACTCTGCTGCACCTACTTACCTGTACTTGGTTTGCATCCTGATGGCTGCCATACTTACCTGCTGCTGCACCCACGGTCCTGCACCCGGCCTGCATCCTGGTCACCTCCATACTTACCTGCTGCTGCACCCACGGTCCTGTATCCGGTCCTCATCCTGGTCACTGCCATACCTGCCTGCTGCCGCATCTACGCTCTTGTACCCAGTCCCAGTCTGCATCCTGATTGCCGCCATACCTGCCTGCTGCACCTACGTTCCTGCATCCGCACCTGGCCTGCATCCGGATCTCCTGGGTCTCCAGCTACCTGCTCCCTCCACCCGACACTCATGCCACTCCTGGCTCTGCGCCCTCTGTTCCCACTATCAGGGGCAACGAGTGGGAGTAGTAAGAGGACGCCTTCTCTCCACGTCAGGCTCCCCAACCAGGTACGTGACAGATGGGCACAGGTGGGGGGCACTGATGGGCACAGGTGGGGGGCACTGCTCATCTGTGCCCTGATGATCAGTGCCAATCGCCGGTTCTCGGCAGTACTTTCCTTACGCTGTGACAGCATGGAAAAGTGCAGCCGATAACCAGCAACTGCATTTACCCGGTGATCTGTGTCATTGGACACAGCTGATCACATGGTAAAAGGCCGCTGTGATTGTCCATTTACTGTAAGACATGATCAGCTGTGTCTGTAGGACACAGCAATCACCGGCGGCGCCGGGTGCGTGCTGCTGGGGGTGCGCAGAGGGGCATTTTCTGGAATGACATCCATGGACGTCGTTCCAGAACCAGACAACCGCGTTGTAGCTGTCCTTCGGCTATAGCGCGGTTGAACACCAATTTAATTCTTTATTTTATATCAAGTATTTGGTGTCACAATAATTTATTATTTTTTGAACGGACATCATAAATCGTCCTCAGGTTTAGGTGGTTATACCGGGATAATGCCTGCAGCTACAGACATCATCCCAGGATCAAATTTTACAACAGCCGATGCTCTTCATGTAGAAGTGATCTGAGCGACTTTACAGCCACTCAATCACTTATACAGGCAGAAGGGGGTGCTCTCCTCTCCTGTCACCACCTTTCCTGGGCTCTCCAAATCCCATCGCGGAGCTCAAGACTGCTCTGACTGGCAGCATTGGCTGCAATACAGAGAGAAAGAATAACTGACGCAGTTCCTCTCTCTCTGTGAGATCAGAAATCGGAAGCAATGAAGATTTTGTCCCTTCCAGATTCAGTCCCATGTAAATAAGCCATTACTGGCCGGTACAAGCATCTGATCGAACTGATATTGGTTTGATCAGGTACTTCGATGGCCAGATGAGACACCAAATATATATATATATATATATATATATATATATATATATATATATATATATATATATATATATATATATATATATATATATTGGGGATCGAAAGTTTGGGCACCCCAGCTAAAAATTTGTATTAATGCGCATAAAGAAGCCAAGGAAAGATGGAAAAATCTCCAAAAAGGCATCAAATTACAGATTAGACATTCTTATAATATGTCAACAAAAGTTAGATTTTATTTCCATCATTTCAAAATAACAGAAAACAAAAAAATGGCGTCTGCAAAGGTTTGGGCACCCTGCAGAATTTAAGGCATGCACTGCCCCCTTTGCAAAGCTGAGACCTGCCAGTGTCATGGATTGTTCTCAATCATCGTCTGGGAAGACCAGGTGATGTCAATCTCAAAGGTTTTAAATGCCCAGACTCATCTGACCTTGCCCCAACAATCAGCACCATGGGTTCTTCTAAGCAGTTGTCTAGAAAACTGAAACTGAAAATAGTTGACGCTCACAAAGCTGGAGAAGGCTATAAGAAGATAGCAAAGCGTTTTCAGATGTCAATATCCTCTGTTCGGAATGTAATTAAGAAATGGCAGTCATCAGGAACAGTGGAAGTTAAAGCAAGATCTGGAAGACCAAGAAAAATATCAGACAGAACAGCTCGCAGGATTGTGAGAAAAACAATTCAAAACCCACGTTTGACTGCATGATCCCTCCAGAAAGATCTGGCAGACACTGGAGTTGTGGTACACTATTCAACTATAAAGAGATACTTGTACAAATATGGTCTTCATGGAAGAGTCATCAGAAGAAAACCTCTTCTACGTCCTCACCACAAAAATCATCGTTTGAACTTTGCAAATGGCCAGTGGCACAGGGAACATCTCACGAGTAGAAGGAAAAATGGATTCAATAAAATTTCAGCAAATTTTGGATGGTAACTTGATGCCATCTGTGAAAAAGCTGAAGTTAAAGAGAGGATGGCTTCTACAAATGGATAATGATCCTAAACACACCTCGAAATCCACGGGGGATTACACCAAGAGGCGTAAACTGAAGGTTTTGCCATGGCCTTCACAATCTCCTGACCTCAACATAATTGAAAATCTATGAATAGACCTTAAAAGAGCAGTGCGTGACAGACAGCCCAGAAATCTCAAAGAACTGGAAGACTTTTGTAAGGAAGAATGGGCAAAGATACCTCAAACAAGAATTGAAAGACTCTTGGCTGGCTACAAAAAGCGTTTACAAGCTGTGATACTTGCCAAAGGGGGCAGTACAAGATATTAACTCTGCAGGGTGCCCAAACTTTTGCAGACGCCATTTTTTTGTTTTCTGTTATTTTGAAAATGTAAATGATGGAAATAAAATCTAACTTTTGGTGACATATTATAAGAATGTCTAATCTGTAATTTGATGCCTTTTGGAGATTTTTCCATCTTTCCTTGGCTTCTTTATGCACATTAATACAAATTTTTAGCTGGGGTGCCCAAACCTTCGATCCCGACTGATATATATATATATATAGTGCTAATATAAATAACACAAATAAATACTACTGTCCAAAAATTATATTGTCCACAATAAAAAATAAAATAAAATAAACAGGATAGACAAAAATCCTCCAGCAAGACAGTCCGCAAAAAAGCTTCCAGCCGAATGTAGATCCAGTGATCGAACCTCAAAAAAAGAGAGAACTCACATAGTGTGATACCATAAAAACACATAAGGTAATATCAACATCACTGCAAAACGCATGTGAATCACACTAACCCACATGTGGTGACTCATGCAGGTGAGTATAATGTGAGCTTTGCCAACCGCTATAAACACTCTCATGCCGTGTGCAAACCATGTAAACACGTGTCCACTTCTAAGTGTAAGGATAAAACACCCTTACCAGAACATGGATGTAACACGCATGTAAGTCCCAATCCAAAAACGGCTTTTCAAACTTAGCAAGTGGGAAATTCCTCCTCCATTACCATATAGATTCCCTCCAAAGCTGATAAAGTTCATGTAAAAACTCATCCGGTCATGTTCTCAATGGCTCCGGATAATGCCACCACAAACAGCAATAGGAAGTTCTTCAAATACCACATAAATTTTATTGCATAAATGTTACATCATATTAAAACTACGAACAGACCCTCCATAGATCCTCAGGAACACTCCTCTTCCTGTTTCTCTGAATGGAATTTCCAGGATCCAAGATGGCCGACCGGCAACTTCCTGTTACTCAATACGTCTTGATGTCACTTCCCTTTAACATGTTTCGTCACCTGACTTATTCATAAAGGGTAAACAAGTCAGGTGACGAAACATGTCAAAGGGAAGTGACGTCAAGAGTGAAGGGTCACCTATGAAGAGTGAAGGGTCACCTATGAAGAGTGAAGGGTCACCTATGAAGAGTGAAGGGTCACCTATGAAGAGTGAAGGGTCACCTACAGTTGCAAGAAAAAGTATGTGAACCCCTTGGGATTACATGGAGTTTTGCATGAATTGGGCATAAAATGTCATCTAAGTCACAACAATAGAAGAACACAGTCTGCTGAACATAATACTACACAAACATTAGATATTGCCATGGTTTAATTGCACATAACATGTAAACATTCACAGTGCAGGGAGGAAAAAGTATGTGAACCTTTGGACTTAACTGATTGACCCTCCTTTGGCAGCAATAACCTCAACCAAACGTTTCCTGTAGTTGCAGATCAGACCTGCACAACGATCTGGAGTCATTTTGGACCACTCCTCTTCACAAAACTGTTTCAGTGTAGCAATATTCTTGGGATGTCTGGTGTGAATCGCTCTCTTAAGGTCATGCCACAGCATTTCAATCGGGTTGAGGTCAGGACTCTGACTGGGCCACTCCAGAAGGCGTATTCTGTGCTGTTGCAGCCATTGTTTTGTTGAATTACTTGTATGCTTTGGGTCATTGTCCTGTTGCATCACCCATCCTCTGCGGAGCTTCAGTTGGCGGACAGATGGTCGTACGTTTTCCTGCAAAATGTCTTGATAAACTCTGGAATTCATTTTCCCATCAATGACAACAATCCGTCCAGGCCCTGAGGCAGCAAAGCAGCCCCAAACCATGATGCTCCCTCCGCCATGTTTTACAGTGGGGATGAGGTTTTGATGTTGGTGTGCTGTGCCTTTTTTTCTCCACACATAGTGTTGTGTGTTCTTCCCAAACAACTCAATCTTGGTTTCATCTGTCCACAGTATATTTTGCCAGTAGTGCTGTGGAACATCCAGGTGCTCTTTTGAAAACTTCAAACGTGCTGCAATATTCTTTTTGGACAGCAATGGCTTCCTCCGTGGTGTCCTCCCATGTACTCCATTCTTGTTTAATGTTTTCCTTATTGTAGATGTGTCAACAAAAATGTTAGCATGTGCCAGAGATTTCTGTAGGTCTTTAGCTGACACTCTGGGATTCTTCTTTACCTCATGCAGCATTCTGCGCTGTGCTCTTGCAGTCATTTTTACAGGACGACCACGCCTAGGGAGAGTAGCAACAGTGCTAAACTTTCTCCATTTGTAGACAGTCTGTCTTACCGTGGACACATGAACATCAAGGCTTTTGGAGATACTTTTGTAACCCTTTCCAGCTTCATGCAAGTCAACAATTCTTGATCGTAGGTCTTCTGAGAGCTCTTTTCTGCGAGGCATGGTTCACATCAGACAGTGTTTCTTGAAACCAGTAAACCCAAAACAGGTGTGTGTTTTTTAAGGGCAGGACAGCTGTCAGCAACACATCCAATATCATCACACTGATTGGAGTCAAGGTTGGCTCACTCCCGGCTCCAATTAGCTCTGGGAGAAGTCATTAAGCTAGGGCCTCACATACTTTTTCCTCCCTGCACTGTGAATGTTTACATGTTATGTGGAATTAAACCATGGCAACATCTAATGTTTGTGTAGTATTATGTTCAGCAGACTGTGTTCTTCTATTGTTGTGACTTAGATGACGTTCAGAGCACATTTTATGCCCAATTCATGCAAAACTCCATGTAATCCCAAGGGGTTCACATACTTTTTCTTGCAACTGTATGAAGATTTTTTTAGGTACCGTAGTTTGTATTGTTGTATAGCAGAGGAATGGTGTTGCATGGGTGTATGCAATTTTAAAGCATGACATGTTCGGTATCCATTTACTCGGCGTAACATTTTTTTTTATAGTTTACCAAAAACAGCGTTTGTTTGCACCAAAATTCATTAAAGTGTATGTTTTCCCAAAAAATGCATTTGAAAAACAGCTGTGCAAATGTCATATTACATAATATACTGCAACACCCAACATTTTTTTCTCTAGGGCCTCTGCTTAAAAATATATATATACGTTTGGGGGCGCAATGTCATTTTCTAGCAGAAAAAGTAGATTTTTACATTTTACATCTATCTTACATACATGTAAAATGTATCTTCCATTTTGCTTGAGGTGATTGTAGCCGTATTAGTGCATTTGTGACAGAAACAATTGAGTACTGACGGGATACTTTTTTTATTTGCACTAACATACAATTTTGAGGACAAGCTTTCGGGGTGACTGCCTGGACCTTGAAGAAGGGGACATACCCCGAAAGCTTGTCCTCAAAATTGTATGTTAGTGCAAATAAAAAAAGTATCACGTCAGTACTCAATTGTTTCTGTAAAATGTAAAAACCTAATTTTTTTTTGCTAGAAAATGTCAGAGCTGGCCTGGTAGACAAGTGGTTAAAGAGGAACATAAACTGGAAAAGATACTGAAATATGAAGACCTGCCAACTGAGATAAAGCGATGCTGGAAAACAAAACCAGCAGCAATTCCCGCCACAGTTAGTCCTGGGTGCAATTACAAAAGACATGGAACTTGATCCGAACACTGAGTGCATTCAAGTGGAACTCTAGACAAACAGTTAAATACGGTACACACGTGATCCACATATACTGTCTGCCTTTTTGCTAAGCATGTGTAACCCTTCATACTCCCGGAACATCGCTTTATGAAACCCTAGTGAACACTGCGCTAATGCAATCAGGAAAATATCAAAAGAAATATATATAAACCAACTTAAAAAAAGTGCAATCATTACGGTCACGATAACTGCTTCTGCTAATAACTACCGATACTTCAAACATGTACAAACCTAGATAAATGTGTAGCGTTGTCCCTTTAAGAATATAATACACATACAATAATGCAAGTTAGACACAAAGAGCCAAAATTTTAAACTGTGAAAGTCAGAGAGCCACACCACGCAGTGACCTGCCAAAACAGACAAACACTCACACAAAAACACATAATTAAAACCATATTATTCACCATAACACTTTCTTCCCCTTACAAAACAACAATGTGTTCATTTCAAGGTAAGTGTCCACCCTCAACACACACATCAAACGCAACTTAGCCAGAGTTAACACATCAACTACCCTGGAGGTTGCTGTGGCACCTGTCTCTCTCTCTCTCCCTTCTCTCTCTCACTCTAACACACAAGTATACAAAAAAAATAATTCTGAGCTAATGGACTGCGGACACAGTACAGGAGATGACCAGAGACTGCGGGCAGCACAGGGATGACCAGAGACTGCGGGCAGCACAGGGATGACCAGAGACTGCGGGCAGCACAGGGATGACCAGAGACTGCGGGCAGCACAGGGATGACCAGAGACTGCGGGCAGCACAGGAGATGACCAGAGACTGCGGGATGCACAGGAGATGACCAGAGACTGCGGGATGCACAGGAGATGACCAGAGACTGCGGGATGCACAGGGATGACCAGAGACTGCGGGCAGCACAGGGATGACCAGAGACTGCGGACAGCACAGGGATGACCAGAGACTGCGGACAGCACAGGGATGACCAGAGACTGCGGGCAGCACAGGGATGACCAGAGACTGCGGGCAGCACAGGAGATGACCAGAGACTGCAGGATGCACAGGAGATGACCAGAGACTGCGGGATGCACAGGGATGACCAGAGACTGCGGGCAGCACAGGGATGACCAGAGACTGCGGTGAGCACAGGAGATGACCAGAGACTGCGGGATGCACAGGGATGACCAGAGACTGCGGGCAGCACAGGAGATGACCAGAGACTGCGGGATGCACAGGGATGACCAGAGACTGCGGGCAGCACAGGGATGACCAGAGACTGCGGGCAGCACAGGGATGACCAGAGACTGCGGGCAGCACAGGGATGACCAGAGACTGCGGGCAGCACAGGGATGACCAGAGACTGCGGGCAGCACAGGGATGACCAGAGACTGCGGGCAGCACAGGGATGACCAGAGACTGCGGGCAGCACAGGGATGACCAGAGACTGCGGGCAGCACAGGGATGACCAGAGACTGCGGGCAGCACAGGGATGACCAGAGACTGCGGGCAGCACAGGGATGACCAGAGACTGCGGGCAGCACAGGGATGACCAGAGACTGCGGGCAGCACAGGGATGACCAGAGACTGCGGGCAGCACAGGGATGACCAGAGACTGCGGGCAGCACAGGGATGACCAGAGACTGCGGGCAGCACAGGGATGACCAGAGACTGCGGGCAGCACAGGGATGACCAGAGACTGCGGACAGCACAGGGATGACCAGAGACTGCGGGCAGCACAGGGATGACCAGAGACTGCGGGCAGCACAGGGATGACCAGAGACTGCGGGCAGCACAGGGATGACCAGAGACTGCGGACACAGTACAGGGATGAGCAGAGACTGCGGACACAGTACAGGGATGAGCAGAGACTGCGGACAGTACAGATGACTGCTGACCTTTGGGGAGGTGGGGAGCGGGTACCTGAATTTGACAGGTACCCGCTCTTACTTCCGCAGAGTTTTTGTTTGATCTTACCTGTTCCTCGATCCAGCGGCGCGCTGTCTTCCCGGCTTCTGTAATGGCGCTCGGCATGACAGCCGGGTGCCCAGTGCGCATGAGCGAGAAGCACTTGCGCTTTGTGATTGGTCCGGCGGCTTCTGGGATCTGTCCTGTGTCCCAGGTACCGCCTTACCATTCACAAAAAGCACCGCTTCTTGCGCATGCGCACTTGGCACCCGGCTGTCATGCCCAGTGCCCACACTACAGAAGCCGGGAAGACAGCGCGCCGCTGGATAGAGGAACAGGTAAAAATAAGAGAAACATGAAACTTGGCAAAGAGCCACAGTATACAAAATATGATAAGAGGCAAAGAGCCGCATTGATTTTGGCCGGGAGCCGCGTGTTCGCCACCCCTGCAATAATGCATAAAACGCAAACAATCTCGGTGCAAAATCCAAACACAATCTCAATATAAAATCCATCACACCGATTGTGCAATATTATTATTATTATTATACAGGATTGTATGTATTCTATATATATGTATAAATATTATGTATTATGTCTGCTAGAATGATATAATGTGTAATAACTTCTTCTGACCACTTAAAGAGTAACTCCACTTTTTTTTTTTTTTTACCAATAAAACATTCCCCTTGGGGTGATCTATGTACATTGCAGGGATCTTAAACTTTGCTGCAGATTCCTTTTGTTATTCTGAAGAAATAGCGAATAAAAATATATGCAGCGCTAAAAAAAGGATAAGCAATGTCTCATATATATATCATGCGTCTAATAAAATTAAAAAAAGGTGATAGCTAAAGTGCTTAAAGTGAAAATAACGTCCTCAGGTGATATATCAATCGTCCCAGTAATGGGTGCGAATGCTGTCGACTCCGTGCTCATAGGTGGGTATACTATATGCACTCACCAGAAAGCGCATAATATGCGCATTTGAGTTGTCAGACCACTCCTGGTACTGGAAGGCTGAGGCAATATGGGTCATCTAGCAGGCTGTCACTCTGATGGAGAAGCTCCTTCCTCTAACCAGCAGGGGTCGCCAGGTATCCAGCAACGGTTGTCATACAGCTAGTCAGGACTCCTCAGAGCAGGGCGCTCAAAATAGATATCCACCTTGAAAGGGGGGGGGCTCAATCATACAGCCCACCCCAAAAAAGCACTGATAGTGTAGTATGTACAGACGTTTTTATTTGAACATAATGCAGTACACTCACATAGGGTAGCCCAGAAACAAAGATGGCCGCCAGCCTCCACGAGGCGGCGTGACGTCACCGGCTAGGCTCCACCCTGACGCGTTTCGTGCAGACGAGCACGTTATCAAAGGCAAGAAATAGCTGTTTGTGTCCATGTGTTGGAGCAGCACAGTGACTAAATGGTTAGCACTTCTGCCTGGCAGTACTCGGGTCATTGGTTCAAATCCCAGCCACGGCACCACCTGCCTGGAGTTTGCATGTTCTCCCTGTGCCTGCGTGGGTTTCCTCCGGGTACTCCGGTTTCCTTCCACACTCCAAAGACATGCTGATAGGTTAATTGGATCCTGTCTAAATTGTCCCTAGTATGTGTATGTATGAATGTGAGTTAGGGACCTTAGATTGTACGCCCCTTGAGGGTTAGGGACTGATGTGAATGTACAATATATAGGTAAAGCGCTGTGTAAATTGACAGCACTATATAAGTACCTGAAATAAATAAAAAATAAATGTGAGGAATGAATCTGTATCGTAGTGGTTTCAGATTTATTAATCGGCTGCTGCATTTGCAAGGCTATAATGAGGAAATTGGCAGGGTCTGCATCCCTTTAGACTTGATTTTCCTTAGGGAGTATCTCACCAAAAAAAAAAAAAAACATAAAATGACATTTTTGTTGCAGGGGATTCCCAAAATCAGATTTGTATCTTAGTGCAGACTTCTGGAAAAATCAGTGAGCCAATCACACAAGCAGGAAATGACATGTCTGGGGGGCAAACCATACACCATCTGTATACAGAACGCCTTCAGGTTGCCACATTGCATTTTACAGAAAATTACAGTGCTGCAGATTTAAAAAGGAAAGGTAATTTTTAATAACATTCAATTACAATACAACTTGTATAGGAATTATATAGGAAATATTTTTATTTGCCATTTTTTCCCCCGCAGAAGTGGAGTTACCCTTCTCTAAGTTCTCCAACACCCAGTGAATCACCACGATCTTCACCACCACTAAAAATATGCCACTTATCGAATCCAGAGACCCCCTTAGTATAGAGGTCACAAGCGGTCTTTCGTAATATGAAGCAGATGGTAGCCGGGAAGGGAATCGCTCCAACAGCCCCAGGTTATTCCTCTTCACTTCCAGGAATGCTCATGTTTTATGTAACCCATCAAAGAAAAGGCCATACATTAACATAATGTACTCACAAAGCAGCAGCAGAAATAGAGCTCATCACATTTCGCCATATGGCACACATGCGTAGTGGCGCCAGATCATGTGCCCCGCCCCATGCACGTTTCGTCAGAAACGTTTCATCGGGGGAAAGAGGAACTGTTCCCAGTGAAGAGGAATTGCCTGGGGATGTTGGTAACCCACAAGGGAATCCCTCCATCTGCTTAAAAGGGTAACTCCACTTCTGAAGAAAATTTTTATATATATATATATATATATATATATATATATATATATATATATATATATATATACACACACACACACACACATATACATACACACACACACACACACACACATACACACACACATATACATATACACACACACACAATTCATACTTAGTGGCGCACCAAAATGAAAATTCTGGTGCCGAAACCAAAAATTCAGGATGCCCTTGGCTGAAAACCGAAACTGAAAATGGACAGTTTGTAATCTTTTTTTTTCTTAATTTAATTAATGTGGCTGTACATTTTGCACTGAAGTCACTAGAGGGTGTTTCTGCATTAAAGTCAATAGGGACATGACTTTGTAGGAAAATCAACAAGACGCGATTTTGCACTGAAGTCACTAGGGGGCGTTTTTTTATGAAAGTCTATGAGATGCGACTTTGCATGTATCAGCACCATTATCAGCAGCTTTTTTCCGATCGGCAAAACACCAACAACACAATTTTTGGCCAATATGTTTCAGCCGCTGATATATAGGTACATCCCTAGTCATATTGTAATTGAATGTTATTAAAAAAATTACCCTTGCTTTTCAATCTGAAGCTCTGCAATTTTCTGTAAAATGCAGACGATCTGTAGACAAATGGTGTATAGAACACCCCCAGAAATGGCATTTCCTGCTATAGTCATTGGCTGACTGATTTTCCCAAAAGCCTGCACCAAGATACAAGTCAGATTTTGGGCGTCCCCTGCAACAGGAGGTTCCGTTTTGGTGAGATACTTCCAAAGGGAAATCACGTCTAAAGGGATGCAGATCTTGTCACTTTCCTCATTAGAACCCTTCAAGTGCGGCAGCTGATAATTATAAAGTCACTCTCAGTCACATTCATTGTACTTATGGGCAAAGACAGACAAACCGCTATTTCTTCAGAATAACAAAAGGTAGGAATCTGCAACAACGTTTCCTAAAATCCCTGAAACGTACATACAGTGGGGAAAATAATTATTTGATCCCCTGCAGTTTTTGTAAGTTTGCCCACTCACAAAGAAATGAAGGGTCTATAATTTGTATCATAGGTGTATTTTAAATGAAAGAGACAGAATATCAACCAGAAATCCAGAAAAACACGATACAAATGTTATAAATTGAGGTGCAGTTCAGCGAGTAAAATAAGTATTTGATCCCCTACCAACCAACAATGATTCTGGCTCCCACAGACTGGCTGTGTGCTCATGTAATACACAGATTGGTCCTGTCAATGTAAGAAGGTGCTCCTAATAACTCATTATGTGTGTAAAATACACCTGTCCACAGAATCTCTTTCTTGGGCACCACCATGGGCAAGACCAAAGAGCTGTCAAAGGACATCAGGGACAAGATTGTAGACCTGCACAAGGTCGAAATGGGCTACAAGACCATCAGCAAGATGTTTGGTGAGAAGGAGACAACTGCTGGAGCGATTATTTGCAAATGGAATACAAAATTACTATCAATCAGCCTCAGTATGGAGCTCCATGCAAGATTTCACCTCATGGAACAAGGATGATCATGAGAAAAGTGAAGGATCAGTCCAGAACTACACGGGAGGAGCTTGTGAATGATCTCAAGGCAGTTGGGACCACAGTCACCAAACAAACCATTGGTAACACAATACGCTGCAATGGATTGAAGTCCTGCAGTGCCGCAAGGTCCCCCTCCTCAAGAAGGCACATGTACAGGTCCATCTGACGTTTTCCAATGAACATCTAAATGATTCAGAGAAGGATTGGGAGAAAGTTCTGTGGTCAGATGAGACCAAATGTGAGTTCTTTGGCATTAACTCGACTCGCTGTGTTTGGAAGAAGAAAAATGCTGACTATGACCCCAAGAACACCATCCCTACAGTCAAATACAGAGGTGGATACATTATGCTCTGGGGCGGTTTCTCTGCTAAACGTACAGACTGACCTTGCCACATTGAGGGGCCAATGGACGGCGCCATGTATTGTAAAATCTTGGATGAGAACCTTCTTCCCTCAGCCAGAACACTGAAGATGGGTCATAGATGGGTCTTCCAGCATGAATATGACCAAAAACATACCACCAAGGCAACAAAGGAGTGGCTCCAGAAGCACATTAATGTCATGGAGGGGCCTAGCCAGTCTCCGGACCTTAATCCTATAGAGAATTTATGGAGGGAACTGAAACTTCGAGTTGCCAAGTGACAGCCAAAAAAAGCCTTAAGGATTTAGAGAAGATCTGTAAAGAAGAGAGGACCAAAATCCCTCCTGAGATGTGTGCAGACCTGGCAACCAACTACAAGAAACGTCTGACCTCTGTGCTCGCCAACAAGGGATTCTCCTCCACCAAGTACGGAGTCATGTTTGCTTGGGGATCAAATACTTATATTACTCACTGAACGGCAACTCCATTTATAACATTTGTATTGTGGTTTTTCTGGATTTGTGGTCGTTATCTGTCTCTATCATTTAAAATACACCTATGATAAAAATTATAGGCCCTTCATTTCTTTTGTAAGTGGGCAAACGTACAAAATCTGCAGAGGATCCATAAATTATTTTCCCCACTGTAAGGCTACGTTCACACTAGCGTTGTGTGCTGGTGGCAGAGAGGCGTTTGGGAAGAGTTTTTTTACCGCTTCCCAAACGCCTCGGACAATTCTGCACATTGTAGCACATGGTGCTGTTCTAACGGGAGCATCGCAGCAAAACCTCTGGTCGAGTCAGGAGGCGTTGAAGCGTCCTATTCTAGTCTATGGTGCCACTCTGCAAACGTCCGGCCGGTGTTTGCGGAGCGGTAACACCATTTAAACTTCATTATAGGCGTTTGTGGGGCATTTTTAACGCTCGGCAAACGCCTAGCAACCGCCGCTAAACCGCGCATGCGGCGTTTGTGGAGCGCTAAAAACCGCTCCGCAAACGCCGGACCAACGCTTGCCAAACACTATAGGGGCGTTTGGCAAGTGTTGGTAAAACAGTCAAGTGTGAACAAGCCCTAAATCCCCCAGAGTGGACCTGATAGCAGTGCCTAGGCACAGGATGTGACCAGATGTCAGGGGGTGCCTAGGCACGGGAAGCGGCCTGATGTCAGGGGGTGCCTAGGCACGGGAAGCGGCCTGATGTCAGGGGGTGCCTAGGCACGGGAAGCGGCCTGATGTCAGGGGGTGCCTAGGCACGGGAAGCGGCCTGATGTCAGGGGGTGCCTAGGCACGGGAAGCGGCCTGATGTCAGGGGGTGCCTAGGCACGGGAAGCGGCCTGATGTCAGGGGGTGCCTAGGCACGGGAAGCGGCCCGATGTCAAGGGGTGCCTAGGCACGGGAAGCGGCCCGATGTCAGGGGGTGCCTAGGCACGGGAAGCGGCCCGATGTCAGGGGGTGCCTAGGCACGGGAAGCGGCCCGATGTCAGGGGGTGCCTAGGCACGGGAAGCGGCCCGATGTCAGGGGGTGCCTAGGCACGGGAAGCGGCCCGATGTCAGGGGGTGCCTAGGCACGGGAAGCGGCCCGATGTCAGGGGGTGCCTAGGCACGGGAAGCGGCCCGATGTCAGGGGGTGCCTAGGCACGGGAAGCGGCCCGATGTCAGGGGGTGCCTAGGCACGGGAAGCGGCCCGATGTCAGGGGGTGCCTAGGCACAAGAAGCGGCCCGATGTCAGGGGGTGCCTAGGCACAAGAAGCGGCCCGATGTCAGGGGGTGCCTAGCCACAAGAAGCGGCCCGATGTCAGGGGGTGCCTAGCCACAAGAAGCGACCCGATGTCAGGGGGTGCCTAGCCACAAGAAGCGACCCGATGTCAGGGGGTGCCTAGCCACAAGAAGCGACCCGATGTCAGGGGGTGCCTAGCCACAAGAAGCGACCCGATGTCAGGGGGTGCCTAGCCACAAGAAGCGACCCGATGTCAGGGGGTGCCTAGCCACAAGAAGCGACCCGATGTCAGGGGGTGCCTAGCCACAAGAAGCGACCCGATGTCAGGGGGTGCCTAGCCACAAGAAGCGACCCGATATCAGGGGGTGCCTAGCCACAAGAAGCGACCCGATATCAGGGGGTGCCTAGCCACAAGAAGCGAGCCGATATCAGGGGTGCCTAGCCACAAGACGCGAGCTGATATCAGGGGGGCCTAGCCACAAGAAGCGAGCTGATATCAGGGGGGCCTAGCCACAAGAAGCGAGCTGATATCAGGGGGGCCTAGCCACAAGACGCGAGCTGATATCAGGGGGGCCTAGCCACAAGAAGCGAGCTGATATCAGGGGTGCCTAGGCACAAGAAACTACCTGATATCAGGGGTGCCTAGGCACAAGAAACGACCTGATATCAGGGGTGCTTAGGCACAAGAAGCGACCTGATATCAGGGGTGCCTAGCCGAAAGAAACGACCTGATATCAGGGGTGCCTAGGCACAAGAAGTGACCTGATATCAGGGGTGCCTAGGCAAAAGAAGCGACCTGATATCAGGGGGGCCTAGCCACAAGAAGCGACCTGACATCAGGGGTGCCTAGGCACACTCACATACCAGGAAGAGCTCTGTTATTTTCTGGAGGAATTCCAGACAAATATTACACTTCTCTACACATACAATTTATGGTCAGGGTACACTGTTGATGTTACTTTAGGTCCAAGATTATGGTTGAGAAAGCAAAACATATCATCTTCAGGTCACTGCAGGGATTTAAGCAAGCATTGCTGAGTCTTACCCGTGTCTGTCCTGTAGATACAGAGACCATTGCAGGAACAGCTTCAACCTAAATCAGTGGTTCTCAACCTGTGGGTCGTGACCCCTTTGGGGGTCGAACAACCCTTTCACAGTGGTCACCTAAGACCATCGGAAATATATTTCCAATGTATAAACAGCAGCTACTGTGCAGAAAGCAGCTGCTGTGCAGAAAGCAGCTGCTGTGCAGAAAGCAGCTGCTGTGCAGAAAGCAGCTGCTGTGCAGAAAGCAGCTGCTGTGCAGAAAGCAGCTACTGTGCAGAAAGCAGCTACTGTGCAGAAAGCAGCTACTGTGTTGAAAGCAGCAGTATTGGAGGTAAAACGACACTCATGAATTATAATTACTGGGTAAATAATTTTATGGTTGGGGGTCACCAAAACATTAGGAACTGTATTAAAGGGTCACGGCATTAGGAAGGTTGAGAACCACTGCTCTAAATGGAAGGGACTAGAGTCACCTATTCAGCCCCAAAGTTGTAAGAAGGAATCACTAAACCCCCATCATCCCCTGAGTTCCCCGTATACTAACACACATGAAAGGCTTGCTGCAGTAACCTGACAGGGGATGCCTGACATGTGAACTCGGGCTCTGTGCAGACTTCAGGAAACAACTGTGAGCTAGTGACCCCAGCAGTGAGATTCCAGGGAAGTTTTGTACACAAAACAGAAGCCCGCCGGTAAAATATTTGAACCCCTTTAAAGTATAACTGTCTGCATTTTGAAATGAAAGGATAATACAACATGGCCTGTGTAACGGGCGGACTTCCCTTTACAACACACTGCGCTCCAGTCACTGGATAGGATTTTGTATTAAAGTAGGTATAAACCCCGCCACTAAAATCCCATTGTTAATGTAAAACCAAAAAAAGGTCACCTTGAATATTTTTAAATCTGTAGAATTCATTAAACTAATCCCTGGTGATCCTGCCATGAAAGTCTTGATTCAGGAACTTCCTGTTACAGAGTGACAACGCTCTCTCTCCATCTCCCAATTGTGCTCCTGCGTTGTCACCCTGTTACATGGGCTTTCAAAATGGGACTACAACTGGCATGCAGCAGGCACTGTAATAAATGCCATGCAACCATCAATGGAGTCACTGTAGACAAGAAGTGGCTGTAAAGAGGCAACAGGAGACCCGCAGCACTGAGCTGCAATAAAGGATAAAAATAAGGTCAAAAATCATATGTTAATAAAAAGGAGTAAGTAGCACCAAATGCCACCCAGCTAAAGGTAGGTGTGGCAGCCTCCATACACGTGCAATTAAAATATTTTACAAAGTGCTTTAAGAACGCCTTTCATAAAGAGAGGTGTCATTAATAGATTAGTGCCAACAATTTACAGTGCGTAGGCTAATTTGAGGTACACGACACACCCGGATTTGTGTCTCACTATGAAGACGCTCCGGTATGCCGGCATTAATTAATTACACACGTTGTACGACATTACCTGATGCTGCACAAATACTCCCATTCAGTTTCAACCCACTATATAAACGTTGACTCCCATACACGTCTAATCCTCACCCGAGACCAATGTCCCGGCACGCATGCTTACCACCTTGCCCTTGACGCACTACCAGAGACCAATGACCCGGCACGCATGCTTACCGCCTTGCCCTTGACGCACTACCAGAGACCAATGTCCCGGCACGCATGCTTACCGCCTTGCCCTTGACGCACTACCAGAGAGCAATGTTCCAGCACGCATGCTTACCGCCTTGCCCTTGCCGCACTATCAGAGACCAATGACCCGGCACGTATGCTTACCGCCTTGCCCTTGACGCACTACCAGAGACCAATGTCCCGGCACGCATGCTTACCGCCTTGCCCTTGACGCAGTACCAGAGACCAATGTCCCGGCACGCATGCTTACCGCCTTGCCCTTGACACACTACCAGAGACCAATGTCCCGGCACGTATGCTTACCGCCTTGCCCTTGCCGCACTACCAGAGACCAATGTCCCGGCACGCATGCTTTCCGTAAGTCTTGCCCTTGACGCACTACCAGAGACCAATGACCCGGCACGCATGCTTACCGCCTTGCCCTTGACACACTACCAGAGACCAATGTCCCGGCACGCATGCTTACCGCCTTGCCCTTGACACACTACCAGAGACCAATGTCCCGGCACGTATGCTTACCGCCTTGCCCTTGCCGCACTACCAGAGACCAATGTCCCGGCACGCATGCTTTCCGTAAGTCTTGCCCTTGACGCACTACCAGAGACCAATGACCTGGCACGCATGCTTACCGCCTTGCCCTTGACGCACTACGAGAGACCAATGTCCCGGCACGCATGCTTACCGCCTTGCCTTTGACGCACTACCAGAGACCAATGTCCCGGCACGCATGCTTATCGCCTTGCCCTTGCTGCACTACCAGAGACCAATGTCCCGGCACGTATCATTGGTGTCAGAGCGAGGAATCGGGCGCGAGGAATCGTGCCCCATCACTGGTGTCAGTGGGAGGAATCGTGCCCCATCACTGGTGTCAGTGGGAGGAATCGTGCCCCATCACTGGTGTCAGTGGGAGGAATCGTGCCCCATCACTGGTGTCAGTGGGAGGAATCGTGCCCCATCACTGGTGTCAGTGGGAGGAATCGTGCCCCATCACTGGTGTCAGTGGGAGGAATCGTGCCCCATCACTGGTGTCAGTGGGAGGAATCGTGCCCCATCACTGGTGTCAGAGGGAGGAATCGTGCCCCATCACTGGTGTCAGAGCGAGGAATCGTGCCCCATCACTGGTGTCAGAGCGAGGAATCGTGCCCCATCATTGGTGTCAGAGCGAGGAATCGTGCCCCATCATTGGTGTCAGAGCCCAAACCCTATATTTTAACAGGAAAAGTAGGGGGTCGTCTTATACGCCGGAAAATACGGTACTTCTAGTGATCAGACAACCCACCATACTCATGCTCCCTTCACTCTATTAAACAAAAATAAAATACATCTCCTTTGAAAGCCTCTAGCTCCCGAAAAGATGCAGACACAGTGGGGTTTATTTACTAAAGCTGGAGAGTCCAAAATCAGACTCCCTTCTGCATAGAAACCAATCAGCTTCTAACCTCAGCTTGTTCAATGAAGCTTTGGCAATGAAACCTGGAAGCTGATTGGTTTCTATGCAGAAGGGAGTCTGATTTTGCACTCTCCAGCTTTAGTAAATAAACCCCAGTGCGACCTGATATAAGTGGTAAGTAAAAGACATGCGACTACGGTCATGTGGCTTTTGTTTACCAACAAAGCAAGTGGTAATGAGTTAGTCAAGGTAGGACCTGCTGGCCTATGTTGGCTTACGTTGAAAAACCTTTCCTTTGTGTTTTTTCACATTTTTCTTCTGTAAGGTTTGTTCTTATTGGATTTTTTTTTACTTTTTTGGAGCAAAAAGGATTCAGGTTTTCATGTTATTGCTCACTGTAGCTGCATGTTTATGAGTTAGAGGTTCAGTAGCTCAAAATGTGCAGCTAATTCTGAGTTTGGCACCAGAAACATTTTCCAGGTCATGGTGTTCCCTTACCTGCAATACGGCTCCAGTGCTCATGTCTGGGCAGCACTCTCGATAGTCTCTCTCCAGCAGGAGAGGCGATGTAAGCCAATGGTCAGGCATGGCGATGTTTGACCCAACAAAAAGTGACACCACAACTGGTGAAGGTGGAAACTCGGCCTCCTTTAGGCTCTGGTGTGCGAGTAATATTTCTGACATTAGAAAAGACTTATCCATGAAGATGATGGTGTCGTTGAAGAAAACAATAATGAGCGGGCTTCTGGTGTGTACATTTTACATGGCCTTGGATCTTGGGAAAAACACATTAGAAATGGGCAATTTGGGTTCAAAACTGGCAACTTGGGTGCAGAGTCCTCCACGGTTATGGCAGCCCAGATGCCAGCAGCTTGCAATCACCGTTCTACCCGTGTGTGTGTCTGATGGCCACTCCATCCTACAGAACCAGGAGCCGCTGTAATTACCATTTCCTATTCACACAATCAATATATGATATTGTGTTTGTCCTATGTATGTATTGGGCGCTCCCTGAATAGAGGTATAGTGTTTATTATTTGCATGGGATTACAACATGTCAGAACACGCCTATGCAAACATGTCTAGCAATGTTAGTTATGATACGGGTCAGGCAGAAGGTAAGAAGCCCAGGTCATGTTACAGATGAGGGAGGGAGGGTTTGGACCTCTGCCAGGTTTTTACTGCTGCCTGTGTACCCAATCGATGGAGATTCACACTGACTTCTGGTGTGGCCACTTTGATAGAAGTGGGGGGGGACTACCTCTAAAAGAGAACCCAGCAATGAAAACTAGGGATGCACCTGAATTTTGGCCATCGAAGCATATCGGCCGAAAATAGCCCTTATCGGCACTCTACTGGTAGGAAAAATTTAGCCGATACAGGTGCCAATACAGGGGACTGTGTGTACTGCAGACTGCAGATGTAGGGGGGTGGAGGATAAAGGCAGGACAGGATCAATGTATACAGTGACTGGCTGTCACTATAGGTCAGTGCCGGTTTTTAAATGTAATTACCGGCTTTTTTTTCTTCACTTTAGCTAAGAGAATCAACTGTCACTTTCCCCCCAGCTAAAAGAAACAATGTTTCCTTTTAGTTTATTTCCCGATAACAGAAACAAAGTTTCCTTTAGCTCTGGGGAAAGTGACAGCTAATTCTCTGAGCTATAGTGAAGAAAAAAAAAGCCGGCAGTTGCATTTAAAAATCAGCACCGACATATAGCGACAGCCATTCTCTGTATACACTACCCCTCTCCTGCTCCTCTAACCACCCCCTCCCCCCTACAAAGACAACCTGTCACTCATATGCTAATATATAGGGGCCTATTGGTTCCCTATGTGATAGCAATAAAATCATAAGTTGAAAAAAAAAAAAAAAAAAAAAAGATAAATAAAACACGCACGCTCTGCTAAAAACTGATAGAAGTCACAAGTCTGCTCTAACTGCTGATGAGAAAAGGTATTTAGCAGTTTATATTTACTACAATAATTGCATTTCCATGTTGTTTGTACTGTAGGAAACCAGATACAGTGAAAGCAGGGTCCGGGGAGACCGGATATAGTGAACGCAGGGTCCGGGGAGACCGGATATAGTGAACGCAGGGTCCGGGGAGACCGGATATAGTGAACGCAGGGTCCGGGGAGACCGGATATAGTGAACGCAGGGTCCGGGGAGACCGGATATAGTGAACGCAGGGTCCGGGGAGACCGGATATAGTGAACGCAGGGTCCGGGGAGACCGGATATAGTGAATGCAGGGTCCGGGGAGACCGGATATAGTAAATGCAGGGTCCGGGGAGAGCAGATATAGTGAATGCAGGGTCCTGGGAGACCGGATACAGTGAATGCAGGGTCCGGGGAGACCGGATACAGTGAATGCAGGGTCCTGGGAGACCGGATACAGTGAACGCAGGGTCCGGGGAGACCGGATACAGTGAACGCAGGGTCCGGGGAGACCGGATACAGTGAACGCAGGGTCCGGGGAGACCGGATACAGTGAACGCAGGGTCCGGGGAGACCGGATACAGTGAACGCAGGGTCCGGGGAGACCGGATACAGTGAACGCAGGGTCCGGGGAGACCGGATACAGTGAACGCAGGGTCCGGGGAGACCGGATACAGTGAACGCAGGGTCCGGGGAGACCGGATACAGTGAACGCAGGGTCCGGGGAGACCGGATACAGTGAACGCAGGGTCCGGGGAGACCGGATACAGTGAACGCAGGGTCCGGGGAGACCGGATACAGTGAACGCAGGGTCCGGGGAGACCGGATACAGTGAACGCAGGGTCCGGGGAGACCGGATACAGTGAACGCAGGGTCCGGGGTTTAGTAACACTTTAATGTAATGTATAATGGATACATTGTTTGTCTTTCTGGGAGTAAACCTTTTTTTTTTTTCTGGCCAGTGAAGATGTTTCATTTGTTTCCGATTTTAGATTCTGTTTTAGAGGTTTGACACTTTTGGGCTAGTTTACTAAAGCTATGTTTACACTTGTAATTAGGGAGCAAGACAAACAAGTGGTTGAGCCATGTTATTACAGCCCCACCCCAACTGCTCCCCTTAAGCTGCAAATGCAGCAGCCTGGGCGGCTGCAGGTACTTGTGAGGGTCCCCCATTCCTTTGTGTGGGTGGTGCGGCTGCAGGTATTTGTGCGGGTCCTTTATTCCTCTGTGTGGGTGCTGCGGTTGCAGGTATTTGTGCGGGTCCCCCATTCCTCTGTGTGGGTGCTACGGTTGCAGGTATTTGTGGGGGTCCCCCATTCCCCTGTGTGGGTGGTGCGGCTTCAGGTATTTGTGGGGGTCCCCCATTCCCCTGTGTGGGTGCTGCGGCTGCAGGTATTTGTGCGGGTCCCCCATTCCTCTGTGTGGGTGGTGCGGCTGCAGGTATTTGTGCGGGTCCCCCATTCCTCTGTGTGGGTGGTGCGGCTGCAGGTATTTGTGTGGGTCCCCCATTCCTCTGTGTGGGTGCTACGGTTGCAGGTATTTGTGCGGGTCCCCCATTCCTCTGTGTGGGTGCTACGGTTGCAGGTATTTGTGGGGGTCCCCCATTCCTCTGTGTGGGTGCTGCGGCTGCAGGTATTTGTGCGGGTCCCCCATTCCTCTGTGTGGGTGGTGCGGCTGCAGGGATTTGTGCGGGTCCCCCATTCCTATGTGTGGGTGGTGCAGGTATTTGTGGGGGTCCCCTATTCCTCTGTGTGGGTGCTGCAGCTATTTGTGGGGGTCCCCCATTCCTCTGTGTGGGTGGTGCGGTTGCAGCTATTTGTGGGGGTCCCCCATTCCTCTGTGTGGGTGGTGCGGTTGCAGGTATTTGTGCGGGTCCCGCAGTGGCACCACCCATACAGATGTGAACCAAGCCTTAAAGAATTGAGAATCTTCACTCAAAAAACTTTATTTATATTCACTTCAATTATCCAATCAGGTTGAAAGTATCTGCACATGACTGGGCATTTAATGTGAATAGAAAATAGCTTTTCACGATTGGATAACAGAAGTGAACATTCATACAATTCTTTCCAGTGAAGATTCTCAACTTCTTTGGTAAATCAGCCTCAGCATCTCATCCTATCACTTAAAAGAGGCCCACAGAGTGTATGCAAAGCCATTACAGGCGTATCTCGGTTTACGAATTTAATTCGTTCTGCGGGACTTTTCATATTTCGAAAAATTCGTAATCCGAAACGCGGTTTCCCATAGGAATGCACTGAAAACCAATTAATCCGTTCCGGAGGTCAGAAAAAAGTAAAAAAAAAAAAAAAAAAAAAGTTTTATCTGTTCTCTGTATCTCTTTATAAAGTGCACTTTAAAGGCATAAATACTGTACAGGGACGTGACTAAAAAAAAAATTGTAAATGCATTGAAAACCAATGAATTCGTTCATAATGCGAAAAACATTTGTAAACCGAGGCATTATTTTCAATGGATTTTCATTCGTAAACTGAAAATTACATTAAATGAGGCGTTCGTAAACCGAGGTACGCCTGTATATAAAAAAAAAAAAAAAAATTGAATAGAATAGTGAAGGGTCAAAATCCCGTCAATTTGTTGCTATTTTCTGCTGGGTGTATTTCCCTTCACTTCCTGTCTGGAAACACAAAGGAAATTTATAGGAAGTGAGAAGAATTCACCTCTTAAGCTGGCCATCCAGGAATTGAATTTTTAAATGAAAAGAAGGTTCGAAGAAAGTGTGTAATCATTAGTGGGATCATAGTCACAGTTGTTGACTGCAGTGACAAGAAAAGCTGAAGGAGCAAGGATGGGAAATTTTTCTTCAAGAAAGGAATTTCTATCAGTTTATCGCACGGTAAAGCGTATTCATTCCAAAATCAGATGTTAAAGGAAAAGTTCACCTTTGGGAACAAGTTACATGTTCCCATAGCCGCCACCATGCCTGCTGCCCCCCTTCCCTCTGACAGATAGTGCGGGGAACCCTTCCTCCCCCCGTGCCAGAGAAACCCTTCCTCCCGCCGTGCCAGAGAAACCCTTCCTCCTCCCGCCGTGCCCGAGAAACCCTTCCTCCCCCCCGCGCTGGACAAACTCTTCCTCCCCCCCGTGCCCGAGAAACCCTTCCTCCTCCCGCCGTGCCCGAGAAACCCTTCCTCCTCCCGCCGTGCCCGAGAAACCCTTCCTCCCCCCCGCGCTGGACAAACCCTTCCTCCCCCCCGTGCCCGAGAAACCCTTCCTCCCCCCTGTTGCCCGAGAAACCCTTCCTCCCCCCCGCGCTGGACAAACCCTTCCTCCCCCCGCGCTGGACAAACCCTTCCTCCCCCCCCCCGTGCCCGAGAAACCCTTCCCCCCCCCCCCCGTGCCCGAGAAACCCTTCCTCCCCCCCGTGCCCGAGAAACCCTTCCTCCCCCCGTGCCCGAGAAACCCTTCCTCCCCCCGCGCTGGACAAACCCTTCCTCCCCCCCGTGCCCGAGAAACGCTTCTCCCCGTACTGTCAGATTTGAAAACTGCGTGGCCGTACGGGGCTCCGCCCACACAGCTGCGTCACTCATTCACAGAGTTCAGCATGGCATCAGCAATCTACTGATCGCTGGTGCAATGCTTTGCAGACTCCATTGGACAAAAATAATAAATGCACATTCATTATTTTTATCCAAAAGGTGAACTTATCCTTAAGGGCCGATTCACGCTATAGAAACGCAGTCCAGATGTGTTCTGGATACATTTCTGCATGCACAGTTTTGATGTGTTTTTGGTGCGTTCTGCTTCATTTTTCCCTCTCTTCAATTTAAATAGTGCGTTCCGGTGCATTTTTTTTATGCGTTTTACCACGTTCCAGTACAGTTCTGTGCAGGAAAATTGCAACGTGTTTTACTGTTTTTTCTTCTGCATCTGGAACGCACTACAACTGCAAGCACTGATGTAAACTATGACATTGACAATCATAGACTCTAAATGTAAATAATAAAAGTGCAGCGCTCAAAATGGATTAAAGGCAGTATAAAGTCAATGCGATATCCGCGGTGCTGTCTGGATTTGAAGAAAGCTTCCAGAATTTTACTGCTTCAAATAATAGCAATGCGCACTCACCAGAAACACATGGATTATGAGCATGTAGGAATAATCATCCCAGACGTCATATCCATCGAAGCCAGGTGGTGGGCATCCCTCTCACGGTGGGTCATCAAGGACTCCAAATCAGGTCCAGAGGTCCCCTTAAGGTCAGTCAGGTAATCCACACTGATGGTAATGATCCCTCCTCTGGATGGTATAGGCACCTTCTCTGTGGTGGTAATAGCTCCACATAGGAGCCACAGAAAACAGGTGCCAGAGATAGTGTAGTATGTTCTTGGATGAATTTTATTGGTCAATAACAGAACAGGGCAGTATGCACATCACAAAAACTATTAAAAGTGAAAAACAGCAGTACTGACCCCAATAAAGATGGCCCTCCAGAGGAGGGATCATTACCATCAGTGTGGATTACCTGACTGACCTTAAGGGGACCTCTGGACCTGATTTGGAGTCCTTGATGACCCACCGTGAGAGGGATGCCCACCACCTGGCTTCGATGGATCTGACATCTGGGATGATTATTCCTACATGCGCATAATCCATGCGTTTCTGGTGAGTGCGCATTGCTATTATTTGAAGCAGTAAAATTCTGGAAGCTTTCTTCAAATCCAGACAGCACCGCAGATATCGCATTGACTTTATACTGCCTTTAATCCATTTTGAGCACTGCACTTTCATTATTTACATTTATATATACATATTTTAAAGGTATTGTGGCTACTTGGAGTGTTCAAGCTGCTGCATTTATTTAAGAGCGCTCACTACAATTTGTTTTAAAATCACAGAATCTACTTTCTGTGCATTTTTGACGCAGAAAACAAAAAAAAAAGCACACAAACACATGTAGTGTGAAGTGGCCCTTAAGGTTTCACACTACAGAAATGCAGTCCAGATGCATTACGGATGCGTTTCTGCATGCGTGTTTTTTACGCATCTTGGTACATTTTTTCCTCTCTCTTTCTAGAATTTAAATAGGGACGTGCATTCCGGTGCGCTTTACCACGTTCTGTTCTGTACAGGAAAAATGCACCATGCTCTACGTTTTTTTTCTGCATCCAGAACGCAATGGAACTGCAAGCACTGATGAGAACTATGACACTGACAAACATATAATCTACTTTCTGTGTATTTTGGATGCCGACAAAAAGCACACAAATTCATGTAGTATGAACTGGCCCTTAAAAGAAAACAAATACTTTGGAAAAATATTCAAACATTCTGAGAATTTTTGTACATATTTTACTAAAATTTTTCCTAAGAATTTTCATTCGAAATTCTATCCATCTACAGTATGGTCAGCTTTAGACAGTTGTCATCAGAACAGGTGTCCCCATTGGAAGGTTTACCTTCACCTCCTGTTCTGGTGACACCTTTCTAGTGATCTGTTGCTAGGACGCAGGTGGCTTCTGATTACACACTATTGATAAAACGAAGCCACTAAGCCACGGGCGGACTGACCATTCGAGCACTCGGGCACTGCCCGAGGGCCCAGGGTCAGAAGGGGGCCCCATGAAATTCCCCTGGTACCTTTTTTATAGGCTTTTTTGGGTGTGCGTTGAGTGTGGGCAAGGACACAGGGGCCCCATGATCCCCTATTGCCCGGGGGCCCCATGAGTTGTCAGTCCGCCCCTGCACCAAGCATCCTTCTGTAGTCAGGGTTTCTGCCACCCAGTATCCTTTTGCTGCTAGGACCCAGGCGGCTTCAGCTTCTGCCACCTAGTGTCCTTCTACTGCTTGGATGCAAGCGGCATCTGCTGTCCACCATCCATCTGTGGCTAGGACACCGGCAACTTCAGCTCCTGCTGCCTAGTGTCCTTTTGTTGGTAGTACACAGGCAGCTTCTGTTTCCTAGTGTCCTTCTGTTGCTAGAATGCAATCGGCTTCTGTAAACTAGTGTCCTTCTGTTGCTAGGATGCAAACAAATTCAGTATCTGCTGCCCAGTTTCCTTCTGTTGGTAGGACACTCCTTCTGTTGCTAGGATGCAAGCAACCTCTGCCAGCTTCTGCTGCCTAGTGCTCTTATGTTGATAGGACGCAAGTGCCTTTGCCTTCTGCCACTTAGTATCCTTCTGTTGGGTAGGATGTAAGAGGTTTCTGCCACCTAGTATCCGTCTGTTGCTAGGATGCAGACAGCATCTGCCACCTAGTATCCATTGGTTGCTAGGAGGCAGATGGCATCTGCCGCCTACCATCCTTTTGTTGCTAGGACACAGTTGGCGTCTGCTGCCTAGTGTTATCCTGTTGCCAGGATGCAGGTGCCTTTGGCTTCTGCCACCTAGTGTCCTTCTGTTGCTAGGATGGAAGCGGTTCCTGCCACCTATTCTTCTGTTGCCAAGATACAGGTGGCTTTACGACCTAGTATCCCTTTGTTGCTAGGACGCAGTTGGCTTTGACTTCTGCCTCCTAGTGTCCTATTTTTAGGATGCAGGTGGCTTCTCCCATCTAGTGTTCTTCTGCTGCTAGGATACAAGCGACTTCTGTCACCCACCTAGTGTCCTTCTGTTGCTAGGATGCAGACCACATCTTCCATCTTGTGTCCTTTGGTTGCTAGAATGCAGATAGCATCTGCCGCCTACCATCCTTGCTATGATGCAGTTGACTTCGGCTTCTGCTGCCTTGAGTCCTTCTGTTGGTAGGATGCAGGTGGCTTTGATCACCTAGCATCCTTCTGTTGCTAAGATGCAGGTGACTTCTGCCAGCTACTGGCCTTCTGTTGCTAGGATACAGGTGGCTTCAACCATCCAGCGTCCTTCTGTTGCTAAGATGCAGGTGACTTCTGCCAGCTATTGGACTTCTGTTGCTAGGATACAGGTAGCTTCAACCACCTAGTGTTCTTATGTTGCTAGGATGCAAGCAGCATCTGCCGTCTACTATACTTCTGTTGCTAGGACACAGGAAACTAAGTTTTGCTGCTTAGTGTCCCTCTATTGGCTTTGGCCAACTAGTGCCCTCCTGTGGCTAGCATATAGATGGCATCTGCTGCCTATCATCCTTCTGTTGCTAGGATGCAGGCAACTTTGACTTCTGCTGCCTAGTGTTCTGTGGCTAAGAGGCAGGTGACTTCTGCTGGCTAGTGTTCTTCTGTTGCTAGGAGGCAAGCAGCTTCTGCCATCTACTATCCTTTTGTTGCTAGGACACAGACAGTTTTGGCTTTTCCCAACTAGTGTCCTTTTGTTGCTAGGATGCAGGCACAGGGATGTTGAATTCGTATCGCCCGATATCGGGTACATGTAGTTCCGGGCAGGTAGTTTTTTTGTAACCTTTAGCCCTGCTGCGGGCAAGCAGCAGGGCTCGCCTTTCAGGTGACAGCATTCGGGTGGCTGCGCTGCCGCCCGATTGCTTCCACACAGCTCACTACGGTGACAGTCTCCACCCCCTCCCGTGCAAACCCGCCCGCTATGTCTCCCAGGCTCCGCTTGCCCATCTGCAGGCCCAGGCGTGGTCCAATGTGCACTGGCAGCTAGAGGGGAGGGAGGCCAGCGGACACGTTTGCTCCCCTCCCCTTCTTGTCCTGACCCGGATGTGACGTTATGACGTCACTTCTGGGTCCCCGTTCGCAGATTTCCTGGCCATTGAGGCCTTACCTGAGAAACCACCGAACGATCCCAGCGCTGGGCATAGAGACCAGTGAAGGAGAGATGGCCTCCACTCATCTCTATGCCCTTGGAGGACTGCAGCAACGTCATTACGTCACTTCTGGATCAAAGCCTTTTTTTTTTTTCTTATATCACTAGATGAATGTTTTTTTGATCTAATGCTTTACATCATAGAGGAGAGATGTGGGGTCTTATTGACCCCATATCTCTCCATAAAGAGGACCTGTCACTACTTATTTCTATCACAAGGGATGCATGCATTCCTTGTGATAGGAATGAAAGTGATTAATTTTTTTTTTTTAAAGAGAGTGTAAAAACACAATAAAAAAAAAAAAAAAACAGTTTAAAGTCCCCCCCCCCCGCGCTCACGCATAATGCTGAACGCATAGTGCTGAACGCATATGTAGGCCACGCCCACATATGTAAACGGTGTTCAAACCACACAAGTGAGGTATCGCCGCGAATGTCAGAGCGAGAGCAATAATTCTCGCACTAGACCTCCTCTGAAACCTCACACTGCTAACCTGTAGAAAAGTTTAGAGCGTCACCCATGGAGATTTTTTTAAGTACCGTAGTTTGCCGCCATTCCAAAAGCGTGCGCAATTTTAAAGCAGGACATGTTGGGTATCTATTTACTCAGAGTAACATCCTCTTTCATATTTTACAAATGGACGTCTATATTGTGTTTTGTTTTTTTAATCATTAAAGTGTATTTTTTCCAAAAAAATTACATTTAAAAAAAAAAAAAAAATTAATTTTTAAAAACTGTCCATTTCGGTTCCCGGCCAAGTGCATCCTGAATTTTCAGTTTCTGCAGCAGAATTTTCATTTCGGTGCACCACCAAACTTAAGTGTATTTTTTTACTGACATTTTGCATTTTCTAGACCTTTATGGTAATATCGTGCGACATGAAAAATGGGAACTGCCACTATTTTATTCTCTAGGGTCTCTGCTTTCAGACCCTACCTTCGCCGCCATTGGCGGCTTCAGCTGTCGATCACCGTGTCCAGGCTGGAGATTGCCGAGTATCACTTGCAGGTGAGAAACCTGTGTGTAAACAATACAGATCTCTCCCCTGTCAACACCAGCATGCTGCTTTGTATGGCTCTGCATAGCATGATTACACAGTGTAAAAAAAAAAAAAAGCACACAGTTAACCCTTTGATCTCCCCTCATGTTAACCCCTTCCTGCCCAGTGCCATTAGTACAGTGTCAGTGCTTTTTATTAGCACTGATCACTGTATTAGTGTCATTGGGATGTCAGTGGCAGTTAGCCAGTCCCCCCCAGTGTCAGAAAGCCCGCAGCAGTCCCGCTATAAGTAGCCGCCATTACTAGTATATATAAAAAAAAATTCCTGTACATATATCACCATTTGTAGGCGCAATAACTTTCACGTAAACCAATTAATTTACACGTATTGGGATTATTTTATTTTTTTTAGCAAAGACTTGGAGCAGAATACATTTTGGCCTAAATTTATGACGAATTTTTATTTTTACCATTTTTTTTTACTGGACGTGTTTAATAGCAAAAAAGTAAAAAACATTGTTTTTTTTCAAAACTTGGTCTTTTTTTTTGTTTATAGCACAAAAAATAAAAAACACAGAAGGTGATCAAATACCACCAAAAGAAATCTCTATTTGTGATTGAAAAAAGGACGTAAATTTCATTTGGGTGCAGCGTTGCGTGAGCACGTAATTGTCAGTTAAAGTAACGCAGTGCAGTATCACAAAAAGAAAAAAATGGCCTGGTCAGGACGGGGGGGTATATCCTCTTAGGGGGGCGAGTGGTTAAATACGAGCCGTAGGCAGGACCCTCTGATGCTGATTTTTATTAAATGTCATGATTTTAGGGATGTGAATGCAGAGCGGGTTTCCTGATCTTCACACGGCTGTGTGTACGGGGCCACAGCAAACGATGCGCCTTCAGGTCCGTATACCAAAAAAATAAAAACAAACAAAAAAAAAAACAAAACAAGAAAAACTTTTTGCCACCTTGTCTAGGAGCCCTAAAAGTGTATTCCCTGTGCTGGTCCTGGTTCTCCTGCCCTCCTCCTCCCACCTAGTACTGTCCTGACCAAGCTGTCCGCTCTCCTGTCCCCGCATTGTATGGTACCATCGATGACAGTACAGGGGTCACCAGGCGGCCATCAAAAATTTTTGTCATGGGGTTCCATGATCTGTAGTCACCCCCTTTACTGGAAGTCTCCACCGGTGACCTCGCTGTGCGCCCCCAAACGTCTCCAAGACGCCTTTTGTTTTTATTGCAAAAATGTGTCCCTTCCCCTATGATATTTTTTAGGACTTTTACACTTTCTTGTTGCAAAGCAGCCCTCCCCTTTAACCCTTCACCGCCTGCCCGGTCTAATGATCACACCCTGGACCAGAGTCCTCCAGCTGCTCTGGGACTACAAGGCTCAGCATGCCCAGCAGCTGCCATCTGTAAAAGTTACAAAGTAACAAGTAGAAGTAGTAGTAGGATTCCCCTCCCCCCGGTACCTGTAGCCGGAGCTGCCAGTCTCCTTCGCTCACCGCACCAGTCACCTGTTACACTTCTATGCGCGCTCCCGCTACCGCGCGCCCGTCTCCCCAGCTGCTGTGCTGAGGCTGCGCGAGAGCCCTAGCTGAGTGTCAGATGCACGGGCGGCCCCGCCCACCTCCGCTCAGGGGTGACGTCAGAGGGCAGCTGGGGAGAAGTTGGTGCGAAGTTCGGGGGAAGTTTTTGCGGAGTGATGGGGGAGGGGGGTGCAGGGAGATGGGGGGCTGACTGCACGACGGACATGGGGGCAGCTATAGCTGGCTCATTCATAAAATGCCAATTGCCTGGTTGCATTGCTGTTCTTCTGGTTTCAGCATTTAAAGTGACCTATAGGGAGCTGAGTTCTAACTGCCACCTTCATTTTATTGGGTTGGTGACTTTAGACCTTTGTAACCTCAGCGGGTCAGCCGAGCGATTAGCAGAACCTTGGTAACGTCAGCGGGTCAGCCAGGCGATTAGCAGAACCTTGGTAACGTCAGCGGGTCAGCTGGGTGATTAACAGAACCTGGGTAACATCTAGGGGCGGACTGACAACTCATGGGGCTCCCGGGCCCGTGTCCTTGCCCAAACTCAAAAAAGCCTATGAAAAAGGTACCAGGGGCATCTCATGGGGCCCCCTATTGACCCCAGGCCCTCGGCAGTGCCCGGTGTTTCCAAATGGTCAGTCCGCCCCTGGTAACGTCAGTGGGTCACCCGGGCAATTAGCAGAACCTTTGTAACGTCAGCGGGTCAGCCGGGCGATTAACAGAACCTGGGTAACGTCAGCGGGTCAGCCGGGCGATTAACAGAACCTGGGTAATGTCAGCCGGGCGATTTAGCAGAACCTGCGTAATGTCAGCGGGTCAGCCAGGCGATTAGCAGAACCTGCGTAATGTCAGCGGGTCAGCCAGGCGATTAGCAGAACCTGAGTAACGTCAGCGGGTCAGCCAGGTGATTAGCAGAACCTTTGTAACGTCAGCGGGTCAGCCAGGCGATTAGCAGAACTTTTGTAACGTCAGCAGGTCAGCCAGGCGATTAGCAGAACTTGCGTAACGTCAGCGGGTCAGCCAGGCGATTAGCAGAACCTGAGTAACGTCAGCGGGTCAGCCAGGCGATTAGCAGAACCTTTGTAACGTCAGCGGGTCAGCCAGGCGATTACCAGAACTTGCGTAACGTCAGCGGGTCACCCGGGCGATTACCAGAACTTGCGTAACGTCAGCGGGTCACCCGGGCGATTAGCAGAACCTTTGTAACGTCAGCTGGTCAGCCAGGCAATTAGCAGAACCTGCATAAAAGCGGGTCAGCCGGGCGATTAGCAGAACCTGAGTAACGTCAGCGGGTCAGCCAGGCGATTAGCAGAACCTGCGTAAAAGCGGGTCAGCTGGGCAATTAGCAGAACCTGAGTAACGTCAGCCGGGCGATTAGCAGAACCTGCGTAACATCAGCAGGTCAGCCGGGCGATTAGCAGAACCTGCGTAACATCAGCAGGTCAGCCGGGCGATTAGCAGAACCTGCGTAACGTCAGCGGGTCACCCGGGCGATTAGCAGAACCTTTGTAACGTCAGCTGGTCAGCCGGGCGATTAGCAGAACCTGCGTAACGTCAGCGGGTCAGCCGGGCGATTAGCAGAACCTGCGTAACGTCAGCGGGTCAGCCGGGCGATTAGCAGAACCTGAGTAACGTCAGCGGGTCAGCCGGGCGATTAGCAGAACCTGAGTAACGTCAGCGGGTCAGCCGGGTGATTAGCAGAACCTCGGTAACGTCAGCTGGTCAGCCGGGCGATTAGCAGAACCTGAGTAACGTCAGCGGGTCAGCCAGGCGATTAGCAGAACCTGCGTAAAAGCGGGTCAGCTGGGCAATTAGCAGAACCTGAGTAACGTCAGCCGGGCGATTAGCAGAACCTGAGTAACATCAGCAGGTCAGCCGGGCGATTAGCAGAACCTGCGTAACATCAGCAGGTCAGCCGGGCGATTAGCAGAACCTGCGTAACGTCAGCGGGTCACCCGGGCGATTAGCAGAACCTTTGTAACGTCAGCTGGTCAGCCGGGCGATTAGCAGAACCTGCGTAACGTCAGCGGGTCAGCCGGGCGATTAGCAGAACCTGCGTAACGTCAGCGGGTCAGCCGGGCGATTAGCAGAACCTGAGTAACGTCAGCGGGTCAGCCGGGCGATTAGCAGAACCTGAGTAACGTCAGCGGGTCAGCCGGGTGATTAGCAGAACCTCGGTAACGTCAGCTGGTCAGCCGGGCGATTAGCAGAACCTGCGTAACGTCAGCGGGTCAGCCGGGCGATTAGCAGAACCTGTGTAACAGCGGGTCACCCGGGCGATTAGCAGAACCTGTGTAACGTCAGCAGGTCAGCCGGGGGATTAGTGGAACCTTTGTAATGTCAGCGGGTCAGCCGGGGGATTAGCGGAACCTTTGTAGGGTCAGCCGGGAGATTAGCGGAACCTTGTAACATCAGCGGGTCAGCCGGGCGATTAGCAGAACCTGCGTAACGTCAGCGGGTCAGCCGTTTCTCAAGGAGAAGATCTACTGGAAAAGATGAAGAAATGATTGGATCCAATAATAGGGAGAGCCGAGACTGATCAGCTAAAAATAGAATGCATAGGATACGGAGGACCCAAACAGTAACATCGGATTCCCCAAGAGACATGATAGTGTGTTTCCATCAGTACGAAGATAAAGAAAACATCTGGAAGAAGCTGCACGGGCGTTCAGAAATAAAATTTAGAGAAATAAAGCTGCACATTTTCACAGATATTGCTCCAGAGACACTGGAGAAGACTCCTGAAACCACTACTGGACCAGATGGAAGAGAAACAAGTCCGTCATAGATGGGGTGATCGGGTGGAAGGATGACAAATCGGCAATATTGAGATTCCCAGAAGACATGAGAGACTTTTGTGAAAGACTAGAACTACAGTCAGTGGACATTAAAGGGTTGTTCGGGGGTTGAATGAGAATGTGGTAATAGGAAAAGAGAAATGGCAAGGAGTATATAAAAAGAGATAGTAACAGGAAAAGGATGGGGGGAGGTGGGATTGGGTCGAAGGGGAGAGGAGGGAGCGCGGAGCCGAATTTTCGGACATTCATATATCTCCTTTACCCCCCCTTTTTTTTTTTTTTCCTTCACTCTCCCCCTCTGTGTGATATTTCCCTCGGACAGGGCGTAGGGTAGTTGTGGGTTTTTTTTTTAGATATACGGCGGGCTGTCAGGAGGCCAGTCACGCTGATGAATTTCAGACCCAGGATGAGATACCGGGGTCTGATTGGGCGTGTGTGTTTGGAGCCCCATCCCGGAATAGGAATGGAAGGTAATAATAAATCACAACTGTTTCCAAGGCAAAAAATAGGCCAGTGGGGTTTTAAAGAGGGGAACTCGGGGGGAGGTGGGGAGGAGAGGGAGGGAAAGAATATTAGTAGTAGGTCTTCTGGTTCTAAAAAAAGATATAAATCCAATCACATAGATGAGAAAATATAGAGGAAAGAATAAATCGGATCAATTTTATGACATACAATGTAAATGGTCTGAACACCCCAACAAAAAAGGTATAAGATCTTAAGAGAAATATATCAACGTTCTATTGAAGTGGGGTTTCTTTAAGAGACACATATAACCAGGGGCGGACTGACAACGCATGGGGCCCCCAGGCAATAGGGGATCATGGGGCCCCTGTGTCCTTGCCCACGCTCAAACCACACCCAAAAAAACCTATGAAAGGTATCAGGGGCATCTCATGGGGCCCCCTACTGATCCTGGGCCCTCGGGCAGTGCCCGAATGCCTAAATGGTCAGTCCGCCCCTGCATATAACCCAAGATACAAATGTGAAACTATACTCTAAATATTTTCCAACATAGTACTATGCTGATTCACCAATAAGACGGGCAAAAGGAATAGCAATCGGGGTTGGGAGGAACGGTCGAGTAACGTATGGTGGACCCTGAGGGTTGGTTTTTATTCCTGAGAGGAAATCTGCAGGGTATGGAGTGTTGTGACGGGAGTCACTTTGGGTGGGGGGCCCATGGAACCCAGCTCACTTTGGAGAGGTGGGGAGACCCCTGTCTCAGCTCCCCATATCCCTCTTATGTGTAAGTCACCCTGTGCCTGTTAGGGGTACAGGGTGATCTGTCCTAATATTGGGGTTGCTGATTGTTTAATGTCATGTGGCTACATCCCATTGTTCTATTGTCTGGCTTGGGAGCAAACTATTATGGGATGTATGTGTTGATGTGTATTAGCTTAGTGGGGGGGTGTCTCCAGCAGCCCTCCCTCCTGATGGGACTGTCTGCTGGTGTGAAGTTTGAATACCTGTGTGTCTCTTGTTACTAAATGTAGATTGCCCCGCCCTGTGTCATTATGCAGGGAGGGGGGATTGTCCTCTGAGTGTATATATCTTGTATCTGTGTTCAAATAAACTAGTCTACCTCCTGGTTTACTTCAAGACTGGTGTCGTCTAGTCTTGTATGGTCGGCTGTGGTGTCTGTTGTCGGTGTTCGGACGGGGAAGCGGTATTCTAACGGAAGTACTCAAGCACAGTCTGGGTCGGTTCTGTTATAAGTGTACTTTGGCAAATATTTATTGTCCTAATAAAAATCTAATGGTGTACTTGGAAGGGATACTAAGAATACGTAAAGACTTTAAGAGGGGATGTCTGATCGTGGCAGGAGACTTAAATTTTTGTATGGACCCAGAGATGGATGCGACATCGGGTGTCCGAGGAGGGGGAGATAGGAGTCTAAAGTACTTTAAAAAGCTTTTGCATCAATGTCAATTGATGGATGCTTGGAGAATAAAACATCCTAGAGAAAGGGACTATACCTTCTTCTCCTTGGTACATAAGATGTATCTGCGATTGTATTATATAGTGATTGAACATAGACTTTTGGAGTCTTTGGAGAAAGCAAACATAGAAGAGATGTCTATGTCAGACCATGAGCCTGTCATGGTGAGACTATGGATTGGAAGTGAGCAGAATAAAATGAATATGTGTTGTTTAAATTAGACACTCTTACAAGATCAGGAAACAGAAAAAAGATTAAAAGAGGAAATTGAACAATATTTTAGGCTAAATAAGAATGAGGAAGTTTCTGTGGCAACAGCGTGAGAAGCTCATAAGGTCTACATTAGAGGAATTTTTTTATTGATCAGAGCAGAAAAAAAGAAAAGACCGGGGCAAGAAAATAAGGACAATAACGAAAGAATTATATACTGTAAGATGGAACAAGTGCATAAAACGACGATAGATAAAGATACACAGTATGAGATAACTAAGAAGTGAGAGGAGCTAAAAGACCTCATGGAACAAGAAAATAGGAAGATTTTTAGTAGGGTCTCAAACGGGAGGACTGACAACTCATGGGGCCCCCGGGCAATATTGGATCACAGGGCCCCTGTGTCCTTGACCACACTTAAATCACACCCAAAAAAGCCTATAAAAGGTACCAGGGGCATTTCATGGGGCCCCCTACTGACCCTGGGCCCTAGGGAAGTGCTCGGATGGTCAGTCCGCCCCTGGTCTCAAAAGATAGATATCAGTGGGGGAACAAACCAGGGAAACATTTAATGAAAAAGTTAAGGGAGAAGAGAACGAGGAATTTAATTGAAAAAATTTAAGAAAAAGGGGAGATGGTTTGCTCAACCACTGATATCGCTGAGGCAATCCAGAAATATTACAGTAGCCTATATGGAGCAAAACAAAAGAACCAAAAAGAAACAGATGAAGAAAGAAAGAAGAAAAGGTAGATATATTTATGATGCTGGCTTACCCAAATTGGATGAAGCTAGACTAACAGCTCTAGAAAGTTTAATCTCACAAGAGTAAAAAAGCTTGCCACTAAGGAGCACTGCCGCTGGTAAGAGCCCAGAGCCAGATGGCTTTACAGTGAGATATTATAGGAAATTTAGAGAACAACTAGTTCCCAAAATGTGTACATATATGAACGCGTTGGGAAATGAAACAAAGATGAGGGAGGAGTCATTAAAAGCATATATTACAGTTATACCAAAGGAGGGGAAAGACTGATCTCAGTGTACCAGTTATAGACCTATATCTTTGCTAAATGTTGATACAAAATTATATGCAAAGGTATTAGGAACTAGCATGAAAAATAATATGTGGGGTCTTGTGAGCTACTATGGTGCCAAAAACTATTATATTAACCAATAAAGTGTTGTGAGTTATTAAACAATTAAATTATAACAGTAGATCATCTATATGCACATCATGCATACCCATACTAATGTGTTATAGCAAATCCAAGAAAATTATAATAGTGTTGCGCTCTACTGACATAGTCATTTGTCAGTAGAGCGCAACACTATTATAATTTTCTTGGATTTGCTATAACTCATTAGTATGGTGATTCCCAAAAACAAAATTATTAACCAAAACAAATTTTGCATCCAAATACAATTTCTTTAGAAAATTAGAAAGTGTCCATATTCAATCCATGACTTCAAACTCATTCAGGTGATGTAGAAAAAACAATTTGTGTTCAATCCACCAATATTGTGTTGTTATAACAACCAAATGTGCATCTTCACCGGCTGTGCTCTCAGCTGGTAGATATGACCAAACCGTTAAGTGAGGTCATATATGGCTTGTGTCCCTTTAAATTGGACTTAGAAGTGGATGGGAATGTCACTCTTCAAAGTCAAGGATCCCCTCACTTTCTTAACCTCCCTGGCGGTATGATTATTTCAGATTTTTGGTGCTGAAAGCGGTACCATTTTTTTGCATGGAAATATGTTTTTTTTTAATTGTAGGCCTGTAATTTTTAGGAATAACTCACTGAAATCTGTCCGAACAACAGTATGGTAAACATCCGGGGTAGGATAAAATTTGAAACACAAAATCATAAATTATAATTTAATAAATAATCATAAAAATAATAATATAATAATAATAAATTTAATTTAATAATATAATCAAACCAAAAACACTTACATTTGAAATATAGCGCCAAGTTTGCACATCGCTGAGCAAAGTCGCAAAATCGTTTTCACTGTTTGATAACGAATTTCCCCCACAAATCATCACTCAATTCTGTAAGTGGTTCTGATTTACTATCGCTGTTCTCTAGCCGGTCTAAAACCGCTTTTGACCTAAAGGGACGCTTTTTGGACGCCATGGACGTTTCTCAGTTTCCAAGCAATAAGAACAGTAAAAATGCAGGCAGGGCGCAGGACAAAGCACTCGGGACAAAATGTATGTGAAATGGTTTGATACAGTAATGGAATACTATATGATTTTAGTAATTTTAGTGAATGTCACTTTTTGTCATTTTTTAATTTCCCGCCAGTTCCGTCCCCCGTACGTCCCGACGCTCACAGGGAGGGACATCGTGGGAGCGCAGGACAAGGTAAGTGATACAGGGATCGTGGAGCAGCGCCGCATGGTATTCCTGAGTGTAGCTCGGGGTTCCTGCTTGTGGTACCGAAACCTTACCCCGAGCTACACTCGGGAATACCTCCAACGAGGTTAAGACTCTCCCTAAGTGTCGTGACGTCAGAGCCCCTCCCCTACACATTACGCCACTGGGTCATAACAATTCAATATTGGTGGATTGAACACAAATTGTTTTGTCTACATCACCTGAAAGAGTGTGAAGTCACGGATTGAATATGGACACTTAATTTTTTAAAGATATTGTATTTGGATACAAAATTTGTTTTGGTTAATAATATTGTTTTTGGGAATCACCTATTCATTTGTCAATAGAGCACAACACTATTAAAATTTTCTTGTACTGTATTAGCAACTAGGCTGAAAGAACTGATGCCGGACTGGATACACTTAGATCAAGTAGGATTTATTCCGGGTAGAGAAGGAAAGGATAACGGATTAAGATCATTGCTTCTCCTACAAAAAAGTAAAGAAGGTAAGGTCCCTGGGGTCATACTATCGATTGATGCCGAAAAGCCCTTCGATAGAGTTGATTTATGGTAGAGACATTGGAAACCCTAGGAATTGGGCCTAGAATGGTAAAATGGATTAAAGAGCTATATAGAGCCCCATCAGCTGCTGTTAAGGTTAAAGACTCAAAATACAAAATAAAGGTGCAGTGCTAAATATGAATATCGTATTGAAATAAAATATAACCAACAATATGAATCATGTGATGAATAAACCAGCAATATGAGTCATAAATAATCCGAAGTGAAAATAGACAAATAGAAAACAACCAAAAAACAAACTGACCATGTGTGTAGATAAGATGGCCGCCAGACCAGCAAGGGGTCCCGGCGGCGGGACGTCACAGCGTTGTAGCTCCTCCCCTGGGTAGCATACCCCCTAAATAAAGGTGCAGTGCTAAATATGAATATCGTATTGAAATAAAATATAACCAACAATATGAATCATGTGATGAATAAACCAGCAATATGAGTCATAAATAATCCGAAGTGAAAAAAGTGCTGAATAAAAGTGACCAACATCATAATAAATTGACAAGTGACATATCATACAATAAAGTGAAAATTAGTGCATAAAGTGGCAAAAGTCCACATAAATTAGTAGACGTGAGATCTCGGGTTAGGAGTGATCCCTTCCTGAATCTTCTTGTGAAAATCAAATAATAGAATTGTGCACTCACCAGATGCGCAATTACATTGCGCATTTGAGAACACAATTTCTCAGAAGGTCAGCTGGGTCGTCTAACGCGGCGTCTATAACCTGGTATGGATTCCTCCCTGGATTAACCGTAGATGGCAGCAACTTCCTTCTCCTTGTCAAGAGACTCCGTGGCTGGTTAGACTCATCAAGAGCCCAAGAAAAGGATGCCACATAGCGTGATACTGCTTCAAAGGTATTTATTATCCAGTCACAGGTACAAATAGAAAACAACCAAAAAACAAACTGATCATGTGTGTAGATACAATAGCCGCTGGACCAGCAAGGGGTCCCGGCGGCGTGACGACACAGAGTTGTAGCTCCTCTTTGATGCGTTTCGTGCTCTAGCACATACTGATAGGGGGTATGCTACCCAGGGGAGGAGCTACAACACTGTGACGTCCCGCCGCCGGGACCCCTTGCTGGTCTGGCGGCCATCTTATCTACACACATGGTCAGTTTGTTTTTTGGTTGTTTTCTATTTGTCTATTTTCACTTCGGATTATTTATGACTCATATTGCTGGTTTATTCATCACATGATTCATATTGCTGGTTATATTTTATATCAATACGATATTCATATTTAGCGCTGCATCTTTATTTTGTATTTTGATCTTGGGAGATTGATACCTTTTTTGGTGTCCCAGCTGCTCCAATTATAGCGCTCACTTCTGCGTTTTTATGCTCAAGGTTAAAGACTCACTGTCAAAGTTTTTTAAGAATGTATAATGGAACAAGACAGGGATGCCCACTTCCCCCCCTTCTGTTCGTGGTATCGTTGGAACCGTTGTTGGCTACGGTGAGAAGTAGTGTAGATGTGAGTGGAATGTGGGTAGGAGATGTAGAGCATAAAGTTGCAGCCTACGCAGACGACATGTTGTTTTATATAACAAACCTAATTTAATGAAAATATTAAAAGATTACTGAGAGTTATCTAATTTGAAAATTAATCCATCAAAATCAGAGATATTAAATATTAACATCTCTAAAAAGGAGAAATTAATTCTTCAACACTAATTCTCTTTTATATGGAGAGAAAAAGAACTAAAATATTTGGGAATAAAATTAACCCTGTCTTTAAAAAATGTATAGCAGGCAACTTATATCCCACTAATAATTAAAGGATGAATTGAGGAGAATTTCATGAGGTAGGGTATCCTTGGATAGGTCATAAAAACATGATAAATATGACCATATTACCAAAAGTCTTGTATAAGTTTAATATGCTTCCAATACAACTACCAAAGTCTTTTTTTGTGATTCTTAAAAAAATGATACTCCGGTATATATGGGCCAATAAAAAAACAAGAGTTAAATATGAATTTCTGCGCAATAATAAACTAAGAGGGGGGCTAAATATGCCAAATTTTAGGAGATATATTTCAGTGTTATTGTCACGAATAGGAGATTGGATATATAATACACAGGGCAGAAGTTGGGTAAAAATAGAGAATATATTAAGGAAAGCACAATTAGGATTATTTGGATTCCACGAGAGTTTTGCACACTGGATGAAGGCTCTAGTATTTTGACACTGAATGTATTGAGGGTATGGGATGTATTACATAAACAAATGGAATGGAAGTATAATTCATTTATGATTCTATTGGTGGGAACAATATTTTTCACACCAGGGAATGAAAGTATTTCGGGAAAATGGATAAAAGATAATAATACACATTTAAAAGATATTGTAAATAGTGGGGAATTATGTTCTTTTCACAATTTAAAAAATAAGAAAGAAACATTTTCAATATTAGATGAGTGGCGGTATTATCAATTGAGACATTTTGTGGCAAAGCTCCCTCAACCATTAAGGACAGAGGAGGATATGTATCCTTTAGAGCACGGGTGTCAAACTGGCGGCCAAATCAAACATTTATTTTTTTGTTGCTCGATTCATTTTGTTCCAAGCTCCTTTTCCCACTTATCTATAAACCCTTGAGAATCTGATCCAGATATTTCCGTAAGGATCCTATAGATTCTTGAGGTAGCATGTTTTTGTATTTTTTTTAAGCTAAACATTTGCTCTAAAGCAGGGGTGTCAAACTTCCACCCCTCCAGCTGTTGCCAAACTACAAGTCCCATGAGGCATTGCAAGATTGACAGTTACAAGCATGACTTCCAAAGGCAGAGGCATGATGGGTCACTGATGAAGTCACGTGCTGAGCGTGACGCAACACGTCGGTACGTGGGGAGGAGCTTCCGTTAAACGCGGTGACGTCATTTCCGGCGTGGGGGCCATATTGGATCACCCTGTGTATTACCCATGCAGTACACCCATAGCATGTGGTAGAAGGCTGGATTTTGTCATATTCAATGTGAGTGGAACTTTACTTTTAACTTATTTATTGCTGAATAAAACTGGTTGCACTATGGAGGGTCTCTATTTGTGTTTCATCATGACCCTGGGAGGAGCTGGCTGCTAATCTGGTGGATGCTGGAGGCGGAAGGTGATACCCCAGAGAGGAATCCGGTTTATTAGGATCGTGTGATCCTTAAAGCGTGCTGGCCCTTTTGGGGTCTAATCAAGGAGGTGAGGGGGCATTTTGGCCGTTAAGGATTGTCACGCGTGAATCCTGCACACTCCACATTATTTTGCATGACGAGTGGAGTGGAGTGTGAAGATCATCACTAAGCATTGCATCACTATCATTATTATTATATATATTGTATGGACTTTATTTATAATTGAAGATTGGTTCATTTATTTTTTGGGCACTGTATGTGTTCTGTCACTTTATTGTTTATGACTTGATTTGTCACTTTTTTGCACTAATTATTCCCTATAAGGGCATACACGCATGACACGATTATTTATTTAAGAGTATATTGAGTTTGATTCATTGTATTATGTGATCACCGATTATTTATATTTATTTATTCTATCTTTTTCTGGAGCGCTGTACTGTTTATTTTTATCAGAAGGGGGGAGTACCTACATCTAATCTCTGACAAAAAAAAGCCCCGACAATACCCGTTCATTATGAGGCCATTTTCAGTGTGGTAATTGTTTGACAATTACTCTGTTGGTTGTCCAGATGCAGAGCTGTGCCCTCCCCCCAAGATCAGTGCACCCGCTCTCCTTCCTTCCCTGTGCCCTGGCCACCCATGGTTGGCAAGGTGGGTGCAGTGCGCATAGGTGGCTGTTCACTTGCTTTCTAGCAATTGGAGGCAGGTGGTTGGTTGCACACTCGCAATGTGTTTTTCATGGGCTGTTGATGGTTGAAGTGGGGGAGGGAGGCAGAGAGTGGCCTTGTGGTGGCAGCACCTGTCAAAGCAGATGAAAAGCTGTGGTCTACTGGTTGCCCCCCACCCTGTAAGGCCTGGCAATCAAAACACGTTGCTGTGTGAAAACTGAATTCAAAGACACCCCAAAAATCAAAGTGAAAAAATTATGCGTCAGGCTGGTCCATTTTGCTGAAATTTCATTGCAGCAACTCAGAATGGTCCTCAGTAGTTTGTATGGCCCCCATGTGCTTGTATGCATGCCTGACAACGTCGGGGAATGCTCCTAATGATATGACGGATGGTGTCCTGGGGGATTTCCTCCCAGATCTGGTGTCGGATGGACTGAAACATGATATCCCAGAGGTGTTCTATTGGATGTAGGTCAGGAGAGCGTGGGGGCCATTCAATGGTATCAATTCCTTCATCCTCCAGGAACTGCCTGCATACTCTCACCACATGAGGCCGGGCATTGTCCTGCACCAGGAGGAACCCAGGACCCACTGCACCAGGAGGAACCCAGGACCCACTGCACCAGCGTAGGGTCTGACAATGGGTCCAAGGATTTCATCCCGATACCTAATGGCAGTCAGGGTGCCATTGTCTATCCTGTAGAGGTCTGTGCGTCCCTCCATGGATATGCCTCCCCAGACCATCACTGACCCACCACCAAAACAGTCATGCTGAACGATGTTACAGGCAGCAGAACGATCTCCATGGCTTCTCCAGAACCCTTCATGTCTGTCACATGTGCTCAGGGGGAACCTGCTCTCATCTGTGAAAAGCAAAGCACATCTGCCCACCTGGTGATTTTCACTGATACAGAGGTAGTAAGGTGTTTAAGTGATCCTATCTGTACACACAAGAGCCAGTAAAAGAAGATTAGCAATGCTTACCTGATGGGTAACCTCCCTTCCCCTCTGCAGTAAACTGTAGTTCCATCTGTTGTAGCTTGTGATGTTACAGAATGCATTAAGAGAGATGTAGGGCCAAAGTTCTATTAGTCGTATTCCTGTAGGTCAGTGGTGGGCAACCTTTTTTTTCAACTGAGCCAAATCTCGCCAAAACCATGATTGAAATTTATTTTGAGAGCCACATTTTTAAAACTGAAAATACATCTCCCATATAGTAATTCATCCCCCATAGTAATTCATCCCCCATATAGTAATTCATCCCCCATAGTGTAATTCATCCCCCATAGTAATTCATCCCCCATATAGTAATTCATCCCCCATATAGTAATTCATCCCCCATATAGTAATTCATCCCCCATAGTAATTCATCCCCCATATAGTAATTCATCCCCCATAGCAATTCATCCCCCGTATAGTATTTCATCCCTCGTATAGTATTTCATCCCCCGTATAGTATTTCATCCCCCATATAGTATTTCATCCCCCATATAGTATTTCATCCCTCATATAGTATTTCATCCCCCATATAGTAATTCATCCCTCATATAGTATTTCATCCCTCATATAGTATTTCATCCCCCCATATAGTATTTCATCCCTCATATAGTATTTCATCCCCCCATATAGTATTTCATCCCCCCATGTAGTATTTCATCCCTCATATAGTAATTCATCCCTCATATAGTAATTCATCCCTCATATAGTAATTCATCCCTCATATAGTATTTCATCCCCCCATATAGTATTTCATCCCCCCATATAGTATTTCATCCCCCCATATAGTAATTCATCCCTCATATAGTAATTCATCCCTCATATAGTATTTCATCCCCCATATAGTATTTCATCCCCCCATATAGTATTTCATCCCTCATATAGTAATTCATCCCTCATATAGTATTTCATCCCTCATATAGTATTTCATCCCCCCATATAGTATTTCATCCCTCATAAAGTAATTCATCCCTCATATAGTAATTCATCCCCCATATAGTATTTCATCCCTCATATAGTATTTCATCCCCCCATATAGTATTTCATCCCTCATATAGTAATTCATCCCTCATATAGTAATTCATCCCTCATATAGTATTTCATCCCTCATATAGTATTTCATCCCCCCATATAGTATTTCATCCCCCCATATAGTATTTCATCCCTCATATAGTAATTCATCCCTCATATAGTATTTCATCCCTCATATAGTATTTCATCCCTCATATAGTATTTCATCCCCCCATATAGTATTTCATCCCCCCATATAGTATTTCATCCCTCATAAAGTAATTCATCCCTCATATAGTATTTCATCCCCCACAGTACTATTCCCCCCCCCCCCCTTCTAGTAAGCCAAGTCCCCCGTGTCAATTCACTTACCTTTTGCGTTCCTCTCGCTGTCTTCCCGCGCCGTTCGGGTCTTCAGGGCGGACTGTGAGAGGAGCCTAGCTCCCCTCCCCTCACGTTCGGCACGCTGCCCCGCCTACACACATCCTGACAGCCACATCCGCAGGCCGGATTAAAAGGTCCGCGCGGACTTTTGGGGCTGCCAACCGAGAGGAGGCAGGGGAGCGGCCGACCGAGAGGAGGGAGGGGAGCAGGCGCCCGGCACACAGAAGAGCCGCATTAGACTGGGTAAAGAGCCGCATGTGGCTCGCGAGCCGCGGCTTGCCGACCACTGCTGTAGGTCAAAGGAGTGCACTTTGTTCTGCAGTCCTGTGACCCGTATCCAGATAACAGTGGGCTAAAGTCCGCTGTCGACTAACGTGACTCAGCCAGTTCAGGCTCCAGAAAGATCCCAACTTGGTCCAAATAAACGAAAGTGCCGGGAAACCTGGAGATCAGCTTTAACCACTTGCCCTCCTGAGGATTTACCCCCCTTAATGACCAGGCCTCTTTTTGCTACTCGGCGCTGCACTAATTCAACTGATAATTGCGCGGTCATGCAATGCTGCACCCAAACGAAATTTACGTCCTTTTTTTCACACAAATAGAGCTTTCTTTCGGTGGTATTTGATCACCTGTGCGCATTTTATTTTTCACGCTATAAACAAAAAAAAGACCAAAAATTTTGAACAAAAACAATATTTTTTACTTTCAACTATAAAAAATATATAGTAAACTCAAAGTTAGTTATAAATTTAGGCCAAAATGTATTCTGATACATGTTTTTGGTAAAAAAAAAATCCCAATAAGTGTATATTGATTGCTTTGTGTGGAAGTTATAGCGTCTACAAACTATGGTATAGATACTGCAATTTACACCATTTTTTTGCTATACAGCACTACTCTAGTTTAACGGACAATTGCGTGGTCATGCAATACGGTACATAAATGAAATTTATGTCCTTTTTTTCCCCACAAATTGAGCTTTCTTTCGGTGGTATTTGATCGCCTGTGCGGTTTTTATTTTTTGCGCTATAAAAAAAAGGATGACAATTTTGAGAAAAAAAAATCAATATTTTGGACTTTTTGCTATAAAACATGTCCAGTAAAAAAATGTAAAAATCTAATTTCGTCATAAATTTCGGCCAAAATGCATTCTGCAACATGTCTTTGCTGAAAAAACCCCAATACATGTAAATTAATTGGTTTACGTGAAAGTTATAGCGTTTACAAATGGCGGGAAAGATACTGGGATTTTTAATTTTTTTTATACTAATAATGGCGGTGATCAGCGACTTATGGCGGCGATCAGTGACTTATGGCGGGACTGCGGAGGACATTCTGACACTGGGGGGAACTGACTTGGGGTAACTGACATCCCCAGTGACACCAATACAGTGATCAGTGCAAAAACACTAATGGCACTGGGGAGGAAGGGGTTAACTTTTTTATTTATTGAAAGGGTTAACTGTGTGAGGGGAGTGTTTTACTAGGGGGTGGGGGTGTGTACTGCAGGGGGGGGACAGCTGTTCAGGAGAGAGAAACTCTTTTCTCCAGCTCAGCATGTCAGGAGCTGTCAGGGAACTGAAAGAAAGCACAGCTACTGCAGCCCTGCGCTCTCTCAGCGATTGCCGCTAATTGGCGGGACACAGCCGGTAACGACAGGCTGTGACCCGGCGACTGACATCCGCGGTCGTGATCAGCGGGACAGGTAGGGCGGTGCCTCGCGTGCGCCCCCTACCTGTTTTGCAAACACACGTTTTAAAACATGGTTTTGCCCAGCCGTGCCGCCCTGCCGCCATATTTCTACAGTGGCTGGGCGGCATGTGCATAAATGAAAAAAGACTGAAAATTTAGAAAAAGAAACACCAATATTTTCTACTTTCTGTTTCAAAACATATCCAGTAAATGAAAATAAAAAAATATGTCATAATTCATACATTTAGGCCAAAATGTTTTCTGCTACATGTATTTGGTAAAATAAAAATCCAATACAATGAGTGTATATTATTTGGTTGGTGTGAAAGTTACAGCGTCCAGGGGCGGGCTGACCAATCGAGCACTCGGGCATTGCCCGAGGGCCCGGGGTCAGTAGGGAGCCCCATGAAATACCCATGGTACCTTTTCTAGGCTTTTTTGGGTGTGCTTTGAGTGTGGGCAAAGACACAGGGGCCCCATGATCCCCTATTGCCCGGAGGCCCCATGAGAGTTGTCAGTCCGCCCCTGACAGCGTCTACAAAAGATGGTAGATATATTTTTGAGAATTGATAGGTCCTGATGTACTGATGGCATATCTTATTCCTTGAGGCTCTAAATCCTCAGGACAGTACAAATACCCCCAAACGACCCCTTTTTGGAAAGTAAACAGTCTGAGGCATTTAGTAAGAGGCATGGCAAGATTTTTGAAGTTGTAGTTTTTTTGTCACAATATTTTGGAAAATGAAAAAAATTAAAGAACATTTGTTTTTTTCACATTTTTTTTTACATACTGTCACCAGTGCAGTACAGCGTCACCATATGACTGGTGACTGGCGGTGATCAGGGATACTGACTGGTGACAGTATGTTAAAAACACAAACCAAAAAAAAAACTTAAACATTTTGTAAAAGCATTTTTTAAACAAATTTTTGTTGTTTTTTTACTTTACATACCTTTAGCAGAGTAGTTCAGTGTCACCATAGTGACACTGTACTACTCTGGGGAGGGAAGATCAGGGATTTTGTTTTTTGACACTTTGATTTGCTGTTACAATGATGATCACTGTAACAGCAATGTTTTGCACTGTCCTGAATGGGTTAAATTCATGACAGGTGTGATTACTAGTGATCTGTGATTGGCTACAGCTAATCACATGGTATAGGGTGCTGTGGTTGGCCCAGGTACCAAGTGATAGCTATGGGCCAATCACAGCATTACCACAGGAGTCACAGCTTTTATAAATTCATTCATAACAGCTTTGTTGACGTTGATCACATGATCCCCAACTGATCAAAGAGGCTCAGTACTGGGAGCCACAATCCGCTGTGTCCTGTGGAAATAGAGGCTACGGGAGCGACTTGCTGCACACCCCAGGGGACGCGCCAGGACACATGTGCTAAGCGATGTACAGGTACCGCACTTAGCCTGTAGCTGCCACCTGCCTGTACAGGTGTGGACTGACAACTCATGGGGCCCCTGGGCAATAGAGGATCATGGGGCCCCTGTGTCCTTGCACACAGTCAAACACACCCAAAAAAGCCTATAAAACGTACCAGGGGCATTTCATGGGGCCCCCTACTGACCCCGGGCCCTTGGGCAGTGCCCGAGTGCTCAAATGGTCAGTCTGCCCCTGTGCCTGTAGTATATGTACTGCGCATGGTCAGCAACTGGATAAGAAAGAAAACTTCAACAAGAACAAAGCTCACTGTAAGCAAGTATAGGAAATAAAAGCTGTTTAACCCCATGACGCCGATGCCTCACAGAACTAGGCTTTTTTCCATGGGGGCCGCATATTTGTGCACTTGTCTTTGTGCTGGAAGCACTGAGAGCCCCGGGTCCTGTTCTAACGATCGGGATCCAGGGCTCTCTGTACAGCCGACCCCCTTTGGGTTTTTTTTCCTCTATGAATGGAGGAGAGAGATACATTGTAACTCTCTCTCTCCTTGCCTAGAGGAAAAAAATAACAAAAAACCGTTTGTTTAAAAAAAAATAAAAATTAAAAAATAAAATTAAAAATAAATTAAAAATACATGGATCAAGATTTGATCTAGTTCAGTACCCGGATTAATGTTAGGGTCAAGGTCAAAAGGTCAGGATTTTTTTTTTAAATTGGTATCAGTGTCAGTTAGTGTCAGTGTGTTTTAGGTAAAAAAAATTAAAAACAAAATGCGCACTATTGCTTCTGGGCTGTACTACGGGTACAAACAATAAATAACATACACATATATAGTATCGCTGTGATCGTAAAGGGCTGGAAAATTTATTTTGGGTTGTTCTTTGGTGGTAGGTTAACCCTTTGAGGACCGGAAGGTGTTGGAACTCCAAAAGAATCAATTTATTTTGTTTTTAAAGTTCGTACACTTCAGTTGCTGTAACTAAGCCATTTCATGAAATAATTGGCAAAAAGCTAGATCCATTTGTTGTTTGTTGACAAGAACTAATATTTTGACTCAAACCAAAAAAAAAAAAAAAGAGTTTTAAGTTCTTAATCAGATGATACAGGCAATTACAAACATGGGACAAATACGTCCCTTGGTCCTCAAAGGGTTAAAATAGTAACAAGAAACACATAGCTAAATTAAAAAAACATTTTTTTTTACTATTTTGGGCCAGTTTTCTTTTGATAATAAAAAAAAAATCAGGAGATATCTATTACCATTTACCACCAAAGGAAAGCCCAATTTGTACTGAAAAAAAAACAAGGTATAATCCACCTGGATGTACAAAGTAGTTGTGATGATATGTACGGTTTTACTAACACATGTCAACGTTGCAAAATTGTGCTTAGGCATTTAGATTTGTTTTACCCTTAGGCGTGATGGGGTTAAACCAAAACGATGAGTGATATGGTGATATTCTGCGTGTATGATGGATGACTAGCCTAAATATATACTGGCCAGCTCCCACTCCCAGCAGACAATCAATGCATGGGAGATCCTTGTGAACTAGTCATCCACCCTACGTATATCATTATATTACTCATCTTTTTTTTTAATTATGCAGCTTTTCACTCCTATACACGTTTACCATGAACTTTGGTCCTGCTGGGATCAAGTGTTCTTCCTATTTGTTATACAAAGTTATCTTTTGCTACATTTATATTGTATATGGTATGGCAGGGTCCCATACACAGCATGGTGGGTTATGTTTTACAGCGGTTGATTAGCACCATAGTATTATTATTATACAGGATTTATATAGCGCCAACAGTTTGCGCAGCGCTTTACAATATAAGGGAGACAGTACAATTACAATACATTTCAGTACAGCAGGAATAGGAGGGCCCTGCTCCTTGGAGCTTACAATCTAGGAGGCAGGGGTGAGTGGTACAGTAGGTAAAACTGTGGGGGATGGAGTGGTTGGAAGAGTAGAGGATTCCAGTATTAGCAGAGGGCGGGATAGGCTTCCCTGAAGAGATAGGTTTTCAACGATCACCTAAAAGTGAGCAGAGTAGGCGATAGTCTGATAGATTGGGGTAGGGAGTTCCAGAGGATGGGTGACGCCCTGGAGAAGTCTTGGAGACGAGCATGGGAGGAGGAGATAAGGGAGCTAGAGAGTAGGAGGTCTTACGAGGAGCGGAGAGTACAGTTTGAGTGATATTTAGAGATCAGATCGGATATATAAATTGGGGCAGTGTTGTGGATGGCTTTATATGTCATAGTTAGTGTTTTGAATTTTGTCCGTTGGGCAACTGGGTGCCAGTGGAGGGATTGGCAGAGAGGGGTGGCAGATACAGAGCGGTACATCAAATTGCTGCTGCGTAACTGCTAGGAGGCTCATGGATCTTACAATCTAAAGGAAGGGGCTAGGTGATACAAAAGGTGATAGCTACGGGGGATGGTCTGGTGGAGGTGATTCAAGTACAGTTCTTAGGTGGAGGTGGGGTAGGCTTCCCTGAAGAAGTGCGTTTTCAAAGATCGCCTAAAGGCAGACAGGGTGGGGGCTGACCGGACATGCTGTGGTAGGGAGTTCCAGGGGATGGGAGAGGCTCTGGAGAAGTCCTGGAGGTGAGCGTGGGAGGAGGTGATGAGGGAGCTAGAGAGGAAGATATCATGGGAGGAGCAGAGTGGGCGATTTGGCCGATATCTGTGGATGAGGTTGATGATGTAGCTAGGGGCAGTGTTGTGGATGGCTTTGTAAGCTGTGGTTAGTATTTTGAATTTTATACGTTGGGTTAATGGAAGCCAGTGGAGGGATTGGCAGAGAGGGGTGGAGGACACTGAGTGGAGGCCAGTGGAGGGATTGGCAGAGAGGGGTGGAGGACACTGAGTGGAGGCCAGTGGAGGGATTGGCAGAGAGGGGTGGAGGACACTGAGTGGAGGCCAGGGGAGGGATTGGCAGAGAGGGGTGGAGGACACTGAGTGGAGGCCAGGGGAGGGATTGGCAGAGAGGGGTGGAGGACACTGAGTGGAGGCCAGTGGAGGGATTGGCAGAGAGGGGTGGAGGACACTGAGTGGAGGCCAGTGGAGGGATTGGCAGAGAGGGGTAGAGGACACTGAGTGGAGGCCAGGGGAGGGATTGGCAGAGAGGGGCAGTAGTCGCTGATCGGTTGGTAAGGTGTATGAGTCTAGCAGCAGCATTCATGATAGACTGAAGGGGGGATAGCCTGTGTAACGGTAGACCAGTGAGGAAGGAGTTGCAGTAATCGAGGCGGGATAGAACCAAGGCGTGGATAAGTTGTTTTGTGGTGTCATTGGTCAGGAAGGGGCGGATTTTGGAAATGTTCCGGAGGTTGAGGTGGCAGGACTTAGCCAGTGAGTGGATGTGGGGCCCAAAGGAGAGGTCAGAGTCTAGGATTACACCTAGCATAGTATGCTTATATCTTTATTTGTGTATGTAGTCAAGAGTTATTTTTGACTTCATTGCTATAAGTTAATTATATTCTGATAAATATAATTTGATGTTTATATTCGATTCTCCATGGTAGTTCATTTAGAGCAGGGATTTGACATTTTTTGTTTTGGTCGATGTACAATGTAAACCCTATTCAATCAGCGCAACACACCCTAAAATAATATGATAGTGCTCTCTGCTAAAACACTATTAGTGACTTCACAATACCTGTACCAAAATGAATAACAATAAAGTGTAGCAAAAAGAATGGTGCTGCGCTCCCACACAATGCCTATATATAATGCATACTCAAAAATGGATTAATAGTAATCCCCTTGTATAATCCACTGTATGAGTTGAATATATTCAATTATTCACAATAACGTGCAATCATAAAAAAGTGTCCACCATATACAATAAATAATAAATATATGTGAATACAAAAATTAAAAATAAATAGTGAAAAAAATTAGAGCAATACACGAAAATACACTTGTGTCCCTAAACAGGGTTAAAATGACATATATCACTGAACCACACGTGATGACCACTTGGCATAAATTAATGCCTAAAGAATGTGCAGTGAAACGATGACCGACAAATGTCACTAATAGTGCCTTATTGATGGTCAGGATACATTAACCTGACCGAAGGCAGTAACATAGGACTATAAAAAGTCCTTCCACCTATATGTGCAACCAACACGTGACAGGTTCCCACATACAAAAGTGGGATATATATATATATATTAATATTATTATTATATAGTATTTATAAAGCGCCAATAGTTTGTTCAGCGCTGTACATTACAAAGGGGGACAGAACATGTGACAGAACAATACCAATACAATGCAAAACATGAGGGGATCGAGGGCCCTGCTCTTTCGAGCTTACAATCTAGGATATACAGTATATATATATATGTGATGTAATAAGAAGTGGGATCCATCACTGGCTAAATTGCCCCTCACCTTCATGTAGCGACCCCAAGGGGTCAAAAAGCCTACCTAGTATTAGGCACAGCTGAACGCCGAATCCTCCAGGTACGGATTCAGTATAAAAAAAGTGGTGGTATCCCCCTTCAGGACCTAAAGGTATCACCGATCCTGGTATCCGGGTAATTATTGTTTAATATTTATTTTTATATGAGCTATTAGTCTGTTGCGCTACACTTTATTGTTATTCATAAAGTACAATGTAAGGAGCATTGTTCCCACTGACCACCAATATAAGAGGCATTCTTCTCACTGACCGCCAATGTAAGGAGCATTCTTCTCACTAAACATCAATGTAAGGAGCATTCTTCCCACTGATCACCAATGTAAGGAGCATTCTTCTCACTGATCACCAATGTAAGGAGCATTCTTCCCACTAACCACCAATGTAAGGAGCACTCTTCCAGCTGACCACCAATGTAGGGAGCATTCTTCCAGCTGACCACCAATGTAAGGAACATTCTTCCAGCTGACCACCAATGTAAGGAGCATTCTTCCCACTAACCACCAATGTAAGGAGCACTCTTCCAGCTGACCACCAATGTAGGGAGCATTCTTCCAGCTGACCACCAATGTAAGGAGCACTCTTCCAGCTGACCACCAATGTAAGGAGCACTCTTCCAGCTGACCACCAATGTAGGGAGCATTCTTCCAGCTGACCACCAATGTAAGGAGCACTCTTCCAGCTGACCACCAATGTAAGGAGCATTCTTCCAGCTGACCGCCAATGTAAGGAGCACTCTTTCAGCTGACCACCAATGTAAGGAGCACTCTTCCCGCTGACCACCAATGTAAGGAGCATTCTTCCAGCTGACCACCAATGTAAGGAGTATTCTTCCAGCTGACCACCAATGTAAGGAGCACTCTTTCAGCTGACCACCAATGTAAGGAGCACTCTTCCCGCTGACCACCAATGTAAGGAGTATTCTTCCAGCTGACAACCAATGTAAGGAGCACTCTTCCAGCTGACCACCAATGTAAGGAGCACTCTTCCCACTGACCACCAATGTAAATATCACTCTTCCCACTGACCACCAATGTAAGGAGCACTCTTCTCACTGACCACCAATATAAGAGGCATTTTTCCCCGACCACCAATGTAAGGAGCACTCTTCCCGCTGACCACCAATGTAGGGAGCATTCTTCCCACTGATCACCAATGTAAGGAGCATTCTTCCCACTGACCACCAATGTAGGGAGCATTCTTCCAGCTGACCACCAATGTAAGGAGCACTCTTCCAGCTGACCACCAATGTAAGGAGCATTCTTCCAGCTGACCACCAATGTAAGGAGCACTCTTTCAGCTGACCACCAATGTAAGGAGCACTCTTCCCGCTGACCACCAATGTAAGGAGCATTCTTCCAGCTGACCACCAATGTAAGGAGCACTCTTCCAGCTGACCACCAATGTAAGGAGCACTCTTCCCACTGATCACCAATGTAAATATCACTCTTTCCACTGACCACCAATGTAAGGAGCACTCTTCCCACTGACCACCAATATAAGAGGCATTTTTCCCCGACCACCAATGTAAGGAGCACTCTTCCCGCTGACCACCAATGTAGGGAGCATTCTTCCCACTGACCACCAATGTAAGGAGCATTCTTCCCACTGACCACCAATGTAAGGAGCATTCTTCCCACTGACCACCAATGTAAGGAGCATTCTTCCCACTGACCACCAATCTAAGGAACATTCTTCCCACTGATCCTGAATGTAAGGAGCATTCTTCCCACTGACCACCAATGTAATGTACCCATCAGTGCTGCCTACCAGTGACCATCATTGTAGCATATCAGTGCAGCATCATCAGTGCCTCCTCATCAATGTCCACCAGTGCCGCCTCATCAGTGCCACCTCATCAGTGCAGCCTATCAGTGCCCATCAGTGCTGCCTATCCGTGCCACCTCATCAGTGCTGTCTATCAGTGCCCATAAGTGCTGCCTATCAGTGCAGCCTCATCAACACACATCAGTGAAGGAGAAAAATTTCCTGTTTTTATTACTTTTATAATAGATACAAAGAAAAACTTTCTTTGTTTTCAAATTTTTTGCTCTTTTTTTTGTTTATAGTGCAAAAAATAAAACACTCAGTGGCGATAAAATACCACCAAAAGAAAGCTCTATTTGTTCGAAAAAAAGCTAAAAATTTCATATGGGTACAGTGTTGCATGACCGCGCAATTGTCAAAGTGCAACAGCATTGACAGCTGAAAATTGGCCTGGGCAGGAAGGGGGTATAAGTTCACAGTTTATTGTACTGTGAGATATAAATGTAGTAATTAGTGTTAGGGGTTCTCTGAGCCGGTAAAGTGATTTCAAGGGTTCCTCTGTGTTGCGAAGGTTGATAAAGCCTATAGGGTCTAATTCTAACAACAACAACAACAACAACAACAATGTAAGCATAGTAGAATGTGTGCTTTGTCTCTTTCTCTTTCTAAAGGGAGTGTTATTGTATACAGAACTATCCCACAGTTGTGTTTTGCAAGGAAATAGTTGGCCAATTTCTCTGTGTTTTGTATAGATGGCATTTTTATCTTGATCTTTGTCAAGATACCAAGGTTCATATTGTTGTCCAACAACTTAAATACATCACTTTGTTTGCCCACAAACAGACTTTCCTGCTTGTGTTTTATGTCATCAGATTAGGATGTCAGATTATTTAGGATTCAGAAAATAAACAATAAAGTTGTGTTTCAAAGCGGCTTTGAAATGAAAATGAAATATTAATTAAAATTTTATATATATATATATATATATATATACTGCTCAAGAACATGAAAGGAACACTTTTTAATCAGAATCTAGCATCAAGTCAATTAGACTCCTGGGATATTGATCTGGTCAGTTAAGTAACAGAGGGGGTTGTTAATCAGTTTCAGCTACTTTGGTGTTAATGAAATTAACAACAGGTGCACTAGATGGGCAACAATGAGACGACCCCCAAAACAGGAATGGTTTTGCATGTGGAGACCACTGACATTTTTTTCCCTATTGATTTTTTCTGACTGTTTTTTACTAGTTTTGCATTCAGCTAGGGTCAGTGTCACTACTGGTAGCATGAGGCGATACCTGGACCCTACAGAGGTTGCACAGGCAGTCCAACTCCTCCAGGATGGCACATCAATACATGCCATTGCCAGAAGGTTTGCTGTGTCTCCTGGAACAGTCTCAAGAGCATGGAGGAGATTCCAGGAGACAGGCAGTTACTCTAGGAGAGTTGGACAGGATCGTAGAAGGTCCTTAACCCATCAGCAGGACTGATATCTGCTCCTTTGTGCAAGGAGGAACAGGATGAGCCCTGCCAGAGCCCTACAAAATGACCTCCAGCAGGCCACTGGTGTGAATGTCTCTGACCAAACAATCAAAAACAGACTTCATGAGGGTGGCCTGAAGTCTGCTCACTGCCCAGCACCATAGAGCTGGATTGGCATTTGCCATTGAACACCAGAATTAGCAGGTCCACCACTGGTGCCCTGTGCTTTTCACAGATGAGAGCAGGTTCACCCTGAGCACATGTGACAGACGTGAAAGGGTCTGGAGAAGCCGTGGAGAACGTTCTGCTGCCTGTAACATGGTTCAGCATGACCGTTTTGGTGGTGGGTCAGTGATGGTCTGGGGAGGCATATCCATGGAGGGACACACAGACCTCTACAGGCTAGACAATGGCACCCTGACTGCCATTAGGTATCAGGATGAAATCCTTGGACCCATTGTCAGATCCTACGCTGGTGCAGTGGGTCCTGGGTTCCTCCTGGTGCACAGCAATGCCCGGCCTCATGTGGGGAGAGTATGCAGGCAGCTCCTGGAGGATGAAGGAATTGATACGATTAAATAGCCCCCACGCTCACCTGAGCTAAATCCAATAGACCACCTCTGGGATATCATGTTTCGGTCCATCCGATGCCGCCAGGTTGCACCTCAGACTGTCCAGGAGCTCAGTGATGCCCTGGTCCAGATCTGGGAGGAAATCCCCCAGGACACCATCCGTCATCTCATTAGGAGCCTCCCCCGATGTTGTCAGGCATGCATACAAGCACGTGGGGGCCATACAAACTACTGAGGACCGTTCTGAGTTGCTGCAATGAAATTTCAGCAAAATGGGCTATCCTGCTGCATTATTTTTTCACTTTCAGGGTATCTTTGAATTCAGCCCTCTGAATTCAGCCCGGTCGATAGTTTTCATTTCCATCAAACGATGGGACATCCTTATGTTCCTAACACATTACCCCGTCCATATCAGTGTAGATATCCAGCAGGAGATTTTTCCCCATTGAGATCTGACGTGTTTTCTAAGTGTTCCTTTCATTTGTTGAGCAAATACTGTGTATACAGCCTATTAATTCTACTATTACCAATCTACTAAGTAGTAAAGAATTGATACACTTTTTCCTGGGGAAGGAAGGGGGGGGTGCATAGTCCTCCAGAAGCAATAAGACAACATACTATTTCACTATCCTAAGTGCTATTCCTACCGTGTTTCCCCTGAAAATAAGACACTGTCTTATATTTTTTTTTGGCTCAAAAAAACACACTAGGTCTAATTTTTGGGGAAACAGGGTAATATCACTGACATTTACATTTTTCTATGATGCATTTCTGTCAATGTTCAATTCACATCCTACATTACAGTCCTAATGCCACCTAGTGGCCTTTACTACTACTGGGCCCCTAATGGGCACGAGGCAGTCCTTCAAATATGTTCAAATTATCCTAACTTCTTAATACCATGCCACTTAGTGGTCTAACTATATACACCAGTAAGCCCTTAGGCTTCATATACACAAGCAGGTGCTAAACTTGAGTTTAGGAGCTTTTGGCATTTTTTTTGCCAAAGCTCCTAAATGCAACTCCATAAAAGCCTGTGTGTTCATGTACAGATAGGCTTTTAGCAGTGAGTATAAAAAATACAGTGAGCGCTCCAATGGTCAGCAGCTGAACATTCAAGGAAAACACATAAAAGTCCCAAAAATATATATATAAAGAAAATGCAGCGCTGTGTGATGTTACTATATTGCGGGCAGATATAGATAATAAATGAAACCAAAGCAAATAAATAAATGAATAAATAAATGAATAAATAAATAAAACACAGTCCAGTAATGGTGCTCGCTGATTCCCAGTGCAAAAGTTAGAAATGCGCACTAACCAGAAACGTATTAATCGCATGTGTATATGATATCATGGAGATTCCCCTCTCTTTTCTGGTCTGGTAATGGGCAGGAGCTGAAGATAGTAGAGATGAAGCGCCCTCGTGTGGCGAAATGGAGGTCCAGCAGGTCACAGAAATCCTTACAGAAGTGTGTGAAGTGGAAAATTCCTCCTCTCAAAGGCTGGTGCAGGGATCAATCTGGGTCTGCAGAAGAATGGTGCCAGGTTTAATCAAATGACTGACCCTTTAAGATTTAAGATGGCCGCCGGGCCTCCACGTGGCACCGGCGGCGTAGTGTCAATGGCATCCTGGGCTCCACCTCGGCTTTTAGCAGAGTTTAGGATCTGCCGCATTTAGTTGAGGTGAAACCTCTCTCTTCTGAATGTGAAAGAATCACGTTCAGGATAGGAACATTTTGGCCGCCAACCGCGGGATAACGCAAAATGTGTCAAAAAAGAGTTTGTGGCCTTGATTCGTGGGAGGTTATATTTTTATGGATATTATGATTTAAACATTTTTGGTTTTGAAAAAGCACAGGAGATTTTGTACTTCAAGCACTGGAAGTACTGGATTTAAGTATTTGTGAGGTATCTGTACCTTGTTTAAAAAAATTATGTTCTGATTCTTTAACCATTAGCCGCCCGGCCAATGGCCGTTTGGCGGCTTCAATTGTGTCCCTGCACTCCGGGTGCACGCCATTTGGCGTGCTCCCGCACAGGCGCCGTTTGCGCTAATGCAGAGCGGCGCAGCAGTGCGATCTGTCACCGGCCGTGCACCTCGGACACGGCCGATGACAGATCCGAGTACCGGCTCCCGTTGCTGGTACCATGTGACCTGCTGTGACCAATCACAGCAGGTCACATGACAGTTGTATACAATGGATGGCTTCATTCATGATGCCATCCATTGTATACTAGTGCCTAGCTGTGAATGGTCACAGCTAATCACATGCACATGTCATGTGATTAGCTGTGACCAAATCACAGCTAAGCACAAAAAAAAAAAGAAAAAAAAAGCTGAATGAATCGATTTCATTCAGCTAAATGCTTGCTTATAGCAAAGTAATTCTTTGCTATAAGCAAATTGTGTAAAAAAAAAAAAAAAATACTGATCACTTCCCCAAAGTAGTACAATGTTACTATGGTAACATTGTACTACTTTGATCATAGTAAAATATGAAAAAAAAAATCTTAAAAAAAATAAAAAAAATTAAATATAATAAAAAAATTAAAAAAAAAAATATATATATATATATTTTTTTTTTCATACGGTCACCAGTCAGTGTCCCTGTTCACCGCCATGCCAGTTATATGATGACGCTGTACTGCACTGGTGACAGTATGTAAAAAAAAAAAATAGTGAAAATAATTTTTTTAATTTTTTAATTTTCCGAAAAATTATGACAAAAAAATACAACTTCAAAAAACTCGCCATGCCTCTTATGAAGTACGTCGGACTGTCTACTCTGCAAAAACGGGTCATTTGGGGATATCTGTACTATTCTGACATTCTTGGACCTCAAGAAATTAGATTGGCTGTCAGTACTTCAGGATTGATCAATATTCAGATCTATCCCATAGTTTGTGAACTCTATAACTTTCCTACAAACTAAAAAATACATCCTAATTTGGGTTATTTTCACCAAAGACATGTAGCAGAATACATTGCGGCCTAAATTTATGAAGAACAATTATTTATTTGTAAACTTTTATAACAGAAACAAAGAAAAATGTGTTTTTTTTCCAAAATTTTTGGTCTTTTTTTGTTAATTTAGCAAAAAATAAAAACCCCAGCGTTGTGTGAAGAAAATGATAAAATTTTAGTTTGGGTACAGTGTTGTATGACCGCGCAATTGTCATTCAAAGTGTGAGAGCGCTGAAACCTGAAAAATGGCCTGGGCAGGAAGGGGTAAAATTGCCCGGTATTGAAATGGTTAAAATTATAGTATGTATATTCTAATATATAATTTTTTTGTTTTGTTTTACGGTGAGTTAATGTGTGGGTGGAGGGTCAGCATGGAAGGAAGGCATTAGGAGGAACATTATTGTAAGGATAGGGTTGAGTGAAAGGTGTTTTCTGTTTTTGCATATTTATATTATGGGTGGTGATCTTGGGAGTTTATATAAATATAATGTGGGGAGGAGGGTGGAATGAAATTGAAATGCGGAGGAGTGGGCAGTATTTAATATGGAAAATTGTTTTTGTTTGCTTTATTTGAGTGTAAAATCAAAGATATGGTGGATTATGTTATTATTATGTTTTTATGTTCTTATTTATCTTTGTTATATTTTAATAAAAGAATAAAAAAAAATATAGACCAAAACCGAATCTTGCCTCAAAGAGTCTTCCAAAGCCCAGAAAAACTAAGCAGAAACAGGCATCCTAAGTAGTTTATCTAAATATCCATATACTGTATTTACACGACCTGCTATACAGTTTAACTCCCTAGTCAGGGACATTTAAACACAGAAAAATGTTTACAAGATGTGGGTTCTGGCTCTGCTAGGCAAAGTCCATGACTCACATGTAGAAATGCTGAACTCAGCTCAACTGACATAGCAAGGACCCCAACCTGCTATATCAGGAGCAAAAGGTCCCCACTGAATTGCCACCGCTGCCACCATTTTTACAAGAGACCTTCCAAGATGTGGGTTCTGGCTCTGCTAGGCAAAGTCCATGACTCACATGTAGAAATGCTGAACTCAGCTCTACTTACATAGCAAGGACCCCAACCTGCTATAACAAAAGCAAAAGTTCCACACTGAACTGCCACCCTGCCACCAGGTAGCATCATCAGGTTGCACTTTCTTGAAGCAGAGCCGGACATTCAGTGCCCCATATGTAAGTAACTTGAGGAGGTTGCCACCTATGTTATGCAACAGTTCAATTCAGCTTTACATATTTAGGTATAACAAGAATTTGCAGGACATCTGTAAAATGTAGTTGTAGGCAGGGGCAGACTGACAACTCATGGGGCCCCCGGGCAATAGGGGATCATGGGGCCCCTGTGTCCTTGCCCAAACTCAAAAAAGCCTATGAAAAAGGTACCAGGGGCATCTCATGGGGCCCCCTACTGACCCCGGGCCCTTGGGCAGTGCCCGAGTTTCCAAATGGTCAGTCCGCCCCTGGTTGTAGGGACTCCCTTGTGGAATAGAACTCAGACTTTTTGGGAATTCTCAAGATGAGCCATCACACCCCTGAAAGGTGATAACTCAGCAAAAGTTCAAAATAATGGTGAAGCGCTAGCAATATGACACAAATAAAAATAGATATAAAATGAGCATATACACAGCAGATAAATAAATAAATCAATAAAGTGACAATACAATGTGTTGATCCAATCGGATCAAATAAAGTGCTGCTGATAGTGAACAGGTAAACCTGTACTCATACAAGTGAACCCTTTCCCGAATTGGGGAAAAAACAACAAACCAGCCACCCCTAGTCCACTGGGGGACTGATGGTATATAATCAAGTGACCCCTCTGGGGATGAAGACACAGCAAAAGTGACCAATAAATAAATAAAAATATAATAACTCCCACAAATACATAATAAATGCACATGTAACCATGAAAAAAGTCCAGAAAGAACTGTATTAATCACACAAGTGCTGGTAATCAGTGTGGATATCCAAAATGCAGAATGGCTGCAGATCAACAACTATGTGCTCGTGGTAGGTGATCTTCAAACCGGGTGATAAGAATCCTAAATGGCAGAAATGCCCCCTCACCTCCAAGCAGTGACCACAAGGGCCAGCTCGCCTTATGAATATCACCACGAAGCCACGTCCAGACCAGAAAGTTGCATGGGATCCTCTGTCACTAGCAATCTCAGGTCACACTCCCCACAGAGCCATAACGTCAAAGATAAAAGAACAGAACATCCTCCATAGTGTAAAAACATTTATTTATCATCAATAAGTAAATTAAAAATGCCCACTCACATGTAGGGAATGATAAAACCGCATTGCCACCACTTAGTATGGGTGTACTGCAGGGATCAGATGATAGAGTCCAGAAAGGCTGTCAGGGCCTGGACTTGAACCTGGGACTTCTACTGTGTCAGGCAGTAACTCTTCTCACTGAGCTACCAAGGATGCTGGACAACACTCTGCCTCATCTATTGGATAATCCTGCCTTGTTTGCTCTTGAACCTTGAACTCCTTCCTCCTCCCATGAACTTCCTATATAAGCCATGTCCTTGGACTTCCTCCTTGCCAGATTATTGTGCCTTTCCAGCCAATATCCCGCTACTGTTCCTGCTGCTGTCTACACCTCCGCTACTGATCTTTGGCTTGTTCCTGACCACGATTTCGTCTCATCCTAACGTACTACGATTGATCTGCTACCGTTTGTGACCGACCCTTGGCTTGTGACCGACTCTGCTTTTGTCTGATCCCTAACCTGTTGATCCGCTATTGGTTCCCAGTCTGGTCATTCCCTGGTGGGGTGATCCTGAGATCTGCGACCTGGTATTAACACGCAGCCCAATCCATCTCCACCATTAGGAGCTCTGGTGAATACCGGTTAATACTTAGACCCCGCACCTCAGGTGAGCCTGCGTCATTCCCAGGGGGATCCGCTGGTGTACCTATCCTGCTGGTTCCAGGTAAGCCTTTTACTGCTATAGCAACTGGTCTCTGAACCTGACCTTACACCGTGACAAAGGCGTCCAACCGGAAGTAGGTCACCGGAACTGACGTACCGACGCGTTGCGTCACGACCACGTGACTTCCTCAGGGTATACTCAGCAAAAAACTCCCTGGAAAAAGAATAGATTGCCCCCTATGTAGGGCAACAGTTCAATTCACATTGTAATTGTAGAGCAAACTTCACAAAGGATTTTTCTCCTTTGGAAACATTTCTTGAGTGTCAGGCCATCACCCACTACTAAAATGATGACCTACCTGAAATTAGCTTCAGCTTCACGTCTGAATGAAGGCCAAAGCACCATGCCCTTGAGTTGCAAGCAGGAGAGGGATTTAGATCCCAACGGTTGCCCCTTTTTGATGAAGCAACAGTTCAAAGTAACAAACTTGAAACTTTGCAGATAAACACCTCTGCATACAGATCTAGTTGGTGGATAGTCACTCACTTGTTACGGTAACGGCACTCTGGAACTTGATTCGAGAAACTTCAGCTAAGATCTAGACACTTTCTGGAAAGTTCCCTCTGTTTCAACTGCACTGACATGAGGGCAAAGGGATTGGGGGAAAAAGGCACTTGCCTCTCATAGATTATCAACTTAGTGCAACAGATAAACAGATTTTCCTTTTCTTTTTTTAACGCTAGAATTCTGGGTCAGGAGCTTGAACCATCCTTCCGTCAGGTCCCCAGATGTGTACAGACCACTCCCTGGTGATACTGGTGTCCCTACTTCTTAAATACTACATGGTCTCATGGATGGACCTTCTCCAGCTCCAGCTCCTCTTTATGCTCTAGAACAGCGGTTCTCAACCTGGGGGTCGCGACCCCTTTGGGGGTCGAACGACCATTTCCCAGGGGTCGCCTAAGACCATCGGAAAATACATATTTCCGATGGTCTTAGGAACCGAGACACCGCTCCTGTCTCCGGCGATGTGTGGGCGGGATGATATGCTGCCCCTGTCACCGCCTCCTCGCCGCTGATTGGCCACCGGAACTGTAGCTCAGGAGAGGCACACAGGCGGCCAATCACCGGCGAGGAGGTGGAGCTTGGAGAGGAGGAGCCGAGCGGCAGCGCGCGTAGATCAAAGAAGATCGAGGGAGCTGCAGGAGCGAGTGAAGAGAGAGGCCAGAGAAGGAAGACAGCTGACAGGTAAGTGCACATTTTGCTGCTGCAGCCAGGTATGCAGGCTGTAGATGGGAGAGGGAGAGAGCGAGCCCAGGCTGGAGCAGGAGTCAGCAAGGTAAGTATCATTGGTGTCAGTGGGAGGGATAGTGCCCCATCATTTGTGTCACTAATACCAACGATGGGGCACTATTCCTCCCCCCACTGACACCAACGATGGGGCACTATTCCTCCCCCCACTGACACCAACGATGAGGCACTATTCCTCCCCCCACTGACACCAACGATGGGACACTATTCCTCCCCTCACTGACACCAACGATGGGGCACTATTCCTCCCCTCACTGACACCAACGATGGGGCACTATTCCTCCCCCCACTGAAACCAACGATGAGACACTATTCCTCCCCCCACTGACACCAACGATGAGGCACTATTCCTCCCCCCACTGACACCAACGATGAGACAGTATTCCTCCCCTCACTGACACCAACGATGAGGCACTATTCCTCCCCCCACTGACACCAACGATGGGGCACTATTCCTCCCCCCACTGACACCAACGATGGGGCACTATTCCTCCCCCCACTGACACCAACGATGGGGCACTATTCCTCCCCCCACTGACACCAACGATGGGGCACTATTCCTCCCCCCACTGACACCAACGATGGGGCACTATTCCTCCCCCCACTGACACCAACGATGGGGCACTATTCCTCCCCCCACTGACACCAACGATGGGGCACTATTCCTCCCCCCACTGACACCAACGATGGGGCACTATTCCTCCCCCCACTGACACCAACGATGGGGCACTATTCCTCCCAATGACACCCACAATGGGGCACTATTCCTCCCACTGACACCCACAATGGGGCACTATTCCTCCCACTGACACCCACAATGGGGCACTATTCCTCCCACTGACACCCACAATGGGGCACTATTCCTCCCACTGACACCCACAATGGGGCACTATTCCTCCCACTGACACCCACAATGGGGCACTATTCCTCCCACTGACACCCACAATGGGGCACTATTCCTCCCACTGACACCAATGATTGGGCACTATTCCTCCCACTGACACCGATGATGGGGCACTATTCCTCCCACTGATACCGATGATGGGGCACTATTCCTCCCACTGACGCCGATGATGGGGCACTATTCCTCCCACTGACGCCAATGATGGGGTACTATTCCTCCCACTGATACCAATGATGGGGCACTATTCCTCCCACTGATACCAATGATGGGGCACTATTCCTCCCACTGATGCCAATGATGGGGTACTATTCCTCCCACTGATACCAACAATGGGACACTATTCATCCCACTGACATCAGTGATGGGGCGCTAGTCCTCCCACTGCAAAATTACAGTTATGAAGTAGCAACGAAAATAATTTTATGGTTGGGGGTCACCACAACATGAGGAACTGTATTAAAGGGTCGCGGCATTAGAAAGGTTGAGAACCACTGCTCTAGAACTTTGGCACAGCTGGGGGAACTTCAGGTTTCTATAGGGTTTAGGGACATACAGGAAGTCCAAAATCTCTCTCTGTCACACCACTCATGACATTTGACTTCTATTTCCTCCATGATGTGTTGACAAAAGTGAATAAAGCTGAAAATCCTTCTAATAGCTTTTATTTCCATCCACACAAATGCATTGGGAACACGACACATTCTATTCCAAATCAAAACATGAAGAAAAATAGATCACATTTGTGTTGTTCCTCTAAAACAATTGAAGAAAAGTGAATATTAGACGGTTCAAAAAAATCGCAGTGTTTGTATTCTTCTTTACAAACTCAAACATTCACTATATAAACTGAGAAATGTTTGAAGATTTTGCTTTCCTTTGAATCACTTCATGAATATTTGGTTGTAGTCGCACTGTATCTGAGAACTGCTGTACATCTGTGTTGCATGGAGTCACCCAACTTCTGGCCCCTGTGATCAGGTATTCCAGCCCAGGATGATTGGACCACATTCCACAGTTCTTTTCTATTTCTTGGTTTTGCCATAGAAAATGCATTTTTGATGTCACCCCACAAGTTTTCTATTGGATTAAGATCCGGGGATTGGGCTGGCCACTCCATAACGTCAATCTTGTTGGTCTGGAACCAAGATGTTGCACGTTTACTGGTGTGTTTGGGGTCGTTGTCTTGTTGGAACACCCATTTCAAGGGCATTTCCTCTTCAGCATAAGGCAGCATGACCTCTTCAAGTATTCTAATGTATTCAAACTGATCCATGATCCCTGGTATGCGATAAATAGGCCCAACACCGTAGTATGAGAAACATCCCCATATCATGATGCTTGCACCACCATGCTTCACTGTCTTCACAGTGTACTGTGGCTTGAATTCAGTGTTTGGGGGTCGTCTGACAAACTGTCTCCGCCCACTAGACCCAAAAAGAACAATCTTACTTTCATCAGTCCACAAAATGTTGCGCCATTTCTCTTTAGGCCAGTCAATGTGCTCTTTGGCAAATTGTAACCTCTTCAGCACATGTCTTTTTTCCAACAGTGGGACTTTGCGGGGGCTTCTTGCAGATAGCTTGGCTTCACATACAGTGGGGATCGAAAGTTTGGGCACCCCAGCTAAAAATTTGTATTAATGTGCATAAAGAAGCCAAGGAAAGATGGAAAAATCTCCAAAAGGCATCAAATTACAGATTAGACATTCTTATAATATGTCAACAAAAGTTAGATTTTATTTCCATCATTTACACTTTCAAAATAACAGAAAACAAAAAAATGGCGTCTGCAAAAGTTTGGGCACCCTGAAGAATTTATAGCATGCACTGCCCCCTTTGCAAAGCAGAGACCTGCCAGTGTCATGGATTGTTCTCAATCATCGTCTGGGAAGACAAGGTGATCTCAATCTCAAAGGTTTTAAATGCCCAGACTCATCTGACCTTGCCCCAACAATCAGCACCATGGGTTCTTCTAAGCAGTTGTCTAGAAAACTGAAACTGAAAATAGTTGACGCTCACAAAACTGGAGAAGGCTATAAGAAGATAGCAAAGCGTTTTCAGATGTCAATATCCTCTGTTCGGAATGTAATTAAGAAATGGCAGTCATCAGGAACGGTGGAAGTTAAAGCAAGATCTGGAAGACCAAGAAAAATATCAGACAGAACAGCTCGCAGGATTGTGAGAAAAACAATTCAAAACCCACGTTTGACTGCACGACCCTCCAGAAAGATCTGGCAGACACTGGAGTTGTGGTACACTATTCCACTATAAAGAGATACTTGTACAAATATGGTCTTCATGGAAGAGTCATCAGAAGAAAACCTCTTCTACGTCCTCACCACAAAAATCATCGTTTGAACTTTACAAATGAACATATAGACAAGCCTGATGCATTTTGGAAACAAGTTCTGTGGACCGATGAGGTTAAAATTGAACTTTTTGGCCGGAATGAGCAAAGGTACGTTTGGAGAAGAAGGGGCACAGAATTTAATGAAAAGAACCTCTGTCCAACTGTGAAGCATGGGGTTGGATCAATCATGCTTTGGGGTTGTGTTGCAGCCAGTGGCACAGGGAACATCTCACGAGTAGAAGGAAAAATGGATTCAATAAAAGTTCAGCAAATTTTGGATGGTAACTTGATGCCATCTGTGAAAAAGCTGAAGTTAAAGAGAGGATGGCTTCTACAAATGGATAATGATCCTAAACACACCTCGAAATCCACGGGGGATTACATCAAGAGGCGTAAACTGAAGGTTTTGCCATGGCCTTCACAATCTCCTGACCTCAACATAATTGAAAATCTATGGATAGACCTTAAAAGAGCAGTGCGTGACAGACAGCCCAGAAATCTCAGAGAACTGGAAGACTTTTGTAAGGAAGAATGGGCAAAGATACCTCAAACAAGAATTGAAAGACTCTTGGCTGGCTACAAAAAGCGTTTACAAGCTGTGATACTTCCCAGGGGGGGCAGTACAAGATATTAACTCTGCAGGGTGCCCAAACTTTTGCAGACGCCATTTTTTTGTTTTCTGTTATTTTGAAAGTGTAAATGATGGAAATAAAATCTAACTTTTGTTGACATATTATAAGGATGTCTAATCTGTAATTTGATGCCTTTTGGAGATTTTTCCATCTTTCCTTGGCTTCTTTATGCACATTAATACAAATTTTTAGCTGGGGTGCCCAAACTTTCGATCCCCACTGTAGGCGTCTTCTAATTGTAACAGTCCTCACAGGGAACGTCACACCTTCTTTCATCTTCCTGGAGCTGATTGTTGGCTGAGTCCGCGCCATTTTGGCTATTCTTCTATCCATTCCAATGGTAGTTTTTTGCTTTCTTCCACATCTTTCAGGTTTTGGTTGCCGTTTTAAAGCATTTGCGATTATTTTAGCTGAGCAGCCGATCATTTTCTGCACTTCTTTATATGTTTTCCCCTCTCCAATCAACTTTTTAATCAAGGTACGCTGTTCTTCTGAGCAATGTCTGGAACGACCCATTTTCCTCAGAATTTCAGAGAGAAATGCACTGTAACCAGCATGTACAACATTTGCTGCCTTTCTTCCTTAAATAAGGGCAATAACTGCCACCTGTTTTTCAAAGAATGAATGACCTCACTAATAGAACTCCACACTGCTATTATTTTGAACATGCCCCTTTCAATGAGTGATTCAATGACACAGAATCAGCAGCATGCATGTCATGACTGTTGGGTCTGTTGGATTCCTATTACTCTACTACACCTGCTAGTAAATTATTTGCCATGTAGAAATATCATTTCTACCAAAAACAGTGATTGATCCGGTTAGTGATGTCTGACTGCTATTATTTTGAACACAACTGTATATATATATATATAGCTTTTTTTCAGCGGGAACCTGGGAGAACTTAGTTCCGGCACCTCCAGCATTTATATACAGTAATGGCAAGGTGTGCTGGAGGGTCTATTGATGCTTGCTGCTAGAGAATCTATTGTTGCTGGAGGGGATCTATTTTTGAGTGGGGGTCTTTTGTTGCTGGTGGGGGATGTTATCTTTCTGGGGGGTAATTTGTTGCAGGGAGGGATCAACTGTTGAGGGAGGGGGTCTATTATTGCTGGCTGCTGGAGGATTTAGAGATTTGATGTTTTTACTGGGGGTCTATTGTTGCTTGGGCAGGGGCGGACTGACCATTTGGAAACTCGGGCAGTGCCCGAGGACCTGGGGTCAGTAGGGGGCCCCATAAGATGCCCCCGGTACCTTTTTCATAGGCTTTTTTGAGTTTGGGCAAGGACACAGGGGCCCCATGATCCCCTATTGCCCGGGGGCCCCATGGGTTGTCAGTCTGCCCCTGTGCTGGGGGATCTATTTTTGGTGGGGGGGATCTGTTGTTGCTGACTATATATACAGTATATATACTGTCAGTATCTGCTTACTATAGTATCAATTTAATAGAAGTACCAATAATTTGTATTGTTGCCTTGCAGTTTTCTTGGGCCGATAAAACAACAGAAGTGTTCCTAAATGCGGACGGCAGTCACAAAAAATATCGCCATAGCGGCTCCATGGTTTATAACCAAGCCATGGAAGTGTTGCATAAAACTCCAATTTCACAGTCCGCGGCGTAGCGCCTGGTCTTTTTAGGAAAGCAATTTAACAAACGTTAGTGGGAGCGGAGAGAATCCCGCCACTTCCAAGCTTTTACTACGCATTTCTCACCCCCGGTCGCCTGCGCTGTGACTTAAGTGATTTAAAACCCGTTTGTTCTTTAAGTGATTATAAAGGGGATGTCAGGACATAAATAATGCAGTAAACAAGATGTTTTGTGCGTAAAAATAAATTTACTTTGTGTAGCTGGGAGGATGGAAATTTTACTGGCATCGGGGAAATTAAACAACCCCATTACAAAAAAAGAACTGCAATGAGGAGAGGCAGGTTAGTCCCAGCGGATTTCGGCTAATGGGACCATTTTCTCTGCGAACATTAAAATTGCATGAATGATATTCCTGATTGTCTGAGAGTGACAGATGAGGATTCAGGCTGAACGGAGGGAACATAGCTGTGTGCAACGTGTGATGAGTCAGTACAATATAACAGCAGCGAAATAATCATTTATTTTATGCATACTTAAAGCGGTATTAAACCCCAAAACAAAAATGTAATATATTGTAGTTTACCAGTCATTATATGTGGGGGCTGCATTAGTTTTCTTTTCTAGGCTTTTTCTTTCCCCTTAATTTCACCTTGTGATCCTACCAGTAACACACTTCCTGTCTTTCCCCAGGTTCACACTAAGAGTTTTCTGCAGCGTTTTGCAGAAACACAGTACAGTCCATTTAATATGATTTCCTATGGGGCAGGTTCACATCTCTGCGTTTTCACCCGGAGCATTTTTTGGAAAGGGTCAGGGACTTTTTTGAACACAAAACATTGCGTTTTTGGTTCTATAGACTTCAATGGCAATGCTGCAGAATAGCATGTATTGCATTTTTGCTGTGTTTTTGCCGCATTTTTTATGTGTTTTTGATGCATTTTGTGTTTAAAATCTGTCTAGCAACAAGAGAAAAAAATTAAACCGCGTCTATATGGACCACCGTTGTAAGGGAGGAATCGACACTGATCACAAATGTAGCTAGGATTTTTTTTTACCGACCATCAATATAAAGAGGAGTTTCTACACTGACCACCAATGTAAAGGGGATTTAAACTGACTACTAATGTAATAGGAACATTCACACTGACCACCAACGTAAGGGAACATTCACACTGACCACCAATGTAAGGGAACATTCACACTGACCACCAATGTAAGGGAACATTCACACTGGCCACCAGCGTAAGGGAACATTCACACTGGCCACCAGCGTAAGGGAACATTCACACTGACCACCAGCGTAAGGGAACATTCACACTGACCACCAACGTAAGGGAACATTCATACTGACCACCGACGTAAGGGAACATTCACACTGACCACCGACGTAAGGGAACATTCACACTGACCACCGACGTAAGAGAACATTCACACTGACCACCGACGTAAGGGAACATTCACACTGACCACCGACCTAAGGGAACATTCACACTGACCACCGACGTAAGGGAACATTCACACTGACCACCGACGTAAGGGAACATTCACACTGACCACCAATGTAAGGGAACATTCACACGGACCACCAACGTAAGGGAACATTCACACTGACCACCAACGTAAGGGAACATTCACACTGACCACCAACGTAAGGGAACAATTATACTGACCACCAACGTAAGGGAACATTCACACTGACCACCAAGGTAAGGGAACATTCACACTGACCACCAACGTAAGGGAACATTCACACTGACCACCAACGTAAGGGATCATTCACACTGACCACCAACGTAAGGGATCATTCACACTGACCACCGACGTAAGACAACATTCACACTGATCACCAACGTAAGGGAGCATTCACACTGACCACCAACGTAAGGGAACATTCACACTGACCACCAATGTAGTAGAACATTCATACTGACCACTAGTGTGAATGAAAGGATTCTACACCACGCCCCAATGTAATGAGATGATATACACTGATCACCAATGTAATTAATACATTTAGCCTACAGTATGTTCGTGTTGGGAAAACATGCAAAATCTCTTTCCTGACACCACAGAAATGTGCTGCCCTATAGCAGATACACAGCAGTGCCACTAATTGTTAATGACACCCTCATGCATCTGCTAACGTGTGCGTTTTCACATGCACCAAAATTCACTGGCATTGCGTGGCTCGATGTTATTTTGAAAAAGGGTCGGGGGACCTTTTTTTCCCACATTTCTAGTGCACAGAGCAGCCTATTGAAATGAATGGGCTGCCCTACATGTGGCGTACTACTTTATCCACCCCGTCACTACACCTTTGCATCCTAAATTTTCCTGCTAACCTCTGCACCCCAAACCTCCCCCATCCTCTTCACTCCAACCCCCCCCCCTTAACTCTACATGCCTCCTCTGCTCATCATTGCACCCACCTTCCTTACCCTCCTTGCTCACCTGTGCACCCCAAATTGTAGTTCCTTTTCTGCCTGCCTCTGCACATCCCCCATATGCACATTACCTCCCCAGTGGGCAGCGTTCTGCAGAGGTGATGGTGGCTGGAACCTTCAAGGGGGGGTCATAATATACATATGAATGTTGTCGCTTTTTTTTCGTTTTTTGGTTTGTTAGAGGGGTGGATGGGAGAAATAAGGGAAAATATTGCGAATGTTTGGTTTTATGAGATTGTAAAAAGAATTGGTATTGTTGTTTTTATTTTTCCTATTATCTTGAAAATTAATAAATATTTAAATAAAAAAAAAAAGAATTTACATATGAATGCTGACGTTATTTGCATACAATTGCCAGTTCTTTATATGTGAATGTTGACACAGTCTGCACACGTGAGTCATCTGTACATGGCAATAGAGCAGAGCTGGGCAGCATAGGTGACAGCACTTCACATTGGGGTATCAGGACACAGTGGATGACGAAGACTTCAAGGGACAAGGGAATGCAAACTGGGACAGTTTCCAAGTATACGGCATCTGCTTTGGGCCCCACAACAATGACAGGCCCAATGACTTTTGGCTGTCCTTAAAGATGGCCGTGTATCCACCAGCGGCGAACAGACAACTCATGGGGCCCCCGGGCAATAGGGAATCATGGGGCCCCTGTGTCCTTGACCAAACTCAAAAAAGCCTATGAAAAAGGTACCAGGGGCATCTCATGGGGCCCCCTACTGACCCCGGGCCCTCGGGCAGTGCCTGAGTTTCCAAATGGTCAGTCCGTCCCTGCCTGTGGCCATGGAGGTGATTGAAACACCTGAATCACATGATTAGGAGGGCTGGTCCAATACTTTCGGCAATATAGTGTATATAGGCGGTGTCACAGAAGTGGACCTTCTTCCGATGCACCGCATATACATACACCAGAGTTTGTGCTGGAAGTGTACCGACAGTTAAGGCTCTTGTACCAATGATCAGGTGCTGGGAGCACCGCCTTTTGGTCATTTGATTAGAACCTCACACAAATACAGATCCCCACCAGTGACAATAGATCCACCTGCAGTCAGCATCAATAGATCCTCCAGCACACCCCACACCCCTTGCCATTACATACATTCAGTGCTGGAGGTGCGGGGACTGTGCTTCCCTGCGTTCCCACTGAAAGAAAGAACTGGGTATACGTAGGACTCTTTAGGCACGTATGCAACAAACACATAAAAGCCCAAACTTTTATATTTACAAAATAATAAAATAAAATGATAAAAGATTGGTTATGCACCTGAGTGAAGTGTTTTGGATTGCCACTCATGTCCCTGTATCCAAGTCCAGTGGACTCACACTGTGGGTGCTGGTTCTGGGTAGGCGCTCGTCCCAACTCTGCATATACTAGAAGGGAAAAAATGTCTTGATCACCACACTCTAGAAAAACCCAATGGTCATGCAGGTAAAAGCCTAGCTCTGTCCAGGCCACACCTCCCAATGTGTGTCACCCGCCCCAAGGTTTAGTCATGACCAGGGGCGGACTGACAACTCATGGGGCCCCCAGGCAATAGGAGATCATGGGGCCCCTGTGTCTTTGCCCAAACTCAAAAAAGCCTATGAAAAAGGTACCAGGGGCATCTCATGGGGCCCCCTACTGACCCCGGGCCCTCGGGCAGCGCCCCTGGTCATGACTAAGCTCCAGGGGCCAGTGAAACGCGTTGGCTGGGGCCTCTACAGAGCTAGAGGCACTCTTTTAAATTGGAAGAAAACTATTTTTTGGGAGGTTCTTTACTTTTTTTATTTTTTTTTTTCATTCTACACAGCCCCACGGCCACCATTCTCAAACACACAGGTGAGGGGGTTTAAATTAAAAAGAAAAAAAAAAAATGGGGGAGAGAAGGTCGGCTTTAAGGAATCTACAGCTTGAATATATATTGAGGAACAATGAGAATCACTCACTATATTCAGTATTCTGTCATTTATTATTCATTTATTCAACATTGTAGAAATTAATTAGGGTGTAAGAGATGATGTGCAATGTCGGGTTTATACAGCAAACCACCGGAGATTTCAGCAGAGGCAGACCCCGGTACTCTGCCGTTACGTAATACCACCACAATTCACTTGCAAGCCGCTGTCAACAGAGAATTAACATGTTTATGCCCGAGAGATAAGAAACATTCATTTTTCACCTCTTTCTGAATCCACGCAGTATAAAAACAGAGCTTCCTTTGTGTTGAACCCCTTAATGCCTGAAGGTAAAACAAATCTTAAAGTGTTACCAGGGGCGGACTGACAACTCATGGGGCCCCCAGGCAATAGGGGATCATGGGGCCCCTGTGTCCTTGCCCAAACTCAAAAAAGCCTATGAAAAAGGTACCAGGGGCATCTCATGGGGCCCCCTACTGACCCCGGGCCCTCGGGCAGTGCCCGAGTTTCCAAATGGTCAGTCCGCCCCTGACTGTTACTAAACCCACAACAGTACAATCAGTCTGTAGATGCAGTAAAGCGTGCTTGTTATACTCACTGGAACCTAAGGGGTTAATCCTCTGCATTATGTAAAAAGGATGTTTGATCCTATATTCTCTGATCTTCCCCTTCTTCCAGTGTCCCCCTCTTATCTCCTGATTAGACATATCTTGTGGTGTCACTCTGCACATGCTCAGTTTGGTGTATATTGCTAGGGAAGTTTTTTTCTTTTCTTGGGTGAGTGCATGTGATCAGCACAGATCCAATCAGCACTGTCCAGACAGAGGGTCAGTGGTCCTGCATCCTCCTAGAGCAAAATGAAAACACCTCCTACAAGCTTTATCCAGTACTCAGCTGGACACTGATTGAAGTCACAAGACTGCTCTAGCTTCTCATGAGAAAAGGTATTTAGCAATTTATATTTACTAAAATAATTGCATTTCCATGTTCTGTGTACTGTGGGAGACCAGATATAGTGAATGCAGGGTCCAGGGAGACCGGATATAGTGAATGCAGGGTCTGGGGAGACCTGATATAGTGAATGCAGGGTCCAGGGAGACCAGATATAGTGAATGCAGGGTCCAGGGAGACCGGATATAGTGAATGCAGGGTCCGGGGAGACCGGATATAGTGAATGCAGGGTCCGGGGAGACCACATATAGTGAATGCAGGGTCCTGGGGGACCAGATATAGTGAATGTTGGGTCCGGGGAGACCAGATATAGTGAATGCAGAGTCCAGGGAGACCAGATATAGTGAATGCAGGGTCCGGGGAGACCGGACATAGTGAATGCAGGGTCCTGGGAGACTAGATATAGTGAATGCAGGGTCCGGGGAGACCAGATATAGTGAATGCAGGGTCCGGGGAGACCAGATATAGTGAATGCAGGGTCCGGGGAGACCAGATATAGTGAATGCAGGGTCCGGGGAGACCAGATATAGTGAATGCAGGGTCCAAGGAGACCGGATATAGTGAATGCGGGGTCCGGGGAGACCGGATATAGTGAATGCAGGGTCCGGGGAGACCGGATATAGTGAATGCAGGGTCCGGGGAGAGCAGATATAGTGAATGCAGGGTCCGGGGAGACCGGATATAGTGAATGCAGGGTCCGGGGAGAGCAGATATAGTGAATGCAGGGTCCGGGAAGACCGGATATAGTGAATGCAGGGTCCGGGGAGACCGGATATAGTGAATGCAGGGTCCGGGGAGACCGGATATAGTGAATGCAGGGTCCGGGGAGACCGGATATAGTGAATGCAGGGTCCGGGGAGAGCAGATATAGTGAATGCAGGGTCCGGGGAGACCGGATATAGTGAATGCAGGGTCCGGGGAGACCAGATATAGTGAATGCGGGGTCCGGGGAGACCAGATATGGTGAGTACAGGGTCCGGGGAGACCAGATATAGTGAATGCAGGGTCCGGGGAGACCGGATATAGTGAATGCAGGGTCTGGGGAGACCAGATATAGTGAATGCGGAAAAACCCCAGGACTAGTGGGCTTCTAGAGGAGTTTTTTAGCTGTAAAAATGCTCCAACACTGAAAAATGCAGTAAAACACAGTAAAATTTGGCAAACCGGCGTTTTTGGATTTTTTTGAGCCCAAAAAATTGGGGGGGAATAAAAGAAAATGCTAAAAAATGCAAACGCAGCAAAACGCGGCTAAACGCGGCTATCCTCTAATGCAAAAATGCTGAAAAACTCAAGTTTTTAATGTGACTTTACACAGCTAATGCTCCCAGTGTTATTAAACACCCCGTGTGCATGGAGACTAAGCATGAGGCATTAGATGAGGAGTATGGAAAACAGAGATAATGAATGGTGACACCCAGGGCCGTGGATAAGGGGGTACCACCAGTCCTCCTGTACGGGGTCCAGGACAGCAGGGGGGGTGGCCCAGGCAGCTAGGTGAATCGGAATGTGGGCAGGGAGGGTGAATTGCACAAAGGGGGTGCAAATACTGTAACCAATCCCCTGTATGGCTCTCCCTGCAGCAGCTGAAAGCCAGCGGGAAGGAGAGGAGAAGAAGCCGTCTTTCAGCTGCTGCAGGGAGAGCTATACAGGGTTACAGTATTTGCACCCCCTCCATGCCAATCACCCTCCCTGCCCACATCCTATTCACCCAGCTGCCCGGGCCCCCCCCCGCTGGCTGCTGCAGAGAGAGCCATACAGGGGATCAGTTCCAGTATTTGCACCCCCCCGTAGCACCTTATCACACTCACTGTGCAGCATACGCTTCCCCCCGTGTGCCCCCACCCCTGCAGTGCTGCCGGCTTCCCTCCCCTCCTTCCTACCAGCAGCTGCAAGCACACAACAGGATCCTTCAGGATGCAGACTGGGGGAAGAGTCCTGTAAATATGTAAAATTTCCCAGCCCCGTTCCTTCCTGAATGAACACAATGAGTGCTTGGTACCATTACTCAATGTGTTCATTCATAACTGAAGCATAGTAAACTGTGTTTTTTTGGGGGGGGCTGTCAGGTTGGCTGTATGAGGCCCCGTGGTTTCTAACAGCAGCCCCGGTGACACCCTTTTACTGTGCACCTTACGCTTCTCCCCTGAGTGCCCCCACCCCTGCAGTGCTGCCGGATTCCCTTCCCTCCTCCCTACCGCAGCTGCAAGCATACAATAGGATCCTTCAGGATGCAGACTGGGGGAAGAGTCCTGTAAATATATAACATTTTACCAGCCTCTTTCCTTCCTGAATGAACACAATGAGTGCTTGGTACCATTACTCACTGTGTTCATTCATAACTGAAGCATAGTAAACTGTGTTTTTTTTGGGGGGGGGCTGTCAGGTTGGCTGTATGAGGCCCCGTGCTTTCTAACAGCAGCCCCGGTGACACCCTTTTACGTAACACCTGTGATGTAAATGGATATTGCATTGTTGGAAGGTGCAGCTCAAGTGCTCGCCATATACAATTACAGTGGGAATGTGCCCTAGAACGATCCCACGGTACATCTGGGTTATGACTGTAAGACGATATTTCCTGCCATCTCTCCAGTTACCAGCTGTAGGATATGTTTTGCTGTCACTACAAAAAGGACTTTCTATATACAATTCGAAGGAAATGAAAGAGTTTCTCAAGTTTTTCCATCTTTGCTCTGTCCGTTTCCTAAATGTGTTCCTGCGTTGTCACCGTCACCTGGGCTTCCAAGGGGGGCCACAAGTGGCTCTTTTAAGCCTAGGTTCACACCTATGCATTTTCCTTTGCGGTTTGCAGAAATGCACAGCAGGCCATTTAACATGATTTCCTATGGGACAGGTTCACATCTCCGCGTTTTCACCCGCTGCGGTTTTTGGCAAGCGTCAGGGACTTTGTTAAATGCAAAACGTTGCATTTTTGGCTCAATAGACTTCAATGGAGACGCTGCAGAAATGCATGTAGTATGTTTTTGACACATTTTTGATGGGTTTTCCGTTAATCTAGCCAGCAACCAGTTTGGAAAAAAACGCAAAACGAGTAAAAAACGTGTCAAAATTGCATGTGCAAAAATGCAAAACACACCTAAAAAAAAAAACTGCAGAAATGGATCAAACGCAAACTGCATAGGTGTGAACCTAGGGTAACTCATATCACAGGGATGGCTCATTGTTGTCACCCGTCCTGAGAAATGACAGGCAGCTATCACTGGAGTGTGTGTAGACATGAAGTGGCTGAAAAGAGGCGGTAGAAAATACAACAGGTAAAAAAGGTGGTAATTGTTTATTTATTTAAAAGACAAACAAAAAACGTTACTTGCTTATAATACACAGCGCTTTAGCAAACTAAATTTAATTTGGTGTTTTTAATTGGAAATTATAGACATAGTCCACCTTATGAGTTAAAGGGCCAAGCACCTCAGTACATGGGCGCTCGTTTTCAGTGTCATGACAGCATGTTTCTAATTTTAAGAAGAGGCGCAAGCAAAGTGTACGCTCTCTTCCTCTGGTGCATGTGCAGTCTCTGCTTCCTAGTGACATTGTGGAAAAAAGGGAAAGGGAGTGCACAGTGCACATGCACCAGAGAAAGGGAGCGCGCAGTGCACATGCACCAGAGAAAGGAGAGCGCAGTGCACATGCACCAGGGAAAGGGAGTGCACAGTGCACATGCACCTGGGAAAGGGAGTGCACAGTGCACATGCACCTGGGAAAGGGAGTGCACAGTGCACATGCACCAGGAAAAGGGAGCGCGCAGTGCACATGCCCCAGGGAAAGGGAGCGTGCACTGCACGTGCACCAGGGAAAGGGAGCACGCAGTAAGCGTGCACCAGGGAAAGGGAGCGTGCAGTGCAAGTGCACCAGGGAAAGGGAGCGCACACTGCATGTGCACCAGGGAAAGGGAGCACGCAGTGCACGTGCACCAAGGAAAGGGAGCGCACACTGCACATGCACCAGGGAAGGGGAGCGCGCACTGCATGCGCACCAGAGAAAGGGAGCGCGCACTGCACGTGCACCAGGGAAAGGGAGCGCGCAGTGCACGTGCACCAGGGAAAGGTAGTATGCAGTGCACCAGGGAAAGGGAGCGCGCAGTGCACGTGCACCAGCAAAAGGAAGCGCACAGTGCACGTGCACCAGGGAAAGGAAGCGCGGAGTGCACGTGCACCAGGGAAAGGGAGCATGCAGTGTACATGCACCAGGAAAAGGGAGAGCGCAGTGCACATGCACCAGGGAAAGGGAGAGCGCAGTGCACATGCGCCAGGGAAAGGGAGAGCGCAGTGCACATGCGCCAGGGAAAGGGAGCGTGCAGTGCACATGCACCACGGAAAGGCAGTGCGTACTAAACATGGACCAGGGAAAGGGAGTGTGCAGTGCATATGCACGAGGGAAAGGGAGTGCTCACTGCACACGGACCAGGGAAAGGGCATATGTCAGTTTTATATGTCACTTTCTGTAATTAAAATGTGTGCATTTACAATCTTGATTGCATGTCTTGGCTCAGCTAGAGAGGAGGGCTGTAGCAGCTTACAGTGCTTAAGTGTACAGGCTGCACTGCCACAAGAAAGTAGAGAATATTAGGGAGAGAAGATAAGACACTATCTTTTCAAATTTAACTCTTTTGTGTCTGCTTGGCAACAGAGTTTGTCTTGTCACCTCTCCTGATTTTCTTTTCTCTCTCCCTAATCTGTGTTCCCTCAGCACAGTTTACGTCATTCCTGTTGTTTCCTCTCCCCTCAGCAGCAATAAATCTTGAGGCCATCAGCAGATCCAGCCTTGATTGGCTCAGCTAGAGAGGAAGGCTGCAGTAGCTGACAGTTCACAGGCTGCCCTGCCCCTTAGGAAAAAAGGAGAGAATATCAGGGAGAGAAGATACTATCTTTGTAAATGTAACTCTTTTGTGTCTGCTTGGCAGCAGAGTTTGTCCTGTCACCTCTCCTGATTTTTGTTTATCTCTCCCTAATCTGTGTTCCTTCAGCATGGTTTGTGTCAATCCTATTGTTTCTTCCACACTCAGCATTAATAAATCTTGAGGCTGTTAGCAGATCGGCCTCTGGTGGCTCATTGATTATCGGCACAGTGTCAAGAATACAGGACAAATGAGCATGTGCAGAGCTGGGTGAGACAGTGAATTACTGGATTTTTAACAGTACAGGGGTACCTCGGTTTACGAACGCCTCGGATAATGTAATTTTCAGTTTATGAATGAAATTCCATTGAAAACAATTCCTCGGTTTACTAATTGTTTTTCGCAATACAAAGCGTTTATAGCACCGGCCCCATGCCTTTAAAGTGCACTTTATAAAGAGTTTTGAACAGATAAGACTTTTTGTTACTTTTTTCTGATTTTCTGACCTCCGGAATGGATTAATTGGTTTTCAGTGCATTTACAAATTTTTTTTAATCATGTCCCTTTAAAGTGCATTTTATAAAGAGTTTTGAACAGATAAAAGACTTTTTTTTACTTTCTTCTGACCTCCGGAACGGATTAATTGGTTTTCAATGCACTCCTATTCATTTTACGAATATTTCACAATACGAAACGTCCCGCAGAACGCATTCGATTCATAAACCGAGGTACGCCTGTATAAGCATTTATTTTTAATGTTTTACATCTATCAGGACTTAATTTTCTGACTAAAGTTCCACTTAAAGCTGCATACCTCATTGTGGCAGAAATTTTAACACTTCTTGGCAGTGCTGCAGCTTGTCCTCTTGATGATAGTAATGTCGGCTGCTGCAAATTATCATTACTAAAACCTTTTCAGATGTACATTGCTCAAAGAAATGAAAGGAACACTTTGAAAACCCATCAGATCTCAATGGGGAAAAATCTCCTTCTGGATCTCTATACTGTTATGGACGGGGTAATGTATTAGGAATGTAAGGATGTCCCATCGTTTGATGGAAATGAAAATGATCGACCTACAGAGGACTGAATTCAAAGACACCCCGAAAATCAAAGTGAAAAAATTATGCAGCAGGCGAGTCCATTTTGCTGAAATTTCATTGCAGCAACTCAGAATGGTCCTCAGTAGTTTGTATGGCCCCCAAGTGCTTGTATGCATGCCTGACAACGTCGGGGGAGGGTCCTAATGAGACGACGGATGGTGTCCTGGGGGATTTCCTCCCAGATCTGGACCAGGGCATCATTGAGCTCCTGGACAGTCTGAGGTGTAACCTGGTGGCGTCAGATGGACCAAAACATGATATCCCAGAGGTGTTCTATTGGATTTAGGTCAGGTGAGCGTGGGGGCCATTCAATGGTATCAATTCCTTCATCCTCCAGGAACTGCCTGCATACTCTCCCCACATGAGGCCGGGCATTGTCTGCACCAGGAGGAACCCAGGACCCACTGCACCAGCGTAGGGTCTGACAATGGGTCCAAGGATTTCATCCCGATACCTAATGGCAGTCAGGGTGCCATTGTCTAGCCTGTAGAGGTCGGTGTGTCCCTCCATGGATATGCCTTCCCAGACCATCACTGACCCACCACCAAGGAACTGTTTTTTCCTGGAGGATGAAGGAATTGATACCATGGAATGCCCCCCACGCTTGCCTGACCTAAATCCAATAGAACACCTCTGGGATGTCATGTTTCGGTCCATCCGACGCCGCCAGGTTGTACCTCAGACTGTCCAGGAGCTCAGTGATGCCCTGGTCCAGATCTGGGAGGAAATCCCTCAGGACACCATCCGTTGTCTCATTAGGAGCCTCCCCCGATGTTGTCAGGCATGCATACAAGCACGTGGGGGCCATACAAACTACTGAGGACCATTCTGAGTTGCTGCAATGAAATTTCAGCAAAATGGTCTCGCCTGCTGCATCATTTGTTCACTTTGATTTTCGGGGTGTCTTTGAATTCAGTCCTCTGTAGGTCGATCATTTTCATTTCCATCAAACGATGGAGAGTCCTAACACATTACCCTGTCCATAACAGTACAGAGATCCAGAAGGAGATTTTTCCCCATTGAGATCTGATGTGTTTTCAAAGTGTTCCTTTAATTTTTTGAGCAGTGTATAAGGATAGTGTTTCCATGTTTTGTCTAGACCAGGGGCGGAATAACCATTAGGGTACTTGGGCACTTCCCGAGGGCCCAGGATCAATAGGGGGCCCCATGAGATGCCCCTGGTACCTTTCATAGGTTTTTTTGGGTGTAGTTTGAGTTTGGGCAAGGACACAGGGGCCCCATGATCCCCTATTGCCCAGGGGCCCAATGAGTTGTCAGTCCACCCCTGGTCTAGACATGTGCATTACATTTCATTATGATTTGCTTTTTGTTTAGTTTTTTTCCTTATGATTCCGTATTCCTCTACTTCTAGGCAATGTCACTTATGAACAGCAGGTTGATTTAATAAAGACGAATAGGCTGTTCATTTTGCAAGAGAATTTGCATTTTGCATGTAAATTTACCCCAGAGGTCAGTGAATGTGGTGAAGCTCTGCTGACTTCCATCATCCAATCAAGTGAAATCAAAAATGCTTTTTTTTTAAAAAAATGTCCTTGCTTGTGATTGTGCATTTTTTGTGAAGTGAAATTTCACCTCATTTATCAAGCTCTGGGGGAAACAATTCCCTTGCAAAGTGAAATTTCTCCTGCAATTTGCCTTTTGTAAATTTACTCCACCGGTTTGATTCAGCAGAAAATCTCCCAGGGTCTATATAGACATTGCTATGCATAAAAAAAACTAAACCTTGATGTCAAAGGTTTATCCAGCCTGAAAGTTATGAACTTAGTACCTCATAAGTCCAAAGGATAGAATAAATGACAGGTTATTAGTGGTTATTGATTTACAAGGAACATGGTAAAAATTGGATATATATTTTGTCTGTGTGTATAGTTAGCTGTGAACTTTTACCTATTTTACTATATTACCGATGGTCCTTTGCAGCGTCTTATAGGACACAAGGAGGTCCCTAGAGAAGGAACTTATATACATGGGTGGAAGGCAAAGACCATGGAGGTACTTATGCAGGCCATAAATGGGTCGAATTCCAAAAAAATTTTCTTTAGAAAATCAGAAATTTTGTACATTTTGTAATCCGATGGCGCCACCATTGATTTCGAAATTTGACCAACCACACCTTTACTTTCACATCATGTTGCTACAGAAAAGAATTTTTGTGGCCAAGAATTTTCTTTTCTTTCCAGGTCACAGCTCATGCTCATTTCTTTTTCTATTACATTTCTTGCACAATTCCTCCACCATTGATTAGAAATTTGTTCATTTTTCAAAATATTTCCATCATGCCCAATCACTCAAACTTGATGGTCGCTCAAAAAGCGGCCATCGAAGTGGCCCACTAATAATAAGAAATTCAAATGAAAATTATTGGAAAGAAGGAAAGAAGGAATTTATATATATGTGTAGAAGACAAAGACTTTGGCCTCATGCACATGGAGGTACTTATGCAGGCCATATATGGGTCGAATTCTGAAAAAATTTTCTTTACTAAAATCAGAAATATTGTAATCCGATGGCGCCACCATTGATTTCGAAATTCGACCAACCAAGCCTTTAGTTTCACATCATGTTGCTACAGAAAAGAATTTTCATGGCCAAGAATTTTCTTTTCTTTCCTGGTCGCAGCTCATGCTCATCTCATTTTCGATTACATTTCTTGCACCATTTCTCCACCATTGATTAGAAATTAGTTTTTAAAATATTTCCATCATGCCCAATCACTCAAATTTGATGGTTGCTCGAAAATCGGCCATTGATGCGGCCCATTATGAATAGGAAATTCAAATGAAAATTATTGTAAAGAAGGAAAGAAGGAACTTATATATATGGGTAGAAGACAAAGACTTTGGCTTCATGCACTTGGAGGTACTAATGCAGGCCATATGTGGGTTGAATTCCAGAAAAATTTCCTTTAGAAAATCAGAAATTTTGTAATACGTTGGCGCCACCATTAATTTTGAAATTCGACCAACCAAGCCTTTAATTTCACATCATGTTGCTACAGAAAATAATTTTCATGGCCAAGAATTTTCTTTTCTTTCCTGGTCACAGCTCATGCTCATTTCTTTTTCGATTACATTTCTCGCACCATTCCTCCACCATTGATTACAAATTAGTTCGTTTTTCAAAATATTTCCATTATGCCCAATCACTCAAATTCGATGGTCGCTCGAAAAGCGGCCATTGATGTGGCTCACTAATAGTATGAAATTCAAATGAAAATCCTTGGATTTAAAAAAAAAATTATTTCGGAATTTGACCCGTGTATGGCCGGATTAAGTTTCTTTAGAAAATCAGAAATTTTGTGTGTTTTGTAATCCGATGGCGCCACCATTGATTTTGAAATTCAACCAACCAAACCTTTAATTTCACCTCACGTTGCTACAGAAAATAATTTTTGTGGCCAAGAATTTTCTTTTCTTTCCAGGTCACAGCTCCTGCTCATTTCTTTCTTGATTACATTTCTCACACGATCCTTCCATCATCGATTAGAAATTCATTAGGTTTTCAAAATATTTCCATCATGCCCAATCACTCGAATTTGATGGTCGCTCAAAAATCGTCTGTTGATGTGGCCCATTAATAGTGCGAAGTTCAAGCAAAAATTCTTGGAAAATATTTTTGAAAGAAAATTATTTTGGAATTCGACCCGTGTATGGCTGGCTTAAGTTTCTTTAGAAAATCAGAAATTTCTTGTGTTTTGTAATCCAATGGTGCCATCACTGATTTCTAAATTCGACCAGCCAAGCCTTTTAATTTTTTTTTCTTTCCAGATCACAGCTCCTGCTCATTTTTTTTTCGATTACATTCCTCACACAATCCTTCCATCATCGATTAGAAATTCATTCGTTTTTCAAAATATTTCCATCATGCCCAATCACTCGACTTTGATGGTCACTCTAAAATTGACCGTTGATGTGGCCCATTAATAGTGTGAAATTCAAACAAAAATTCTTGGAAAAGATTTTTGAAAGAAAATTCTTTCGGAATTCAACCTGCGTATGGCCGGCTTTACTGAGAAACCACAGATGGGATGTAGAGCCGACCACAGAAGTGAATTGTTGTACGCCCCTGTACTTTTGTACAGCTATACGGCCCTGACTCTTATACCGATTCTTCACATCGGCGTTTACCTGCGTATGTGTAGACGGCGTAATTTGAAATACTTGTATGCACATGAATGGGTAAACACCAACGCAATGAAGCATCAGCGTTTACAGGTGCAGATTCGTACAGCCATTGACTTATATGGTTGGCTTTATGCCCCTACTTTCGGTACTCCAGCCATGGGAAAATGCTGAGTTTTTTACGCCTAAAAACCATCCATGTGCGCTCACACTCCCCTCTGGTGTAACGGTCAACTACCCAAATTACTAATGATCCTGGACTCTTTGGGTTTCCAGAAGTGTTCTATATCTCTCCCAGGTGATCTCAAGTCGTTTCAGGCGTTGAAGGAGGAGATTTCCCTTCCCCATCACATGCTTTTCAAATACCTACAAATACGGCATGCTTTGCCGGCCTACTTGCCTAACCCCCCTCCTGAACCTCCTTATACTGACCACGAGCCTTGGGACAGACCCAAATAAATTGATCTCAATATTCTACAATGACCTCCTTACCCCCTCAGCCACCTGATTGGCATATCAACTCAAATCTAGATGGAAGGGAGATGTTGGGGACGTGGAGGATGGGAACTGAGCAGAAATGTTGGAGGCTTGTAAACTGGTTTCTCCAAAGGTCTCAAACCATCCTACACAATTATATATTGTTCACAGAGCATACCTGACTCCGATACGTATAGCCAGATATCACCCTTCTCGTTCTTCTCAGTGCCCTAAATGTTTGAACCCTGGGGGAACCTTTTTTCATCTGATATGGGACTGCCCTATTATTCCAGTCTGAATCCTCCTATATTCATTTTACTGTTTGCCCTTATATTGTAAAGTGCTGAGTAAACTGTTGGCGCCATATAAATCCAGTATAATAATAATTATAATATTCATGAGTACTGGTGCCAAGTGGTGCAATTTCACCACCATAAAATGGGCTCACCAATAACAGTTGACCCTAAACCCTGCCTGTTTTTTTCTAAACCCCGATGAATATAATTATGGGACACTTTTTCTACATGAAGCCCTTTTTTGCCACTCGAAAGTTTAGAGCTGTCCTACCCAAGGGCGTATTTACCACAAGTCAAAAAAGGCACTTGCCTAGGGCGGCATTTTTCAGGGGGGCAGCACCTCCTCCAGAAGAAGGGATGAAAAAAGGGACACGCGCACCATGGGAACCAGGTGGGATCCAAGAGAGGCTGCGGGCTGCTTAATGGTGTATATATACCTTAGATTGTACGCCCCTTGAGGGTTAGGGACCTTAGATTGTACGCCCCTTGAGGGTTAGGGACCTTAGATTGTACGCCCCTTGAGGGTTAGGGACTGATGTGAATGTACAGTATATATGTAAAGTGCTGCGTAAAAGTGACGGCGCTATATAAGTACCTGAAATAAATAAATAAATAAATATAGAGCCTGGCTTTCATTCCTGGGGATGTCCGGAGCTGTGAAGCTGAATGTCTCTCTATCACTGGGGGGGGGGGAGACAGGGTAATTGAAGGCTCTCCCGGATGGGGGGCAGGGGTGTTGTTGGTCAATGTCAGGCTCTCTCTGTCTCTCTGTGGGAGGGGGAAGGGGGGTTGTGTTAGGCGGTGTCTGTGGGGGCAGACGATTTTTGGGTTGCCTAGGGCAGCACAAAACCTAAATACACCACTGCTCCTACCCACATTCCAAGCTTGGTGCCTTTTAAGTTAACTCATCATTGCCCTTTAAAGTGGTAGTAAAGTTGTTTTCTTAACCTGCACCTACAGGTATGCCTATAATAAGTTTTACCTGTAGGTGCTGTAAATTTCTCCCAAACATGCCACATTTAGAAGATATTTACTTGTAAAAGACACTGGTGCATGTGCTCTGAAGGAATGGCATGTCCATGCCGTTCCTTCAGAGCTGAGTGCCATAAAAAGTGACTCCCGCACATGTATGAGAGTGACGTCATCAAGCTGCCCGAGCCTGCAAACCCAGAAGAAGGACCGTGCAAAGATGGAAGCCCTGTCAGCAGTGACAGCATCCCGCTGGAGGGCTTCTTTCTAAGGTAAGGTTCAAATAATGTGCTAGTATGTGGGCAGCACAGTGGCTAAATGGTTAGCACTTCTGCCTGGCAGTACTAGGGTTGCTAATTCAAATCCCAACCACGGCACCACCTGCCTGGAGTTTGCATGTTCTCCCTGTGCCTGTATGGGTTCCTCCAGGTACTCCGGTTTCCTCCCACACTCCAAAGACATGCTGGTAGGTGAATTGGCTCCTGTCTAAATTGTCCCTAGTATGTGTATGTATGAATGTAAGTTAGGGACCTTAGATTGTACACCCCTTGAGGGTTAGGGACCTTAGATTGTACGCTCCTTGAGGGTTAGGGACTGATGTGAATGTACAATATATATGTAAAGTGCTGCGTAAATTGACGGCGCTATATAAGTACCTAAAATAAATAAATAATAAAGTATGTGATGCATATTAGCACATTATGACATTGTTTTGGTACGTTCTAGTGCATTCTGGTGCGTTTTGATGCATTTTACCACATTCCAGTACAGTTCTGTGCAGGAAAAATGCAGCATGTTCTACTTTTTTCTGCAACTGGAACGCACTGGAACTGTAAGCACTGATGTGATCTATGACACTGACAACCATATCACCTACTTTCTGTGCATTTTGGATTCAGAAAAAAAGCAAATGAAATGCATGGAGTGTGAACTGACCCTTAGGGCTGGGTCACATTATAGAAACGCAGTCCAGATGCGTTTTTGCATGCACGTTTTTCATTTTTCCCCTCTCTCTTTTTCTTCAATTTAAATAGGGACATGTGTCTTACAGTGTATTCCAGTGCATTTTTCATGTGTTTTACCACGTTCCAATACAGTTCTGTGCCGGAAAAATGCAGCCTGTTCTATTTTTTTTCTGCAGCCGGAATGCACTGGAACTGCAAGCACTGATATGAACTGTGAGATTGACAACCATATCACCTACTTTCTGTGCGTTTTGGATGCAGAAAAAAAGCAACTGAAATGCATGGAGTGTGAACTGGCCCTTAGAGCGTCATCTACAGACAGTTTTGAGTGATGCAATTTTAAGGCTTGATATCTAATTACTTTCAATGCGTTTTTGGTGCATTCCAGTGCGTTTTACCACGTTCCATTACAGTTCTGTGCAGGAAAAATGCAGCCTGTTTTTCTTTTATTTCTGCAGCCGGAACACACTGAAACTGCAAGCACTGATGTGAACTATGGCACTGACAACCATATCACCTACTTTCTGTGCATTTTGGATGCAGCAAAAAAGCAACTGAAATGCATTGAGTGTGAACCAGCCCTAACGGCTAGTTCACAGTAGATGCAGTCTAGTGTGTTTTTCTTCTGCATGAAAAATGCATGCACAGTGTTTTCCATGTATTCCAATGGCTCTGGTTTACACCAGTGCAGTCAGTTACAGGCAATGCAGAAAAAAAAAAGTAGAACATGCTGCATTTTTTCTGCACAGAACCATAGCATGCTTCAAAACTGCACCGGAACTACGTGTGGTGTGAACTGTAAGCAGAAACGTATCCGGAATGCAGCCAGAGTGCGTTTTTGTGGTGTGAACTGACCATTAAACCTATGAGCCGCCTTCTTTTCTACTGACACATGATGGCGCCAGAGAGTCACCATCTGTAGATAATACAGCCCTATAGATGATGATATCATTCTGAATATTGGCTCCCTATTGGCAGCATTGTGGATCATTGTCATTGGATAACATTTGCTTTATTCTTTTTGCTTTTTCCCCATGGTGCCTTAAATGAAACATCTGTTTTTTCTTTTACTTTAAAGTGTTGCAATCAAAGAAGCATCTAGTTTGTCTATAAGGCTACACTCCCTTGGCCTCAGAGACTCCGCTCTCTCCTGGCTCTCATCCTACCTGTCACAGCGCTCCTTCAGCGTTACCTATAATGCTACCACCTCCCCCTCACTCCCCCTCTCTGTTGGGGTCCCTCAAGGCTCTGTCCTCGGGCCCCTTCTCTTCTCCATCTACACCTCCTCCCTTGGCCAACTCATACACTCTCACGGCTTCAACTACCACCTCTATGCCGACGACACACAAATCTATCTCTCAACCCCCCACCTCACCCCTTCAGTCTCCGCCCAAATCACACACCTACTGAGCGACATATCAGACTGGATGTCACTCCACTTCCTTAAACTGAACTTCTCCAAAACCGAGCTCCTAGTCTTCCCCCCAGCCCGGACACCACCCCCCACTGACTTCTCCATCACGTCCAACAACGCCACCATCAAACCCAGAGTACTTGGTGTCATTCTGGACTCCAACCTATCCTTCCAGCCCCAAGTCCAATCTTTAACTAACTCATGCAGACTCCACCTCCGCAACATCGCCAAAATCCGCACGTTCCTAACCCCAGAAACCACTAAACAGCTCATCCACTCCCTCATCATATCACGACTCGACTACTGCAACTCCCTCCTCACTGGCCTGCCTCGCCGCTGGCTATCCCCGCTTCAGTCCATCCTGAATACGGCTGCCAGACTCATTCACCTTTCCAACCGCTCCATTTATGCCACCCCCCTCTGCCAATCCCTCCACTGGCTTCCAATTGTGCAACGGATCAAATTCAAAATCCTAACACTGACGTACAAAGCTGTCCACCATACTGCCCCGAACTACATCACTGACCTAATATCCAAGTACCACCCAACACACACACTCCGCTCCTCACAAGGCCTCCTTCTCTCTAGTTCCCTGGTCTCCTCCTCCCATGCCCGCCTCCAGGACTTCTCCAGGGTGTCACCCATCCTATGGAACTTCCTGCCCCAACCCATCAGACTATCGCCTACTCTCCTCTCATTTAGGCGCACCCTGAAAACCCACCTCTTCAGGGAAGCCTACCCCACCCCCTGCTAACTTGCCGATCTCCTCCACTCTTCCTACCACTCCATCCCCCACAGCTATCTCCTCCTGTACCACAATCCCCTCCCTCCTAGATTGTAAGCTCGAAAGAGCAGGGCCCTCGAACCCCTCGTGTATCACATTGTATTTGTTTTCATACTGTCGCATGTTCTGTCTCCCACTATAATGTACAGCGCTGAGCGAACTATTGGCGCTTTATAAATACGGTATAATAATAATAAGGCTGGCATGTGTTCATCCCAGGAACGCAGCTTTTGGTTCACACTGAGAACCCTATGTGCCATTTGCTGGAGCATTAGAAATCATGGGGCCCCATACAGCCTTGCTAACACCCACCCCTCCACCTAACAGTCCCTACCTTTAAATACCTTATTGCACACCTACAACTGACAGTAATCACACCAGCCGTGGCTTCCTGCTGTTAGATAAACCTTCCCCGGGTCCCACCAGTTCAGCAGTGGAGGACCGGGGCTTCTTTCAGTGGGAATGTGGGGGAACGCAGTTCTGGCACCTCCAATACTAAATGTATTTAATGCAGTAGCGTCTTGAGGCAGGTATGGGGGGTGAGCGCCGAACCGGGTGACACCTACTGCATGAGGTGACACCGGATCCGCTCCCCGAAAAGGTAAGTTGTAAAGCAAGCCGACGATCCCCGCAGAATCGATCGGATCTGCAGATTGAGCATAATGGATCGGACCCCGATCCATTATCCTCCCCAATCCGCAGATCCGATCGATTCTGCGGGGATCGTCGGCTTGCTTTACAACTTACCTTTTCGGAAGGCTGGTCCTGTGTGACGCCGTATAGGTTGCACGCCGACGATCCCCGCAGGATAGATCGGATCTGCGGATTGGGGAGCATAATAGATCGGAGTTCGATCCATTATGCTCAATCCTCAGATCCAATCCATTCTGCGGGGATTGTTGGAGGGGGTGTCACCAAGTGTTATCGCACCGGGTGACACCAACCCTAGGGACGCCCCTGATATAATGGCAAGGAGTGCTGGGGTCTGCTGGAGGGTCTATGGGTGCTGGGGCATCTGAAGGGGATCTATTTTTGAGTGGGGTGTATTGTTGCTGGGGGGTCTATTGTTGCTTGTGGGAATCTATTGTAGCTGGGGGGGATATACTATTGAGAGAGAGGTCTATTGATGATGGTTGCTGGGAGATCTGTTGTTGCGTCAGGGAGTCTACTGTTGGCAGGGTGGATCTATTGTTTCTGGGATGGTGTCTTGTTGTGTGTGTGTGTGTGGGGGGTCATTGTTGCTGGTGGTGTCTCTTGTTATAAAGGGGATCTATTGTTGCTGGTGGTGTCTCTTGTTATAAAGGGGATCTATTGTTGCTGGTGGTGTCTCTTGTTATAAAGGGGATCTATTGTTGGTGGTGTCTCTTGTTATAAAGGGGAATATTTTTTGCTGGTGGGGTTTGTTGTTATAAAGGCGATCTATTTTTCTTAGTTTTTGTTATAAAATTTTGTAAATAAGTGATTTTTCTCCTTCACTGATGTGCGCTAATGAGGCTGCAGTGATGGGCACTGATAGGCTGCACTGATGGACACTGGTAGGTGGCACTGATGGGCATTGATAGGCATCATCAGGGGCGGACTGACCATTTGGAAACTCGGGCACTGCCCAAGGGCCCGGGGTCAGTAGGGGGCCCCATGAGATGCCCCTGGTACCTTTTTCATAGGCTTTTTTGAGTTTGGGCAAGGACACAGGGGCCCCATGAGTTATCAGTCTGCCCCTGAGCATCACTGATGGGCACTGAAAGGCAGCACTCATATATGGCACTGATAGGTGGCACTGACTGGCACTGATAGGCGGCACTGACTGGCACTGTTAGGTGGCACAAACTGGCACTGTTAGGCAGCACTGATAGGCAGCACTGACAGGCACTGATAGGCGACACTGATGCACACTGATAGGCGACACTGACTGGCACTGATAGGTGGCACTGACTGGCACTGATAGGCGGCACTGATTGGCAGCACTGATAGGTGGCACTGACTTGCATTGATAGGTGGCACTGACTGGCACTGATGGGTGACACTGAAAGGCAGCTCAGATGGGCACTGATATGTGGCATTGATGTGGCACTGATGCTGACTGACAGCTGGCATTGATGGACACTGACAGGTGGCACTGCTGGGGCTACACTGATCATCAGGGCACACTGATCATCACTGCCCTGATGATCAGTGTACATGTCCCCTCGAAGGAATGCCGATTACCGGCTTTCCTCTTCTCTCGAGCTGTCTAGGTGACAGCTCATGAGGAGAGAAATGCTGATAACCGGCTTGTCTCTATTTACATGCGATCAGCTGTGATTGGACACAGCTGATCACATGACCGAACCGACATCTTCGGCTCTTTCCGTCGATCGGAGCCGCGCATGCACGGTTAGAATGGGAGGATGTCATATAACGTCCTCCCAGGATGAGAGAACCGCCTTGCGCCCATCATTGTACTATATGGCGGGCGGGAGGTGGTTAAGGTATTTTTCATTCAACTCACCACTTTACATACTATTCATGCACATTAGTCCCCGCCCTCGAGAAGCTAAGTTCCCTATCTCACATGTATACTGTACATACCTATACCAGGGCCAATTTAGAAAGACCAATTAATGCACCAGCATGCCGATCAGGTGTGAGAAATGTGGCAATCCAATATAAACGTAATTATGCTCTTCCTGTCTGCTGGTTGTCTGTTTCAACAACGTCCTGGATTCCCTGCCTGCTTTGCAGCTTCTCCTCCATTTCTAAGGACAACATATCCCATGGTACCATGTTGCCTGAAAGCAGTGATTCCTGTACTGACTCCGCCTCCTGAAGCTCCTCCTTTCAGCCCCTCTGTATACAGATGGCGGGCTCTGTGAAATGTGTGACACAGCAGTGCCACCTGCAGGCAAAGTGACTACGTGTCACAGAATTCAGTAAACATGCGGGGTAAGTTTACAAAGCAAGTTAAAAAGTAACAAAGTAAGTTTACAAACTTCAAGATGGGTCAGATTAATAGGAAACTAGAAATAATAGAAATACAAGGTGGAAATAATTGTACGATTTTACATTTCGACCATAGATACACTTTAATTGTGCGTTTACAGTCGTCTGAATATTGAACGGTTCCCTGTGCTCTGAATTACAGGTCCTCTTTATTGGCCACAGAAGCAATCAGCGCACATGATGGGCTAATACAGTGAAATTGCTCTGAACTGTTAGACAACCCAAGGCACAGGAACATAATCACCTCTCATAAAGCCGGGACATGTCCTTTGCAGAATGATTCACTGTTTTCCTCCTGTTTATGACTCCGCGTACTCACTGCCAAGAGGAATCTGGCCCGATAATCTGCCTGTAAAACGCTGACAAGGCCTGACAAATGTGATAAAAAAAGATAATTAGATGTGACTTGGCAGTAAATATCTCCCATTCCTGGGAATTATTAGCATGAACTGACGTCTCCAGCCGTGGCACTCTTGTACTTTCATGGAGAAATACAGTCTGTTGCCGGAAGGTTGTATATAACATGGAGCAGGGGCGGACTGACAACTCATGGGGCCCCCGGGCAATAGGGGATCATGGGGCCCCTGTGTCCTTGCCCAAACTCAAAAAAGCCTATGAAAAAGGTACCAGGGGCATCACATGGGGCCCCCTACTGACCCCGGACCCTCGGGCAGCGCCCGAGTTTCCAAATGGTCAGTCCGCCCCTTTTGTGGAGGCAAACTAAGGTTTTGGCTCCATGGGCAGCCAACAGGGAGGATTCCACACGTTTTTATTTTTTTACACTTCTAAAACACCAAATAACTATGTTGAGATACTAAGAAAATATATATGCATTAGTACCATCCAAAAGACTGATCAGCATGGCTTACCTTGTTTCCTTGTTACCTTGTACACAGGTGGAGGCTGCCATATATCCTCCAACCTGAAGGTTGCGCTGTGCTGTTTCTTCAGGGTAGCAGGAGATCATGTAGTACTAAAAGTCCTCTGCTGTGGGCTCCAGGCAGCCACCTTGGGAAGGACGGCAGTCCTATTGGATACCAAAATCTTTTTTTTTCCACCCTTGAAATGCCCAATAACCACCCCACACAACAACTTCACGGTATCGCATAAATTTACTGTAAAAGAAAACTTCCAGGTTGGGGTACTAAGAAAATATGCATTAGTACAATCTAAAAGACTGATAAGCATGGGTTAACTTGTTTCCTTGCTATCTTGTAGACAGGTGGAGGCTGCCATATATCCTCCAACCTGAAGGTTGCGCTGTGCTGTTTCTTCAGGCTAGCAGAAGATGATTGAGGACAAACTGTCCTCTGCTGTGAGTTCCAGGCAGTCACCTTGGGAAGGATGGCAGTCCTATTGGATACCAAAATCTTTTTTTTTCCACCCTTAAAACGCCCAATAACTACCCCATGTAACACCTTCTTGGTATCGCATAGATTTACCATAAAAGAAAACTTCCAAGTTGGGTACTAAGAAAAATATGCATTAGTACCATCCAAAAGACTGGTAGGCATGGCTTACCCTTTTCCTTGCTATATTTTAGACAGTCGGAGGCTGCAGTATATCCTCCAACCTGAAGGTGGTGCTGTGCTGCTTCTTCAGGCAAGCAAGAGACCATTGAGAACTAATTGCACCCTGCTGAGGGCTTCAGGCAGCCACCTTGGGAAGGATGGCAGTCCTATTGGATACCAAAATCCGTTTTCCACCCCTGAAACGCCCAATAATCGCCCCACACAACGTCCTAATGTTATCACATTCACTTTAAAGCAAATTCCAGGTTGAGGTGCTAAAAAACAAATGCATTATCACCATCCAAAAGACTGATGGTTGGATGGTTGCATGGTTTAACTTGTTTCTTTGCTATCTTGTAGACAGGTGGAGGCTGCCATATATCCTCCAACCTGAAGGTTGCGCTGTGCTGTTTTTTCAGGCTAGCAGAAGATCATTGAGGACTAATTATCCTCTGCTATGGGCTCCAAGCAGCCACATTGGGAAGGATGGCAATCCTATTGGATACCAAAATCCTTTTTTCCACCCCTGAAACGCCCAATAACCACCCCACGCAACACCTTCTTGGTATCACATAGATGTACTGTAAAAGAAAACTTCCAGGTTGGGGTACTTAGAAAATATGCATTAGTACCATCCAAAAGACTGGTAGGCATGGCTTACCTTTTTCCTTGCTATCTTGTAGACTGGTGAAGGCTGCAGTATATCCTCCAACCTGAAGGCGGTGCTGTGCTGTTTCTTCAGGCTAGCAGGAGACCATTGAGGACTAATTTTCCCCTGGTGTGGTCTCCAAACAGCAACCTTAGGAAGGATCCTTTTTTTCCACCCCTGAAGCGCCCAATAACTGCCCCACAATGTCCTAATGTTATCACATAGATTCACTTTAAAGCAAATTCCAGGTTGAGGTACTAAGAAACAAATGCATTATCACCATCCAAAAGACGGATAGGCATGGCTTAAAGTGGAGCTCCATGCTCCCCCCAAAAAATTAAAAGTCAGCAGCTACAAATTCTGTACAAGCAGCCATCTCTACTTCAATAAAGTCAAAGATGTATAGCCGGCAACTAGTCATCCAGAAAGCAAATTAATTTATTGATGCAAGTGTAGTGCAAATATATAGCAGCTGTAAGTACCTGGTCACATATACACTATATTGCCAGAAGTATTGGTCGGCCGGCCTTTACACACACATGAACTTTAGTGGCCCCCCAGTCTTAGTCCGTAGGGTTCAATATTGAGTTGGCCCCGCCCTTTGCAGCTATAACAGCTTCAACTCTTCTGGGAAGGCCGTCCACAAGGTTTAGGAGGGTGTCTATGGGAAGGTTGGACCTTTCTTCCAGAAGCACATTTGTGAGGTCAGGCACTGATGTCGGGGGAGGAGGCCTGGCTCGCAGTCTCCACTCTAATTCATCCCAAAGGTGATCTATCAGGTTGAGGTCAGGACTCTGTGCAGGCCAGTCAAGTTCCTCCACCCCAAACTGGCTCCTCCATGTCTTTATGGACCTTGCTTTGTGCATTGGTGTGCAGTCATGTTGGAACAGGAAGGGGCCATCCCCAAACTCTTCCCACAAAGTTGGGAGCATGAAATTGTCCAAAATGTCTTGGTATGCTGATGTCTTAAGAGTTCCCTTCACTGGAACTAGGGGGCCAAGTCCAACCCCTGAAAAACAACCCGAAACCATAATCCCCCCTCCACTAAACTTTACATTTGGCACAATGCAGACAGGCAAGTACCGTTCTCCTGGAAACCGCCAAACCCAGACACGTCCATCGGATTGCCAGACAGAGAAGCGTGATTTGTCACTCCAGAGAACATGTCTCCACTGCCCTAGAGTCCAGTGGCGGCGTGATTTACACCACGGCGTCCGATGCTTTGCATTGCACTTGGTGATGTAAGGCTTGGATGCAGCTGCTTGGCCATGAAAACCCATTCCATGAAGCTCTCTACACACTGTTGTTGTGCTGATCTGAAGGCCACACCAGGTTTGGAGGTCTTTAGCTATTGCCTCTACAGACAGTTGGCGACTTCTGCGCACTGTGCGCTTCAGCATGCGTTGACCCCGCTCTGTCATGAGACGTGGCCTACCACTTGGTGGCTGAGTTGCTGTTGTTTCCAGTTGTTTCCACTTTGTTATAATCCCACTAACAGTTGACCGTGGAATATTTAGTAACAAGGAAATGTCATGGATGGACTTATTGCACAGGTGGTAACCTATCACGGGACCACGCTTGGAGTCACTGAGCTCCTGAGAGCGACCCATTCTTTCACAAATGTTTGTAGAAGCAGTCTGCACGCCTATGGGCTTGCCTGTTATCTCAACTTAGGGACAGCATACACCAGCACACAGGCCATGATCAGAGCTGTAAACAGCTGAGTTCTGGCAGGATGTCTGTTCTACTGACCATAAAAAACTCTAAATATTAACATTTCCCTCTGACCTATCATAAAACTATGACAAAATCCTCCAGCTCTGTGTCACATGGTTTGTAGGGTAATTAAAGCACTAGAAACCCATAGCGTGCCATAAAATGTCTACCCAGAAAGCAGTCAGGCATGGGGGGCGACCCTTCTGAGACAATACCTCCCAACAGCCCTGGATTTGGTGGGACTTTCCTACTTTTTCACTTTTGTCCTGTGGTCCCGGTGTACAGGGGCTTTGTCCCGCATTACTCTATCTATTCTTTATATGCTGACTTCCAGCTGAGCAGGACCTGCAGCAGTGTGAACAGTGGGCGCATCTAGTACAGCCAGGGACTCTGCACGTAACGCATCCCTGAATCCTGCACTCTGTACGTAACGCACACCTGAATCCTGCACTCTGTACGTAACGCATCCCTGAATCCTGCACTCTGTACATAACGTGCTACTGAATCTTGCGCTGTGTACGTAATGCTATCCTGAATCCTGCACTCTGTATATAACGCATCCCTGAATCCTGCACTCTGTATATAACGCATCCCTGAATCCTGCACTCTGTATATAACGCATTCCTGAATCCTGCACTCTGTAAATAACACACTCCTGAATCCTGCACTCTGTATATAACGCATCCCTGAATCCTGCACTCTGTACATGACGCACCCCTGAATCCTGCACTCTGTAAATAACACGCTCCTGAATCCTGCACCCTGTACGTAATGCACACCTGAACCCTGCACTGTGTATGAAACACACTCCTGAATCCTGCACTCTGTATATAACGCATCCCTGAATCCTGCACTCTGTAAATAACACACTCCTGAATCCTGCACTCTGTAAATAACACACTCCTGAATCCTGCACTCTGTACATAACACGTACCTGAATTCTGCACTCTGTATGTAACGTACACCTGAACCTTGCTATGTCAAGTTTGACAAAGGAGCGCGCCCCCAGAGTTGGTGCGCATGCTCCGAAACATCGTCGTATCACTTCCGGTGACGCGGTTACACCGAACTCTGAGTTCCACCTCACACCATAGCGGTTGTTCCAGTCCTATTCCACCTCATAGTTGGCCCCTGAACCATGGAACTGGATGCCTTGACCCGTAACCCATGCCAACCGGTCCCGGAGGACTACATTGGACTCCAGATGTGCCTGTATTTACGTTCTATAATGTCAGTATATATGCTTTTTAATAACGTGTATAATGGTCTGCACTCTGTGGCGCCTTCTCTACCTTCTTTCACATGTGACATTGGAGACCCACTTCTGCTCTGCCCTGAAGGCAGCCTTGAAGTGACGACCATCTTGGTACCCCTGTGGATCTTCTGCCGGATACAGCAGTGGTCTTCTCCTCCCTCTCCCCTTTGCTTTTGGTGCCTTCTCTACCTCCTTTCACAAACTGTGGCCCAGGGGCTGGATGTGACCCTTTGTCATCCTTTAACCAGCCCTTGGGGCACTATTCCTCTGTATGACACAAGGCACTATTCCTCCCACTGACACCAACAATGGTGCACTATTCCTCCCACTGACACCAACAAGGGTGCACTATTTCTCGAACTGACACCAACAATGATGCACTATTCCTCCCACTGACACCAACAATGGTGCACTATTCCTTCCACTGATACCAATGATGGGGCAGTATTCCTCCCACTGACACCAACAATGGTGCAATATTTCTTCCACTAATACCAATGATGGGGCACTATTCCTCCCACTGACACCAATGATGAGGCACTATTCCTCCCACTGACACCAATGATGAGGCACTATTCCTCCCACTAATACCAATGATGGAGCACTATTCCTCCCACTGATACCAATGATGGGGCACTATTCCTCCCACTGATACCAATGATGGGGCACTATTCCTCCCACTGACACCAATGATGGGGCACTATTCCTCCCACTGATACCAATGATGGGGCACTATTCCTCCCACTGACACCAACAATGGTGCACTATTTCTTCCACTAATACCAATGATGGGGCACTATTCCTCTCACTGATACCAATGATGGGGCACTATTCCTCCCACTGATACCAATGATGGGGCACTATTCCTCCCACTGACACCAATGATGGGGCACTATTCCTCCCACTGACACCAACAATGGTGCACTATTTCTTCCACTAATACCAATGATGAGGCACTATTCCTCCCACTGACACCAATGATGAGGCACTATTCCTCCCACTGACACCAATGATGAGGCACTATTCCTCCCACTAATAGCAATGATGGGGCACTATTCCTCCCACTGATACCAATGATGGGTCACTATTCCTCCCACTGACACCAACAATGGTGCACTATTTCTTCCACTAATACCAATGATGGGGCACTATTCCTCCCACTGACACCAACAATGGTGCACTATTTCTTCCACTAATACCAATGATGGGGCACTATTCCTCCCACTGACACCAATGATGGGGCACTATTCCTCCCACTGACACCAATGATGAGGCACTATTCCTCCCACTGATACCAATGATGAGGCATTATTCCTCCCACTGACACCAATGATGGGGCACTATTCCTCCCACTGACACCAACAATGGTGCACTATTTCTTCCACTAATACCAATGATGGGGCACTATTCCTCCCACTGACACCAACAATGGTGCACTATTCCTTCCACTGATACCAATGATGGGGCACTATTCCTCCCACTGATACCAATGATGGGACACTATTCCTCCCACTGATGCCAATGATGGGGCACTATTCCTCCCACTGACACCAATGATGGGGCACTATTCCTCCCACTGATACCAATGATGGGGCACTATTCCTCCCACTGATACCAATGATGGGGCACTATTCCTCCCACTGATACCAACGATGGGGCAATACTCTTTTTTTTACTGACCACCAACCCTGAGGCCATGTTTATTCTCACAGATGCTGGTCCCGGGACATTTCCTACCCCCACTGACCACAATCCGGCCCCCCTAAAGTCTGAAGTACAATAAACTAGCTCTTTGAATAAAAAGTGTGGAGACCCCTGGTCTAATACACCTGAATGCTACAACGTTCTATAGACTAATATAATAAGTCAGCCTCCTCTATGGTTGTTTTACACCCGAAAGGTCGCCTCGCTGGAAAGCTCTACAGAAATCCGTAACGCTGTTACGTTGTCTTGCGGGAAGTGCAGAAGCCGCCATTACAATCATGACTCTGCACTAAAGACCTTAAAGAGAGGAACTGCCAATCAAGCTGCATTCCACTAGATGGCTACAATGTCCCTCCAGGCACAGGCAACTGACAAGGGCTCTCCATATGTCAATGCCCCGGGCTGTGGCACAGTAGATATACTCTCTGTCAGGGGCGGACTGACAACTCATGGGGCAATAGGGGATCATGGGGCCCCTGTGTCCTTGCCCAAACTCAAAAAGCCTATGAAAAAGGTACCAGGGGCATCTCATGGGGCCCCCTACTGACCCCGGGCCCTTGGGCGGTGCCCGAGTTTCGAAATGATCAGTCCGCCCCTGCTCTCCGTTCATCTAGAATGAGCTTCAGAGGCCCAAGGAGACACTAACCTGCAATACTGTCGAGACAGCAAGCTGAATCTAAAGGGGAACCCCAGAAATTTCAAGTCCGCGGCAGGGAGGGGTGCCTATTCTGCCTACTGCACTCACTCTGGGTTATAGGATTCCCAGAATTACATTTACATGTAAAAATGACCAAAGCATATCCCTCTATAGTGTGTACTTGCCTCAGTCCAAAGAATCCAGTGTGAATTCCCTCTCTATTCCTATGCTATCTGCATGACGCACTTCTGACAGGTCATGCTGACTAGACATGTGCGGTTCGTTTGGTTCCAAATCAAAATTCAGACGAATTTTCCGTTATTTGGATGTAACCGAATTTTCAAATAACAAAAGTAACAAATTTAAACAATTCCAAAATAGTGAAACTAAATTTCGTCCGAAATAACGAATTATCCGAATTCAAATGAAACTCGGAAATGAAATTGGATTCAAAAACAAATTTGAAATGTAAACATATTGCTGATTTCCTTCAAAGACTGCATGTATTAGAATATAGCCATCTTCTGAAATTGGAATTTCAAAAACAGAATAGAATAAAACAGAATAGAGTAGAATAGAAAATAAAGGAATAGAAGAGAAAATAATAGAATAGAATAAAACAGAATATAATATAAAAAAACAGAACAGAATAGAAAAATAGAACTGATTGGAATTTAGAATAGAATAGAATAAAATAGAAAGAATATAGCCATCTTCTGAAATTCAAATTGTGAACAGAATAGAATAAAACAGAATAGAATAGAAAAAATAGAAAAAAACAGAATAAAATAGAAAAAATAGAACAGAAATGAATAGAATAGACAGAACACCCAAATTCGAATTTAAAATTTTTGTCTACCAAAATTCGAATGTAAAAAGAGTAGAATTGAAGAAAACAGAATAAAATAGAAAATTAAAGAATATAATATTAAAGAATAGAATTGAATAGAATAGAAAGAAAAAATAGAACAGAAAGAATACAGCCGTACACTGAAATTTGAATATTGAATAGAATAAAATAGAAAGAATATAGCCGTTTTCCAAAATTCGAATTTAGAAAAGAATGGAATAGAATAAACAGAATAGAATATAAAAGAAAAGAATATAAAGGAATAGAATATAAAATAAAAGAATAGAATAGGAAAAAATAGAGAAGAATAGAATAAAAATGATAAAGTCAAATTTCGCAAAGAATCAAATAGAATAAAACAGAACTAGAAAAGCTACAATTTCTGGGGAAATTATGTGAAGTGTTCTTGCCTCCACCAGTAGTCTACAACTCACACTCTCGCTTTTGTCACTCTGCTGCCTGCTCACACACCTGGGTTTCTATGGCAACTCACTCTACAGCAAGGGCAGAGAAGAGCGGTTAAAAACAAACTGCTCCAACTTGCTCACTTCACTGGCGGTTGCCATCTTCAAACGATTGTAGTTTAAAAATTATAAATCCTACACTGAAGAGCTTTATATTGTAAGAATCACAAGACCCAGACCTACATTTTGTTGCATAGTATGTCTCTAAAATATTAAAAATGAAGGCACAGTCACAGTTTAGAAATTGCCCTTCAAATTTGAGGTGTCTAGAGTGGAGTTTCAATGAATGTCAATGGGCGGCGTGAGTTGCAAACAAATGGTCATATTGTAAAAACTATCAGGATTATGGCTTAGCCGTGGACATTTTTAGTGGCAGCAGGGATAGCTGAACATTTTGTTTTGTAATATTTGTGTAGGTGGGCTTGAAAATGAGGGAGTGATGGCAGTTTAGAAATCATGTCCTGATTTTTCAGCTCACACTCTAGCTTTTGTCAGCTCCCACTCTAGTTTTGAACATTCCGCCATTCATTCCTATGGGACCAATTTCACCACAAAAACTCCGATATTTCGTGAACCATTTGGCGAAACGTTCCACAAAGTAATAGCACACCAATCGGGAACAATCTGTACGTTTCGGTATATTACTGTCTATGTAGTGTAAAAACTGTGGGAGGAGTTAGGGGGGTAAATTCGGCTATAATAATAAGAATATATATGTGAGATAACAGGAAGTGGTCGCCATGCAAGAACACTTCATTAAAGAATAGAATAGAGAGAATGCAGCCATCTTCTGAAATTCGAATTTCGAATAGTATACAACCAGTGAATTCAGTCGTGATATTTTTTATTTGAATTTTGATTTGAATACTTCGAATTCATTGGAAAAAAATGTAATCCAGTCGAAAACTAATAAAGTAAAGGGAACAAAATGATCTGAAATAAATCACATTTTTTCCTTCTACACATGTCTAATCTGACACCACTAATTCTCAGGAAAATCCCCCCCCCCCCAGCACACAGCGGAAAACTGACAGCTGTGCATGCTTCCCTATGAGACTGTGTAAAGGGGGGGGTGTCTTTTCCCTCCATCTCAGATTACACCGAGCTTTCCTCACTATGCTGTGCAGTGTGTGTGACATCAGATCCCTGCGCTGGAGCTGAGTAAAAACCTTTGATATGTGTGTTTTAGGAGACTGTAGAGAAGAGAAGACTGCAGATAAACAGGTACAACATATGTAGGTTTGGGTGTGTATCACCTGAGGCCAGTCCCTTCACTGGGGAGGGTTTACAGAGGATCCCTTTAAACAGTAGCTTTAAAAGGGTTTTGCTTTGGATAGAATGGGGAAAAGTAATTTCTTTTTGGATTTGTTACCTATTTGTGACTCCATTGGAGAGATTTTCGCTCACTTCCAGGGGTGGACTGACAACTCATGGGGCCCCCGGGCAATAGGGGATCATGGGGCCCCTGTGTCCTTGCCCAAACTCAAAAAAGCCTATGAAAAAGGTACCAGGGGCATCTCATGGGGCCCCCTACTGACCCCGGGCCCTCGGGCAGTGCCCGAGTTTCCAAATGGTAAGTCCGCCCCTGCTCACTTCCCGTATTCGCAGGGCTGCTGTTAGAAAACACAGGGCCCCATACAGCCATTGCAATTCCCCATGATGAAGCCATGTGACCCGGTGGCATAAGGCGTAGGGGAGGAGCTCTGACATCACGACCACACAGCAAGTATATGGGAGTGTGGAAAACCTACTAAAAACCAAACAAAATTGTATCAAAGGCGATTTTTTTATTGTTTTACATGTGAGTGCACTATATTTATCTAATACATCTTTTAAAAAAGAGGATAAGGCACTATATATTTTTTTCAATTACATGGAACACACATATATGGAGGAAAAAGTCTGAAAGGAGTCAAGAGACCCCCTAGAGGGAAGAGGGATAACTTCATCCATCCATCCATCCATACTTAGGAAAAGGATCTCTTGATCCCTGTATCCATCCCTGTATCCATCCATCTGGGATACAGGGATTTATCTATTTGTCCTATTCTGAGCCCAATTAACCACCTCCTGTCCGGCCCATGTATATAAACGGCCGGACGGTGGCAGTGCAGGGGCGGGTGGCCGTTTATAAACAGCCTCCCTGCCCCCTGCTTGTGCGCACTCCCTGGGAGCGCGCAGCACCGCGATTCGGTGCCCGCTGTGTCCTCCGGACACAGTGAAACACCGATCTTCAGACGGGACCTCTGTGTGAGGTGATCACACAAAAAAATCAGTGATCACATGTAGAGTAGTAAGCAAGATGTCACTTCTGACATCATTGCTTACTACGAGTGAAATCTGTGATCACAGAGATCACATGGTACAGGGCTATTCACAACAGCCTTGTACCATGTGACAAGCTGTTACCAATCACAGCTCACTCAGTATTTTTCAATGGCTGCAAGAATGCAGCCAGAGAGGAGAAATGATTGCTTTTACAGCCTTTATGGGTGTAAAAGCCATTAGTGTAATAAAAAAAAAAATCTTCATCACCCCCCCACAAGTAGTACAGTGTCACCGTGGTGACACTATACTGCTGGGGTGACAGTATGTAAAAAAAAAAACATAAATAATAAAAACAAATAAAATAAAAATGTAAAAAAAAAGTTGAGAAATTGTAATTTTTGGTTATAAACTAATTTGGCTTATTTTTTTTTTTTTACTAAAAAGATAACAGAACATTTTGGCCAAGATTTATGATGAAATATTATTTATTTGCAAAATTTTATAAGAAAAACACTTTTTTTCAAAATTTTTTGGACTTTTCGACCCTGCGTATTCGTCACACCAGTGCTAGGAATGGCAGGAATGACTGTTGCCAGGAGAGGAAGTCATCGCCAGAAATAAAAATATTGCCAGACGCTCAAACCGTTCACCACTTTGCTAAAATGTTTTTGTATTTTTTTTGGAGCGTGTGTCCACATTAGTGAGATTATCCATCACTTCCTGTTCTGACGTCTGTGTCTTTGTGAAGAGCTAAGCTGCTTGTGGATGTTGCCAAGTCAGCAGGTGACCATGCTGTCTGGACAGACTGGGTTTAGGGAGGTATATCAATCCATAAAAAGGTATTTGAAACAGAACAGTGGGCATACAGTGGGTATAGAAAATAATCTCTCCCCTTTAAAATAATCACATTTTGTTGCTTTAACCATTAGCCGCCCGGCCAATGGCTGTTTGGCGGCTTCAAAAGTGCTTTGGCATTCCAGGTGCACGCCATTTGGCGTGCTCCCGCACATGCGCAGTTTGCGCTCCTGCAGAGCCGTGCAGTGGCGCGATCGGTCACCGGCCGTGTACCTCGGACACGGCCAATGACAGATCTGAGTACCGACCCCCGTTGCCGGTACCATGTGACCTGCTGTGACCAATCACAGCAGGTCACATGACAGTTGTATGCAATGGATGGCTTCATTCATGCCATCCATTGTATACTAGTGCCTAGCTGTGAATGGTCACAGCAGGTCACATGCACATGTCATGTGATTAGCTGTGGCCAAATCACAGCTAAGCACAAAAAAAAAAAAAAAAAACCTGAATGAATCGATGTCATTCAGGTAAATGCTTGCTTATAGCAAAGTAATTCTTTGCTATAAGCAAATTGTGTAAAAAAAAAAAAAAATACTGAGCACTTCCCCAAAGTAGTACAATGTTACTATGGTAACATTGTACTACTTTGGTCATAGTAAAATATGAAAACAAAATCTTAAAAAAAATGTAATAAAAAATTTAAAATAATAAAAAAATTAAAAAAAATATATATTTTTTTCATACTGTCACCAGTCAGTGTCCCTGTTCACCGCCATGCCAGTTATATGATGACGCTGTACTGCACTGGTGACAGTATGTAAAAAAAAAAATAGTGAAAATAATTTTTTTAATTTTTTCATTTTCCAAAAAATTATGACAAAAAAATACAACTTCAAAAAACTCGCCATTCCTCTTATGAAGTACGTCGGACTGTCTACTCTGCAAAAAGGGGTCATTTGGGGGATATCTGTACTGTCCTGACATTTGGGGGATATCTGTCTTGTTCTGACATTTGGGGGATATCTGTACTGTCCTGACATTTGGGGGATATCTGTACTGTTCTGACATTTGGAGGATATCTGTACTGTCCTGACATTTGGGGGATATCTGTACTGTCCTGACATTTGGGGGATATCTGTACTGTCCTGACATTTGGGGGATATCTGTACTATTCTGACATTTGGGGGATATCTGTACTGTCCTGACATTTGGGGGATATCTGTACTGTTCTGACATTTGGGGGATATCTGTACTGTCCTGACATTTGGGGGATATCTGTACTGTTCTGACATTTGGGGGATATCTGTACTGTCCTGACATTTGGGGGATATCTGTACTGTTCTGACATTTGGGGGATATCTGTACTGTCCTGACATTTGGGGGATATCTGTACTGTTCTGACATTTGGGGGATATCTGTACTGTCCTGACATTTGGGGGATATCTGTACTGTTCTGACATTTGGGGGATATCTGTACTGTCCTGACATTTGGGGGATATCTGTACTGTTCTGACATTTGGGGGATATCTGTACTGTCCTGACATTTGGGGGATATCTGTACTGTTCTGACATTTGGGGGATATCTGTACTGTCCCGACATTTGGGGGATATCTGTACTGTCCTGACATTTGGGGGGTATCTGTACTGTCCTGACATTTGGGGGATATCTGTACTGTCCTGACATTTGGGGGATATCTGTACTGTTCTGACATTCTTGGACCTCAAGAAATTAGATTGGCCGTCAGTACTTCAGGATTGATCAATATTCAGATCTATACCATAGTTTGTGAACTCTATAACTTTCCTACAAACTAAATAATACATCCTAATTTTGGTTATGTTCACCAAAGACATGTAGCAGAATACATCTCGGCCTAAATTTATGAAGAACAATTATTTATTTGTAAACTTTTATAACAGAAACAAAGAAAAACGTGTTTTTTTTTCAAAATGTTTGGTCTTTTTTTGTTAATTTAGCAAAAAATAAAAACCCCAGCGGTGATTAAATACCACCAAAAGAAAGCTCTAGTTGTGTGAAGAAAATGGTAAAATTTTAGTTTGGGTACAATGTTGTATGACCGCGCAATTGTCATTCAAAGTGTGAGAGCGCTGAAACCTGAAAACTGGCCTGGGCAGGAAGGTGTAAAATTGCCCGGTATTGAAATGGTTAAAGCCTGAAATGAAGACAGACACAGTTTTTGTTTTATCCAGCTATTTACTCAGTGCAACTTATAACATCCAAGTTAAAGATATGACGCCAACATGTTAGAAAAATATTTCAAAAACAGAATCACTGAGTTGGAAAAATAATCATCCCCCCTCCTGGTGTCAGCATTTTGTTGAACCCCCTTTTGCTTTAACCGCTTGCCATCCGCCGTATAGCAGAAATACTGCTACACGGCGGCACGGGTGCGCAAAATCACGTATATATACGTGATTTAGCATTTCTGGGTAGGGGGCACACGCCACTATTCGCAGCCGTGTATGTCAATTACAGGGTCCCGGCTGGTGATTATCAGTGATGGGGAGGAAGACAGTCTTCCTCCCTGTCAGCTCAGGCACACTGCACAGCACAGCCATCCCGATCAGTGTGTTTACAGTGAAGCACACACCCCGACCCCTAGTAAAACACTCCCTACACACAGTTAACCCTTTGATCGCCCCAGATCTTAAACCCTTCCTGCCCAATGCCATTAGTACAGTGTCAGTCCTGATTTTAGCACTGATCACTGTATTGGTGTCACTGGGGATGTCAATGACACCAAGTTAGTTCCCCCCCCAGTGTCAGAATGCCCATTGCAGTGCCGCTATAAGTCGCTGATCGCTGCCATTACTAGTAGGGAACAAAAAAAATTCCAGTATCTATACCGCCATTTGTAAACACTATAACTTTCACGTAAACCAATTAATTTACACGTATTGGGATTTTTTTTTAGGAAAGACATGGAGCAGAATGCATTTTGGCTGAAATTTATGAGAAAATATGATTTTTTAAATTTTTTTTACTGGACATATTTAATAGCAAAAAGTAAAAAATATATTTTTTTTCTCAAAATTGTCGTTCTTTTTTGCTTATAGCGCAAAAAATAAAAAACACACAGGTGATCAAATACCACCAAAAGAAAGGTTAATTCTTGGGAAAAAAAGGACGTACATTTCATCTGGGTGTGGCGTTGCATGACCGCGCAATTGTTAGTTGAAGTAATGCAGCGTCGTAACGCAAAAAATGGCCTGGTCAGGAACGGGGGGGGGATACTCTGGAGGGCGAGGGGTTAATTCCTGCCTTTAGTCTGTTGTGGATTTGTCTCTACTAACTTTGCACATCCAGACTTTGCAATATTTGCCCGCTCTTCATTGCAGAACTCTTCGAGTCATTCCACAGATTTTTAATGGGGTTCAGGTCTGGGCTCTGCCCATGCCAGGGGCGGACTGACCATTTGGATACTTGGGCACTGCCTGAGAGCCTGGGGTCAGTAGGGGGCCCCATGAGATGCCCCTGGTACCTTTTTCATAGGCTTTTTTGAGTTTGGGCAAGGACACAGGAGCCCCATGATCCCCTATTTCCAGGGGGCCCCATGAGTTGTCAGTCCGCCCCTGGTCCAGGCCATGCAAGGAGATTCACTTTCTTCTCCTCCAACCACTGGAGGGTCATTCTTGCTGCGTGTTCTGGGTCATTGTCATGTTGGAAGGTAAACCTTCCCGTTGACAACTTTCTGGCAGAGGACAGCAGATTTTCCTCCAGAATGTGACAGTATTTTGCCCCATCCATTTTTCCTTCTATCCTGACAAGTGCTCCAATCCCAGCTGCAAAGAAACCCCCCATAACAAGATATTACCCCCCCTCCCCCATAACAGGATATTACCCCCCCCATAGCAGGATATTCCCCCCTCCATGCTCTACTTTAGGAATTGTGGGATTTGGATGGGGATCTGGATTGGATTTCCATCAGCCATACCGTTTAGTGTTGAGGCCAAGTCATCCAATTTTAGTGTCATCTGACCAGAACCCCTTTTTCCATGTGACCTCAGAATCTTCATGGTGCATTTTGGGAAAGCTCAGTGGTGGTGGCATGTGGCCTTTCTTGAAGAGCGGATTTTTTCTTGCACCCCTCCCATTCAAGCCACATTTGTGGAGGATTTGTGATATTGGTGTCACATGCACACAATGACCACTCTTTGTCATCAATTCCTGACACTGCTTCAGAGTTGGTGTAGACCTCTTGGTAGCCTCTCTGACCAGTTTCCTCCTGGCTCTTTCATCCAGTTTGGAGCAATGTCCTGATCCTGGGAGGGTCTGTGTTGTACCAAATACCTTCCACTTCTTCATAATAGACTTCACTGTTCTTCTAGGCATTGATAAAGCTTTTGATATTTTTTTCTGTATCCATATCCTGACATGTGCCTGTCCACAACTTTATCCCGGAGATCTTGTGAGAGTGCCTTGCCACCCATAGTTGATTGTTTGCTTCAGTTGCACTACCAGGGACTGTAATGCTCCAGGAAAGCTCTTTTCATGCTGAGCTAATCAAAATGACCCCAGCTGATCACAGTTTAAAGCAGGGGCGGACTAACAGCTCATGGGGCCCCCCAGGCAATAGGGGGTCATGGGGCCCCTGTGTCCTTGCCCACACTCAAAAAAGCCTATAAAAGGTACCGGGGGCATTTCATGGGGCCCCCTACTGACCCCGGGCCCTCGGGCAGTGCCCGAGTGCTCGAATGGTCAGTCCGCCCCTGGTTGAAAGTCAAATGGCTTTGTGTGCCATTGAGAAGGTGATTAGCTACACCTGAAATTACAAGTCATTTTAAGGAGGACGGGGTGATTCTGTTTTAGATTTTTTTTTTCCTGTTGATGTTATATCTTTCACTTGGAAGTTATACGCACGGGTCGAATTCTGAACTAATTTTCTTTAGAAAATTGGAAATTCTATGCATTTTGTAATCCGATGGCGCCACCATTGATTTCAAAATGCGACCAACCAAGCCTTCAATTTCACATGTTTCTACAGAAAATAATTTTTGTGGCCAAGAATCTTTTTTTCTTTCCAGGTCACAGCTCTTTTCAATTTTGATAATGTTTCTCACACGATTCTTCCAACATGCCCGACCACTCAAATTCAATGGCCACATGAAAATCAGCCGTTTTTGTGGCCCACTAATGGTGGGAAATTTGAACGAATTCGGAATTCGACCCGTGTATGGCCGGCTTAACGACTTGACAACCGGGCTATAGCTGAATGACAGCTACAGCGCAATTGTCCAGTCCTGGGAGGGCGTCATATGATGTCCTCCCAGAACACACACCCCCAGCGCCCCCAGTGGCGTGCACCCGGTGATCTCCGTGATCTCTGTGTCCTATACACACAGCTGATCACGTGATGTGGTAAAAGGCCAATCACAGCAGCCTTTTACCACGTGATCAACCGTGTCCAATGACACAGCAGATCACTGGAAAATGCAGTTGCCGATTGTTGGCTGTCACACTGTCACAGCGCGCAGAAAGTACTGCCGATAACTGGCAATTGTCAGAAAACAGATCGGCACTGATCATCAGGGTACTGATGATCAGTGCCCAGCAGTGCCTCCCACCAGTGTCACTCACCTGTGCCCAGCAGTGCCACCCACCAGTGCCACCCACCTGTGCCCAGCAGTGCCACCCACTTGTGCCCAGCAGTTCCAACCACAAGTGTCCAGCAGTGCCACACATCTGTATCCAGCAGTGCTACCCATGTGTGCTCATCAGTGCCTAGCATTGCCACCCACCTGTGTCCAGAAGTGCCACCCAGCAGTGCCCCCCATCAATGCCACCCATCAGTGCTGCCCATCAGTGCCACCCATCAGTGCCGCCAGTCAGTGCCCAGCAGTGCCGCCAGTCAGTGCCATCCATTAGTGCCCATCAGTGCCACCTATGAGTGCCCATCATTGCTGCATATCAGTGCAGCATCATCAGCACCGCCTATCAGTGCCCATCAGTGCAGCCTATCCGTGCCACCTCATCAGTGCTGCCTATCAGTGCCCATCAGTGCAGCCTCATCAATGCACATCAGTGAAGGAGAAAAATTACCTGTTTGCAAAACTTTATAATAGAAACAAAGAAAAACTTTGCCCTTTTTTTATTTATAGCGCAAAAAATAAAACACCCAGCAGCGATTAAATACCACCAAAAGAAAGTTCTATTTATGTGAAAAAAATAAAAAAAATTTCATGTGGGTACAGTGTTGCCTGACCGCGCAATTGTCATTCAAAGTGTGACAGCGCTGAAAGCTGAAAATCAGCCTGGGCAGGAGGGGGTATGAGTGTCCGGTAGGCGAGGGGTTAAAAAATACAACTGTGTCTGTCTTATTTTCAGTCTGAAAAGCAACAAAATGTGATTATTGTAAAAGCAGGCGATCCTTTTCTATACCCGCTGTATTTAACGTACAACTTTACTAATGCAGACCATACATGGGTCCAATTCTGAACAAATTTTCTTTAGAAAATCTGAAATTTTGTGCGTTTTGTAATCCGATGGCGCCACCATTGATTTCGAAATTCGACCAACCAAGCCTTCAATTTCACCTCATGTTGCTACAGAAAGAATTTTCATAGCCAAGAATTTTTTCTTTCCAGATCACGCTCACGCTCATTTCTTTTTTATTACATTTCTCACACGATTCTCCCAATGATTAAAATTTTTTCATTTTTCAAAAAATTTCCAACATGCCCGATCACTCAAATTCAATGGTCCCTCAAAAGTCAGCCATTGCTGTGGCCCCCTAATGATGCAAAATTCAAAAGAAAATTCTTTCGGAATTCGACCCGAGTATGGCCGGCTTTAGGTTTGGTTCACATATATGCATTTTGCTTTTCATGCTTTCTCCAGTGCTTTTTGCAGTTTGTTTTGTGCTTTTCTACATGCGTTTTTGACACGTTTTTACCGTGTTTTGTTCAGCTTTTTTTTTATTGAAGTGGAATTTTTTTGTTGCTGGGCAGAATATAAATGCAAAACGCGGCAAAAACACACTACCATGCATTTCAGCAGCTTCTACATTGAACCCTATTGTAGCAAAAAAGCTGGTTTATGCTTTAAAAAAAGCCCTTGACCCAGGGGCGGACTGACCATTTGGAAACTCGGGCACTGCCCGAGGGCCAGGGGTCAGTAGGGGGCCCCATGAGATGCCCCGGTACCTTTTTCATAGGCTTTTGTGAGTTTGGGCAAGGTCACAGGGGCCCCATGATCCCCTATTGCCCGGGGGCCCCATGAGTTGTCAGTCCGCCCTTGCCCTGATCCTTTCCAAAAATGCAGTGGCTCAAAAAAGCAGAGATGTGAACATGTTCCATTGACTGTAGTGCGTTTCTGCAAAAAGCACTAAAAATTGGTGTGAAGGGAGCCTAAGGGCCGGTTCAAACTATAGAAACACAGTCCAGATTTGTTGATGCATTTTTGCATTTGCGTTTTTGATGTGTTTTTGGCATGTTCCAGTGCGTTTTTGATGCATTTTTGATGAGTTCCAGTGTATTTTTTATGCCTTCCAGTTCTTTTTCTTCCTCTCTTTTTCTTCTTTTTAAATATCAGCATGTGCGTTCCAGTGCGTTATTGGTGTGTTTTGGTGTGTTCCGGTGCGTTTTTGATGCATTTTACCATGTTCCAGTACAATTCTGGCAGGAAAAAATGCAACCTATTTTACTATTTTTTACTGCATCCGGAACGCACTGGAACTGCAAGCACTGATGTGATCTATGACATTGACAACCATATAACCTACTTTCTGTGCGGTTTGGATGCAGAAAAAAAAGCAACTGAAATGCATGGAGTGTGAACTGGCCTTTAGTCCTCATGTATACTACACATTGTTACAGCAGCTGTTTTTGGCTTTTGAGTTTTTTTTCTACAGCCAGTAAACTCCCCAGCATGTTATCCTATGTGTCCATACACACATAGACTGGAATCAATGTTTTTTGGCAGGGATGCTTTTTATTTATTTCAGCTACTTATATAACGCCGTCAATTTACGCAGTGCTTTACATATATATTGTACATTCACATCAGTCCCTAACCCTCAAGGGGCGTACAATCTAAGGTCCCTAACTCACATTCATACATACACATACTAGGGACAATTTAGACAGGAGCCAATTCACCTACCAGCATGTCTTTGGAGTGTGATAGGGAACCAGAGTACCCAGAGGAAACCCACACAGGCACAGGGAGAACATGCAAACTCCAGACAGGTGGTGCTGTGGTAGGGATTTGAACCCACAGCCCTAATGCTGCCAGGTGGAAGTGCAAACCATTTAGCCACTGTGCTGCCTGCTTTTTTGGCTAGAAAAAAATCCAAGAACTAGTGTGTTTCTAGAGGAGATTTTTAGCTGTAAAAATGCTCTAAGCCCTCATGCACACTTGATGTTTTGATAATGCTGGTAATATTAGCTGTGTTAAAAATGTGAGTTTTGCAGCTTTTTTTAGCGTTTTTGCATCAGCATTTAGCGGTATTTTCCCACGCTTGCGTTTTTAGCGCTTTTTTTTACCCTTTTTTTGGGTCAAAAAAAGTCCACAAACGCCGGTTCGCAGCGTTTTACAGCGATTTACCACATGTTACCACGTTTTTTAACGTTAGAGCATTTTTACAGCTGAAAAACACCTCTAGAAACCCACTAGTTTTTTTCCAGCCAAAAAACGTTGATTCCAGTCTATGTGTGAATGGACACATAGGATCACATGCTGGGGGGTTTATTGGCTGTAGAAAAAAATGTCAAACGCCAAAAACAGCCGCTGTAAAAAAGTCAAGTGTGCATGAGGGCTAATGCTGAAAAACGCGCCAAAACGCTGCAAACTGGTATTTTTTTTCCCAAACAAAATTTGGGGGGGGGGGGGGGTAAAACTAGTTAAAGAAACACCACTAATTGCAGCTAAATGCCGCTAAACGCAAAATGCAAAAACGCTAAAAAAAGCTGAGAAACTTACGTTTTTTAGCTCTACACAGCTAACGTTACCAGTGTTATCAAAACGTCCCGTGTGCATGAGGGCTTAAAGTGAATTTGTCCTTAAACCTCTTGGCGCCGGCGCCTCCAGGGACGTATTTACCACAAGGCAACAAGGCATTTGCCTAGGGCGGCATTTTTCAGGGGGGCAGCAGCATTTTTCAAGGGGGCAGCATCACCCTCCGAAAGAATGGATGGAAGATGGGACACACGCAGCATGGGGACCAGGTGGGATCTGAGAGAGGCTGCGGGCTGCTTGATGATGTATGCAGAGCCCGACTCTTCTTCCCGGGGATATCCAGAACTTGAAGGGGAGTGTCTTCTCTCTCACCAGAGTTTGCCACTGTATGGCGGGTGGTGGTAATGGAAGGCTCTCCTGGGTGGGGGGTCTGGGGTGTTGTTGGTCAATGTCAAGCTCCCTTAGTGGGGGAGGGTGGTGTTGGTCGGTGTCAGGGTCTCTCCGTGAAGGGGGGGAGCCAATTTTTGTGTTGCCTAGGGCAGCACAAAACCTAAATACACCCCTGGGCGCCATTTGAGTTTCAGAAGTCGAGAGGCGGGGTTTTAGGGTCATGTGACCGCCGTGATTCGCCCTCACATGATTGGAAAAGGTCCCGATCGAAAGGGGAGATCGGGACCTTTCCGGGAGTAGCGGACATACGTGCTGTGAGCCTGCAGGGCGCGCGCTCTCAGCACATATGTATTTTTTAATTGCACGCAAATATGCGGCCGCTCGGCATCAAGGCCGCATATTTGCATGCGATCGGTGTCAAGGGGTTACATTCATCCCATGGTTCCCTTTTATTAGGCACCTGTATTGATCTCTGAACATATGTGACTCTGCCAATCCCTTCATTAGCTCCCGATTGCCCAACGCATCAAGTTCAAGCTGCTAACCCTGACCTACAAAGCCATTCACAATGCCGCCCCGAACTACATAACTGACCTGATACCCAGATACTACCCTACACGTGACCTCCGCTCCTCACAGGACCTCCTGCTCTCTAGCTCCCTGGTCTCCTCCTCCCACGCCTGATTGCAGGACTTCTCCAGGACTTCCCCCATCCTCTGGAACTCCCTACCCCAATCCATCAGACTGTCACCTACACTCCTCACCTTCAGGCGCACCCTGAAAACCCTCCTCTTCAGGGAAGCCTACCCCAACCTCACCTAACAACTAACCTCCTCCACTCCACCCACCACTCCATCCCCCACAGCCATCTCCTCCTGGCCACTTCCCCTCCCTCCTAGATTGTAAGCTCGAAAGATCAGGGCCCTCGAACCCCTCGTGTATTGTATTGTTACTGTCTTGTCTCATGTTCTGTCCCCCTTGCTATTGTACAGCGCTGAGCATACCCTTTGGCGCTATATAAATACTGTATAATAATAATAATATGCTTCCACTTAAAAAGGCACCATAGCTTTCCATTGGACAGATACCAACAAGAACAAAGATGTCCTGAAAGTTCATCGGAATAAAACCAGGAAAACTTTTTTTTGTTTTTTTATTGTCAGTGTACCATTTTATGTTTTTTTAATTATCATCAGCAAAATCTGTTATGTCAGATGTAACATAAGCCTATGCTTCTAGAAAAAAAAAACAAAAAAAAAAGAAACACAGAGAAATTTCTGGTCTTTCATATGGAAGCTTGATTAGGAAGTGTCGTACGTTTGATGGCGCGTTAGGCGGAGAGAACATCTTAATTAGCTTTGGTACAGAGACCCATATGTCTGAGGAAGAACCAACATATGTTTTACTCCGAGAGAAGAGATGGCTTCTTTTCTGCTTCCTCCTTGCTGGCTCTTCGTGTCTTATATTCCGTATTAATTAGGAGCGGGGTGGCTGTAGCAGCAAGGCGGTTCTCTGCCGACACAAAAAGAAAAAGTTTTTTTCTTTTTTGAAAAGTGCGAACTTAAGCATTCACAAAAAAAAATCCCACAATATTTAGTTTGTAAGAATAACACTGTAAAATCAGTCTTTTGTAAACGTTTCCTTCTGTATCTTCATAGAAATAGAGTGACGTGGACAGAACACCTGCAAAAAAACAAAAAACATTTTGTAACTTTCAAAAATCGAGAAAAAACTTTTAGATTCACATAATTAATAGGTCAGTTCACTGAAAAGTGATAATAATTTGAAGGTGGAGCCTGATTATCAGGGGCGGACTGACAACTCATGGGGCCCCCGGGCATAAGGGGATCATGGGGTCCCTGTGTCCTTGCCCAAGCTCAAAAAGCCTATGAAAAAGGTACCAGGGGCATCTCATGGGGCCCCCTACTGACCCCGGGCCCTCGGGCAGTGCCCGAGTTTCCAAATGGTCAGTCCGCCCCTGGGTCAAGGACTTTTTTTAAATCATAAACCAGCTTTTTTGCTACAATAGGGTTCAATGGAGAAGCTGCTGAAATGCATGGTAGTGCGTTTTTGCCACGTTTTGCATTTTTATTCTGCCCAGCAACAAATAAATTCCACTTCAACAAAAAAAAAGCTGAACTCAAAAAAGCCTATGAAAAAGGTACCAGGGGCATCTCATGGGGCCCCCTACTGACCCTGGGCCCTCGGGCAGTGCCCGAGTTTCCAAATGGTTAGTCCGCCCCTGCTGCTTACGTATCTTGGGAACGCCAAAGGGTGTCTCTACTTCTTTCGCTGCCAGGGCCATTTTTCCATTTTTTGCGCACGTTTAAAAAATCATTTTAGGTCTGAAGATGATGCAAAAACCCCCAAATCATTATATATTTTTTGAAAGCAGACACCCTAGAGAATATAACAGGGGTAGGTTCAAATTTTTATGTCACAAGATATTACCGCAAAAGGTTTAGGAAATGCAAATTTTCAGTAAAAAACACACTAAAGTGAATTTTAGAGCAAACAAACACAATACATTACACACGTTTGGGAAAATATAAAAGATGAGGTTGCACCGAGTAAATAGATACCCAACACGCCAAACCTTAGATTTGTGTGTGCCTATGAAATGGCAGCAAACTTCAGTACCCTATATTTTCTATAGGCGATGCTTCAAAAGTCCCCTATAAGTCATCAGCTTAGTGTTAGAGAGGAGATCTTGTGCTAGAATTATTGCTCTCACTCTGGCATGCGCGGTGATATGTAACATGTAACACCAATAACATGGGCACCAATTCACAAAAAGAACATTGGGGAACTGGAGAAAGTGCAGAAAGGGAAACAAAACTGATAAGAGGCATGGAGGAGATCAGCTATGAGGAAAGATTAGAGGAACTGAATGTATTCTCTCTTGAGAAGAGGAGATTAAGGGGGGATATGATCTCCATGTATAATACATAAGGGGGGATATGATCACCATGTATAATACATAAGGGGGGATATGATCTCCATGTATAATACATAAGGGGGATATGATCTCCATGTATAATACATAAGGGGGGATATGATCTCCATGTATAATACATAAGGGGGGATATGATCTCCATGTATAATACATAAGGGGGGGATATGATCTCCATGTATAATACATAAGGGGGGATATGATCTCCATGTATAATACATAAGGGGGGGTATGATCTCCATGTATAATACATAAGGGGGGATATGATCACCATGTATAATACATAAGGGGGGAAATGATCTCCATGTATAATACATAAGGGGGGATATGATCACCATGTATAATAAATAAGGGGGGATATGATCACCATGTATAATACATAAGGGGGGATATGATCTCCATGTATAATACATAAGGGGGATATGATCTCCATGTATAATACATAAGGGGGGATATGATCTCCATGTATAATACATAAGGGGGATATGATCTCCATGTATAATACATAAGGGGGGATATGATCTCCATGTATAATACATAAGGGGGATATGATCTCCATGTATAATACATAAGGGGGGGATATGATCTCCATGTATAATACATAAGGGGGGATATGATCTCCATGTATAATACATAAGGGGGAAATGATCTCCATGTATAATACATAAGGGGGATATGATCACCATGTATAATACATAAGGGGGGATATGATCACCATGTATAATACATAAGGGGGGATATGATCTCCATGTATAATACATAAGGGGGGGATATGATCTCCATGTATAATACATAAGGGGGGATATGATCACCATGTATAATACATAAGGGGGGATACGATCACCATGTATAATACATAAGGGGGGATACGATCACCATGTATAATACATAAGGGGGGATACGATCTCCATGTATAATACATAAGGGGGGGATATGGTCTTCATGTATAATACATAAGGGGGGATACGATCACCATGTATAATACATAAGGGGGATATGATCACCATGTATAATACATAAGGGGGATATGATCACCATGTATAATACATAAGGGGGGATATGATCTCCATGTATAATACATAAGGGGGGGATATGATCTCCATGTATAATACATAAGGGGGGATATGATCACCATGTATAATACATAAGGGGGATATGATCTCCATGTATAATACATAAGGGGGGATATGATCTCCATGTATAATACATAAGGGGGGATATGATCACCATGTATAATACATAAGGGGGATATGATCTCCATGTATAATACATAAGGGGGGATATGATCTCCATGTATAATACATAAGGGGGGGGGGGTATGATCTCCATGTATAATACATAAGGGGGGATATGATCTCCATGTATAATACATAAGGGGGGATATGATCTCCATGTATAATACATAAGGGGGGATATAATCTCCATGTATAATACATAAGGGGGGGATATGATCACCATGTATAATACATAAGGGGGATATGATCTCCATGTATAATACATAAGGGGGGATATGATCTCCATGTATAATACATAAGGGGGGGGATATGATCTCCATGTATAATACATAAGGGGGGGATATGATCTCCATGTATAATACATAAGGGGGCATATGATCTCCATGTATAATACATAAGGGGGATATGATCTCCATGTATAATACATAAGGGGGGATATGATCTCCATGTATAATACATAAGGGGGATATGATCTCCATGTATAATACATAAGGGGGGATATGATCTCCATGTATAATACATAAGGGGGATATGATCTCCATGTATAATACATAAGGGGGGATATGATCTCCATGTATAATACATAAGGGGGGATATGATCTCCATGTATAATACATAAGGGGGATATGATCTCCATGTCTAAATACATCAGTGGTTCATATAGTGAACTCGGTATAGAGCTATTCACCCTGAGGTCATCACAGAGGACAAGGGGGCGCTCTTTACGTCTGGAGGACGGGTGTAACTATTTTTTTCATCACATAGGGGACACATTGTCCCCTATCTGATGATTTTTAGGTGACAGGTTCTCTTTATTGAGACATGCAGGGTCTAACAGACCTCCAATGTCTCCTCTAGGCTCAACTCAGTCTATTGCAATGCATACCGCATTACAATAAATTGCTTCTGGACTGTGCTAGCAGAGAAAGTGACAGCTGTGACCCATAAGTGACGTCACTCACGCATGTCGCCTTCCTTGTTACGGAAAGAAGGGGAGGGGAGAGGACATACTAGGGGCTGTGGAAGCAATCGGGCAGCACCGCAGCTGCCCAACTGCTTCTACCTGACAGGCAGGAGTCTGCCTGTCAATTTTATACACAATCTGGGATTGTGTATACACAAAGTCACTGGATTGTATATTAGACCCCTCGCTGTCAGGTCTGTATGACATATAGACCGGGCAGCAAAAGGGTTAAGATATCATTATTTTCTCATGCCTGGGCTTACCAGTTGTAGCCCCCTGGTCCTAAATTGGGGCTGCTATGCAAATCTAGTTTTTGACTGGGCTGTAGTTGGCTCAGACTGATTGTACATTTCCCCAAATCTCAGTAGGTTTGTGCATTTCTCACAGTCGCTAGGAGGTGTCACTGGTGCCACAGGTCATAGTATGAGATTGCACAAATGGACTGAGTTATCGATATTTATATTTCTTTCAGACAAAACAGTAGGAGGTTCTATGGCCGCTGGTGCATTCTGGGAGAGGATATAAATATTTGGAGCGGGCTATGTGTTCATTCTCTTGCCTCAGGCCGAGGCCTTAGGAGATGCTGCTGATGAGAGCTCCATGTTAGGCCCAGAAACTTGTCTGGGTCTACCTACTTTGAAGTGGTCCTGAGGATATCCTGCCCGAAGTGGAGGAAGCCAAGCAAAGGTGGGAAGATCCAGGGGAGGCCACTTGGTGGAGAGAGCCAGGATGAATGCTGGTCTCTCTGAAGGTCCTGTTGACTCGCTTGGAGGACGCACTAGACTCTGAAAACGCGCTTGCAGTGTTGCCAGGTCGGCTTAAAGGTTCTGACGCTGTGAAGCTGGACTTTGTTCTTGATCCAAGGAGTCTGTAAGTGATCTGCGTGGCACCTAAAAGCCCTGACCCTCTCCTTTCACTTCCTTTCAAGTTCAACATTAAAACTTTGAAAAAGACCTAAAGTGGCTGGCACCCAATTTCTGTTCTAATCTCCTTTTTTAACCACAGACTTAGCCCAGGGGTAAATGCTAGCTTGCTCCATGCCCTTTGGAGGTACTAGATCTGTTGTGAGGAGGGCACTACACGGTTCTTTTTTTAAAAAATGTAACTAAAAGTTCTTGGATTTGTTTCTGCCCACCTTGGAGGTTTGATTGTTACCTCCTACCTCAGAGAGATGGGTGTTGAAATTAGCCCTAGATGTTTGAGTGTTTCTAAACACCTTGTCTTTTGGATTTTCCTTTCCACCTTGAACATTTACAAGTTCCCAGACACCTGTGTTCCTTCCAGCTTGGAGGCATGAGTGTCCCTACCATGTTGAAGGTTTGGGTGTTCCTCATCTTGGGTTTTCGGATGTTCCTGTCCACCTTGAAAGTTTGAATGCTCCCACTCACCTTCGCTACCACCTATGTTCCTGACAGCTTGGAAGTATGTGTGTTTCTGCCCACCTTGCACTTTTGAGTGTTCCCACCTACCTTGCGTTTTTGAATGTTCCTGTCCACCTTGCAAGTTTGAGTGCTTTACCCAGGGGTTCTTCCCCTAGAGAGTAACCTGCATTCATATTTTACATTATTTTACATTTTTCAATAATAAACCTCATTTGCCATATAGTTCCCACCCCTGTATTATGAGTAGGTCTTCTTGTAAAGTTGTTATATCCTGTTGTGAAGATATAACCCTGCTCAGCTTTGTATCATCAGCAAACACTGAGATTGAACTATCTATACCAACCTCAATATCATTTTATTTATGCACAAGTTTAATAAAATGGGACCCAGGACAGAGCCTTGATGTACCCCACTTACAACTGTAGACCATTCAGAAAATACGCTATTTATCATCACCCTCTGGATGTGGTACATACACTATCGTCAATGCCAACAGACCTCAACTGGTAAATTAATCTTTTATGGGGTACTGTATCAAATGCTTTGGTGAAATCCAGATACCCCACATCCACAGGTATTCCTCTATGCAGATTAAAATAAGTAGTAAATCCACCTGCGCTACTACGTTTACAATATATAATATAAAGACAGCTGCCAACATCCAATCCTCACCTTTTAAATGGACATATATATATACAAATAATCAATATTGATGCAGCGCTGATATAATTAACAATAAGGTGGGTTTCAACCGTGAGAAAATAGTGAATTCTGTGTCAAACAGCCCGCACAATCTCGGCCCACAGTGATTCCCTCTATAACATATAATTGCTGTTTATAGACGGTAAAGGCAAAAAATGCAGTCCACAGTAGATATAGATACATAAACACGTTTTAGAGGACACACATGCTCCTGTGCTCATGCAAAGTGGTAGGTGATAATCCTTGTATGGCTAGCATGCCCGCTCACCTTCCCCCTGCGACCCACAGGGGCCAAATAGCCTTACGGGTCACACCTTGACCCTATGCGTTTTCTCCAGGTGCAAGACACTCTTCACTCTCCAATGCTCTCTCCTTCACCATCTGCTATTCCCCCTGAATAGGTACCGCTGTGCATGTACTCAAAAGCTCATGGGATGGTGACAATCATGAAACAAAAACACAAAGATCCTCCATAGTGCAAAACTGTATATCACGTTTATTCCGTTTAAACCGCCAAGTTGCAACTCACATTTCAGCAGACGAAATTTCACTTGTGACACCTCTCATGGGTGTACTGAGGCACTCTGGTGTAGCAAAATGGCGCCAACCCGGAAGTGCGTCACCACGTCACTACGTCACATCTACGCGTTACGCCACGCCCCTCGTAGCTTCGTCAGGAACGTTCCTGACGAAGCTACGAGGGGCGTGGCGTAACGCGTAGATGTGACGTAGTGACGTGGTGACGCACTTCCGGGTTGGCGCCATTTTGCTACACCAGAGTGCCTCAGTACACCCATGAGAGGTGTCACAAGTGAAATTTCGTCTGCTGAAATGTGAGTTGCAACTTGGCGGTTTTAAACGGAATAAACGTGATATACAGTTTTGCACTATGGAGGATCTTTGTGTTTTTGTTTCATGATTGTCACCATCCCATGAGCTTTTGAGTACATGCACAGCGGTACCTATTCAGGGGGAATAGCAGATGGTGAAGGAGAGAGCATTGGAGAGTGAAGAGTGTCTTGCACCTGGAGAAAATGCATAGGGTCAAGGTGTGACCCGTAAGGCTATTTGGCCCCTGTGGGTCGCAGGGGGAAGGTGAGCGGGCATGCTAGCCATACAAGGATTATCACCTACCACTTTGCATGAGCACAGGAGCATGTGTGTCCTCTAAAACGTGTTTATGTATCTATATCTACTGTGGACTGCATTTTTTGCCTTTACCGTCTATAAACAGCAATTATATGTTATAGAGGGAATCACTGTGGGCCGAGATTGTGCGGGCTGTTTGACACAGAATTCACTATTTTCTCACGGTTGAAACCCACCTTATTGTTAATTATATCACCTCTATGCAGATTATAGCTCATTTCCCCTTAGAATGTTAACAGGTTGGCCTGGCAGGAAAGCCTACCCCACCCCCTGCTAACTTGCTGACCTCCTCCACTCCTCCTACCACTCCATCCCCCACAGCTTTCTCCTCCTGTGCCACCATCCCCTCCCTCCTAGATTGTAAGCTCGAAAGAGCAGGGCCCTCGATCCCCTCATGTTTTGCATTGTTATTGTTCTGTCACATGTTCTGTCCCCCTTTGTAATGTACAGCGCTGAGCGAACTATTGGCGCTTTATAAATACTGTATAATAATAATAAAAAATCCATGCTGGTTTTCATCAGCAAATTCTTGGATATGGTCCATTATCATCCTCTCCAATAGTTTACATACTATTTATGTTAGGCTGACTGGTCTGTAGTTCCCAGGTATATAATTCAGCCCTTTTTGCTATTGGTGGTACCATTCCAGTCAGTAAGCTGTCCTTAAAGATAAGGAATAATGGGCTGGTGATAATATGAAGTTCTTTGCGGACTCTCAAGTGTAAGCCATCTGGTCTCTGGGATTTATTCACATCAAGATTTTCAAGTCTTTTATGGACACTGGCTTCTGTAACTACAAGGGTACATTCTGTGTTGTGCTGCTAACCATACAGTTCCCTTTATTATACCCCTCTGAAGTGGAGGGCAGAAATATTATTTTTTTTGTTTGTATTGGTTTTGTTGAAACCGCCAGTGTATAAAGCAGTCGACGTATCGGCATAATTGATCTATAAGATCCTGTGCCCCCACAGGGGATAGGGGATGAGGCAGATCTCAGCAGGTAGTGCAGACAGCATTGTATAGTGTACAAAAAGCCAGACACTTTGGTTTCACAATGCTTCTCTGCAGGCTATTTCTTCTTGCTGTACCTTTACTTCCCTCACACCTGCTACCTGTGTAATCCCGAAGCAGCAGCCAGGATGGACACCCAGCCCTCTGAGGACCCAACACTGGCCTGTGAAGGATCTCTGCCCTGTGTGCTGGACACTTAAACTTGGCTGTACCCTATTTCTGCCTGGACGATCCCTGCCCCTTGCTGTGCCTGCTGTTGCCCTGTGGACTGTTCCCTGTTGTTGTACCCTGCTTTTTTTGCTGCTGTGCTGTATGAGGTGCTGTGCTGCAGCCAGCCTCCGACAGCTCCCTTTCCTGGAACCTGTGGACTCAACCCCCGCATGCCCTGCCTCTGCTACCAGCCCCAAGCCCTCTCCACCTGGTTGCTTTCAGCTGCTGGCCTGTAAGGACTTAACCCCGCTATGTCAAAGTCCAAAGTCCTACTCTTCTGTGCTGTGTGCCCTGTGTGCTTGATTTAACCCCTGCCGTGCCAAGTTCTGTTCTGCCTGGAGCCCTGCCCTTTGTACTAAGGACTTAACCCCGGCCAAACTCCACTCTGACCCTGAATCCTGCCATGTGTGCCAGATGTCCTGAGGATCATTCAGCCCTTGCTGTACTTTCTGGTTGCCCTGTGGACTATTTCCCTTTGCTGTCCCATATTGATGTCCTGAGGATCATTCAACCCTTGCTGTACCATCTGGCGGTCCTGTGGACTATTTCCCTTTGTTGTCCCATATTGCTGTCTTGAGGATAAGTCAACCCTTGCTGTACCTTCTGGTGGTCCTGTAGACTATACCCCCTTTGTTGTCCCATATTGATGTCCTGAGGATCATTCAACCCTTGCTGTACCTTCTAGTTGCCCTGTAGACTATACCCCTTTGTTGTCCCATATTGATGTCCTGAGGATCATTCAACCCTTGCTGTACCTTCTGGCGGTCCTGTGGACTATTTCCCTTTGTTGTCCCATATTGCTGTCCTGAGGATCATTCAACCCTTGCTGTACCTTCTGGCGGTCCTGTGGACTATTTCCCTTTGTTGTCCCATATTGCTGTCCTGAGGATAATTCAACCCTTGCTGTACCTTCTGGCGGTCCTGTCAACTATTTCCCTTTTTTTGTCCCATGTTGCTGTCCTGAGGATCATTCAACCCTTGCTGTACCTTCTGGCTATCCTGTGGACTATTTCCCCTTTGCTGTCCCATATTGCCATCCTGGAGATCATTCAACCCTTGTTGTACCTTTTGGCTGCCCTGTGGACTATTTCCTCTTTGCTGTCCCATATTGTCACCCTGAAGATCGTTCTCCCTTGCTGGGCCTTCCAGTTACCCTGTGGACCTGGTTCCCTTTTGCTGTGCCCTATTGCCTTTCTGTAGATGCTGTATCAGTGCTGTGATACATTGTTGCCCTGTGGACTATTTGTCTGTTTTGTGTCTTACTGGCACCCTTCCTGAACCCAAGTCCCCCAATAAGCGCTCGTACATGGGATTCCTTGTGTTTAGCCTCTATTTACTCTCTGCGCTCCTATAGGCGTTCACCACGCCTTCCTTTTCCTTTGTAAAAATGGAGGAGAAGAATGCATTTAATACAGCTGAGTATCCTAGCAGGGATACAGACAGCACTAAAAACCTTACAGGGCTTCCATCCCCTCCCAAAAAAAGCTTTGGGTCTACTGTTGGAAAGCTGTTGAAAATTACCAACTGGGCTGGTGCTGGACCCATGGCTGAGCCCTTCTTGTTTTTATTGGAAACCAACAAGCACCCAGAGACAGGAAATTACATCATAGCCGTTTCATTCCACCAGGAAGAATATTACATCATGCATGCATTAAAAGTAACACTACCATCTAGTGGCAGAACTGATAATCACAGTATAATGTATGAAAACGGTCATTGCGCCTATGTTTCTATAAACAGCATGCTAACATGCACTTTAACTTTGTGTTTTTTTTCAAAGGAGAGCTCGGCGGTGATACATCACATACATCTTTGGAACAGGTTGCTCTTAAAAACAGAATTCTGGGAAAGACTCGAAATATTGGTGCGTCTCCCGTGAACAGACACAGGACAGCTAAGTCAGCATTAATTAATGTTTTAACTAATTACAGAAACATGCTCTGCTCCTCAGGACTCAAAGCTTTGAAAAACTCCCCGGTGTACCCGTGCACACTGGCAGCGTGTGCAAAGCCTGGGGGCAGAGAGGCAAGCTTGCCGCACAATGCAACTCTTGTTATCTAGCTAATCTGGAGGAATATAGCAACCCGACAGCAGACTGAAAAAGGCACTTTGCTCAATTGTTCATAAGGCATCTGCTTTTGTGTTTTCTCTACTTGCTAGATGCTTTACTGTGGAAAGTGAGACCACCTTTTCTGATACCCCCAAATATTTCTGTAAAATAAATATAGCTACTCTGGGCAGTTTCTCCACTCAGTGTTTTCTGATGAGTTTTGCCAAAAATTTCAGGGCAGCACTGTGGCTAAATGGTTAGCACTTCCACCTGGCAGTACTAGGGTCGTTGGTTCGAATCCCAACCACGGCACCACCTGCCTGGAGTTTGCATGTTCTCCCTGTGAAAAATCCACCACCAAAGGAGATTAAATGAACTCACCAGAGCTCACCGCGGATCTCTCCCATACAGCACAGAACAACAAGGCTCTCTAACGTCCACATCAAGTAGGCCACGCCCAACCGGCTTCGTCACACCGACGTCATCAAGGGGGTACCGCTGGGTACTCCAGTTTCCTCCCACACTCCAAAGACATGCTAGTAGGTGAATTGGCTCCTGTATAAATTGGCCCTAGTATGTGTATGTATGAATGCAAGTTAGGGACCTTAGATTGTACACCCCTTGAGGGTTAGGGACTGATGTGAATATATAATGTATGTGTAAAGCGCTGTGTAAATTGATGGCACTATATAAGTACCTGAAATAAATAAATGAGATAATTTCACACCAGGTCCTGGTGCAGGGGTTGTGTTTGTGTCCATATTACCTCTTCCTTCAGTACAAAGTATGGCCAGGTGTAGAATAAAGTTGATCCCGTAATGCAGAGGATGTTGGATTTGGACCAGATTTCATAATTCAGATGCCCCGAGCTGCATCTACATTTCAGTGTTGTTGTCAGCAGTTTGGAATTCCAAAAGTCTTCTAGGAGAAAGGGACCAAAGGCTGCACTAAAGGATGTCGCTGCTTCACATCTGCACCCTTAGCTTGACTGCCAGTGTCACCAGGTCCTCACATCTAACTTAGGGGTCTATGTATATAAAATGTGCCATGCAGATGTCTTAGGCTCCTTGTAGGGGCGGACTGACAACTCATGGGGCCCTCGGGCAATAGGGGATCATGGGGCCCCTGTGTCCTCACCCACATTCAAAAAAACACCAAAAAAAAAGCCTTTGAAAGGTACTAGGGGCATCTCGTGGGGCCCCCTAATGACCCTGGGCCCTCGGGCAGTGCCCAAGTACCATAATGGTCAGTCCGCCCCTGGCTCCATGTACACGGGACACTTTTGAACGATGGAAACTGACTGCTGGAAAACGTAGGTTAAAAAACGTCTGTTTCCTTTTCTATTTCTGTTTGTTTTTGGTGTGGCGGTGGATAGCTGCCTTAGGTTTGAGTTATTGTTAATGTTATACCAATGTTTTTGTCATTTATGTGCCATTGATAGCCCCTGTGTGTGCGCACCTTTTGCTCTGTTGGTGTTAGAACACTGTTTTTTAAATTTTTTTATGTGCAATTGATGGCCCCGGCATGGGTGTGTCTTGTTGCTACTGTTTTTTTTAAAAATGTTTATAAACTAATAATAATCATTGAAATACAAAAAACGTCTGTTTAGCCGCGTTTGCATACCGTATTTATGGGGGTTGCGTTTAGAAGCGATTTTTAAAGATAACCTCAGGAGACCTTCCAAAATGCCCAGAATGCACTGAAAAACAGTAAAAAATTTACTATTTCCGACATTTTGAGAGAAATTGAGAGAGCAGAAGCAGAGAGAGCAGTATTTGTTGAGATTAGATTTTTTTGTGGTGTTTGGATGTGTTCCAGCTCATTTCTGTGCAGAAATTATTGCAGCCGTGTCTTGCGAAACCTCAAAGTATGGTGTACCGGGTCCATTTGAGTACTGGGAAAACTCTTTGCATGCATTTTTCATGGTGAAAAAAGGCTCTGCACAGCATCTGGAAATGGAAGAGTTAAAAAAAAAAATTCAACCGCAAGTGCCTATAAATACGGTTAGCCGCGTTTACACTTGTTTGCAAGTGTTTTGCGTTTGAAACGCTGATAAATTCGACTGGTGAACGCAATTTTTTTGCATGAAAAAAAACGACTGTAAACTCAAATGCCTGTAAACGACGATGTTTACATGGACACATAGGAAAACATTAGGGAGAGTTCAGGGGCTGCTGAAAAAAACGCTGAACAGCTCCTAAACGTGATTTTTTTCAGCTGCAGTGTACATGAGCCCTTAACCTCCCTGGCGGTATGATTATTTCAGATTTTTGGTGTTGAAAGCGGTACCATTGTTTTGCATGGAAATTTGGCGTTTTATATTGTAAACCTGTAATTCTTAGGAATAACTCACTGAAATCTGTCCGAACAAGAGTCTAGTAAACATCCCGGGTATGATGAAACTTGAAGCACGAAATCATAATTATAATTTAATAAATAATCATAAAAAATAATAATAGAATAATATTACATTTAATTCAATAATATAATCAAAGCAAAAACACTGAAATGTGAAATAGAGCGCCAAGTTCGCACATCGCTGAGCAAAGTCGCAGAATCGTTTTCAGTGTCTGATGAGGAATTCCCCCCACGAATCATTATCACTCAATTCTGCAAGTGGTTCTGATTTACTATCGCTGTTCTCTAGCCGGTCTAAAACCGCTTTTGACCTAAAGGGACGCTTTTTGGACGCCATGGACGTTTCTCAGTTTCCAGGCAGAAAGAACAGTAAAAATGCAGACAGGGCGCCGGACAAAGCACTCGGGACAAAATGTATGTGAAATGGTTTGATACAGGAATGTTTTACTATGTGATTTTAGTGAATGTCACTTTTTGTCATTTTCAAATTTACTTCTGTTCCATCCCCCGTACGTCCCGACGCTCGCAGGGGACGGAACCCAGATGACAGATGCCGGCATCGGCCGGAGGACATTGCCTGGGACACTGCAGGAGGGACATCACGGGAGCGCAGGACAAGGTAAGTGATCGAGGGATCCCGGAGCAACGCTGCAGTGTATTTCCGAGTGTAGCTCGGGGTTACCGCTTGTGGTGCTGAAACTTTACCCCGAGTTACACTCGGGAATACTGCCAGGGGGGATAAAGGGTCAGTTCACCTTTACCAAAAAACACAGTATCCTGTCCTATATATATGGGTATATACCTTTTAACCGGGACTCCCTTTTGTTTAAAATAATTTAGCCAAAATCACATTAAAACAAAGCCTTCTACAGCCTGTGATGGCTCCAAGTAGGGACTGAGCAGTCATTGGGTTCAGCTCCCCCTAGTGCCGCAAGAGGGGGTACAGTCCTATTCCTTTGGGTGCACAGTCGTTTGGGTGCACAATGGGTGGCAGGGTAAACTTCACACCACGCCTGTGCGGCCTGAAAGAACAGGGTGGTGCTTCCTCCCGTGGCACTACGGGGTGCTGGTCCCAACTGCTGATATGTTCCTGCAATAACTGCGAACTGAGCCACCACAGTGTGTAGAAGATTTTAGGAAAGCTTCACTTTAATGTGGCTTTGGCCTGTATTCTTTAAACTTAAAGGTAGGTTTAGTACAATGTGCTGCTATACCTGTCTGGGACAGTATGATGTGCTTTTTGCTAAAGGTGAACTTAGCCTTTATTATAAAGAAGATGCACAATATTATTATTATTATACAGGATTTATATTATTATTATTATACAGGATTTATATATTATTATTATTATTATTATTATTATACAGGATTTATATAGCGCCAACAGTTTGCTCAGCGCTGTACAATATAACGGGAGACAATACAGCAACAATGCAGTTCAATACAAGAGGGATAGGAGGGCCTGATCCTGGGAGCTTACAATCTAAGAGGGAGGCACATGAATGTAGACATAGGCTGTGGTGATTTACAAGGCATTATTGCCACAATGTGTATGAACGCACAGATCTGTGTATGATGTGCTGCACTGCCCTTCAATTTAAATGGAACCCCAACACACAGAGATAGCACACCAATTGCACATGCATTTTAGTGCAACAAAAGGCGGAGATGTGAATATCATCTGCAGGGCTTTGTTTCAGCGAGAACGTGAGGGAATGCAGTTCCAGCACCTCCAGCACTGAACGTGTGAAATGGCAAGGGGTCTGCTGGAGGATTTATTAATGCTGGCTGCTGGGGTATCTATTGTCACCAGTGGGAAACTTTTTTTGTGCAAGGGTCTCTTTTTGCTGGTGGGGGATCTATTGTTGCTGGGGTGTCTTATATTGCTGGTAGGGAACTCCTGTTGAGGAAGAAGTTTCTGGGAGATCTGCTGTTGCTGCTCGGGGGAAAGGGGGTGTATATTGATGCTGGAGTAGATCTTTTATTGCTGGGGGTGAAGTTTTGTTGTGGGTGGTCCATTGTTGTTGTGTGGGGGATCTATTGTTGCTGGTGTTGGCTCTATTGTTGCTGCAGGGGTCTCTTGATGCTGGAGTAGGGTAGGGTCTATTTTTGGGGGCCTATTGTTGCTGGGGTGGGTCCATTATTGGTTAGGGAGTCTATTGTTCTGTAGGGGATCTACTTTTTTTGGGGTGGGGTCTATTGTTGCTGGGGTGATCTATTGTTGCAGGCTGCAGGGGATCTATTTTACTGCTTTTCTTGTTATCATCAAATTCCATGCAAATTATTAAGCACCACAAAATTGTACTTGGTTTTGTATTCTCCAAAAGGGGTGGGACTAGGAGGTGGGAAGGGGGTAGAACCAAAGGATGGTGCTCAGAGGAGGTTAGGGGGCGGAGACAAGGGGGGACTCAGAAAGGGCGGGTTCCTGCCAGGGGCGGACTGACAACTCATGGGGCCCCCGGGCAATAGGGGATCATGGGGCCCCTGTGTCCTTGCCCAAACTCAAAAATCCTATGAAAAAGGTACCAGGGGCATCTCATGGGGCCCCCTACTGACCCCAGGCCCTTGGGCAGTGCCCGAGTTTCCAAATGGTCAGCCCGCCCCTGGTTCTTGCACATATTCTCTGAGAAAAAAAGCCCTGATCATCTATGTTTGGAAAAAGGTGCAGATGTGTTATAACCTGCATTGTGGTGAGTTGACAGGCCAATCTAAATGTATAAGTGAGTATTATCGAGCGTGCCTTACCACAAAATAGAGTTGATTTACTAAAACTGGAGAGTGCACAATTTGGTGCAGCTCTGCATAGAAACCAATCAGCTTCCAGATTTATTGCCAAAGCTTGATTGAACAAGCTGACGTTAGAAGCTGATTGGCTACCATGCACAGCTGCACCAGATTTTTCACTCTCCAGTTTTAGTAAATCAACCCCAATGTGAATCTGGTCTTAGTTGTGAAGCAAAACTCAGAAAAACAATTTTTTTAATGCATTTTTTTCTATGGAGGGTTAGATTGAGTTTGAAAATACAACTTCTTTGGCAACACTTACGCAGCAATACGTTCCATGTCTACACTTCAATGTTCATGTCAGTAAATCCTCTTTTCCCTTCATTGACCAAAGTAGGTCTTTCAGTCCTGGTGTGCCAGACCAAAACCTATACAGGAGAGGATAAGGCATCATTAGTCTACAGGTCGGCAAACTGCACAGCCAACGCTTCGAGATCTCATAAGAGATGAAAGTAGAGCTATCGCTAACTAAAGTCTGCCTGGATAAAAACCTGACATGTTACAGCCACAGAATACACAAAACCTTTTATCATTACAAAGAGAACCTTCAGCTCCAGTCATGTGACTCCTCCTCTTGCCGTTGGGAGCGCCACAGATTTGGGATCACAGCACATCAAGTAGAATCAAGGTGCTCTCATTAGTATACCAGTCTCGTTCCAATGTCCCTTCCATAGATCTGCCCAGATGGGTATCCAGATGGCACGCTCATTCCTAGGCTTCGTCACTACTTACATCAGATTACTCTGGCCTGGCCTAAACGACTTCAGGACCTTCAGAAGAAGGTGTTCCTTTTGTGTTCTGTACCACCTCGCCTGGAACTTCAGCCATACAACGGACCATTTAGTTCAGCTCTGCAGAAGACTATATCTTATCAGCTCTGAGGTATCTTGCTGCTATGCCCCAGACTACTGGGACTCTCCCACAGCTGGCCTTTATATGGGCACTCACTAAACCCCTGACATCACTAGAGGAGGGACTTCTGTAAAAGGAAAGCTATCACCTGCTTGTAACTTCCTTCTTATGGTACTATAATGGGAACAGAGCCGTCTAGTGGCAGGCAAGCTTGAACCTTCCAACACACTACCCAGGTGGACTAACCTATGAGAATAGATAATGAGGCTGGCTACCCCTCTCTGTTTGAATTAAACTGTCTGCCAAGGCAAGGTCTGCCTGAGAGGAGCATTATGGGAGAATCTGCTCAATGCTGTCCTTAGCCCATGTGTTTTACCATGCAACTCTAGATAAAGCTAAGGCTAAGATGGCAGCTTCCTTGTCTGTAAAGGATAATAGGGTTTAGTTTTACTTTAACTGCCAACCTCCCCAGATGCTTCTAGTTTTCGCTTCACACCTCTGCCATTTTATAGGGTTTAAAATTTAACCTGTGCATTGGCCATAAGGGCAATACAGCAGGTTCACTTTATTGGTGGGTCCACCAGTGGCACTTACTTATAGCCCATTCTCAAGAAAAGAGCCCAGTGTAAGCCCTAAGTTTCTCTGGTTGGAGTTAACGAGAGGCTAAGGACCCTATCCCTCTGCACTGGCAAAGCAGTCCACTTTACTAGAGGGATCCCTATTGAATCTGGCCAGTAGCATCAGTCAGGTTTGTGGACCTGTAGAGCCATGGCCGAGTTGGTTAGTCCAAATATATCCAGCAGAGGCGTAATTACAGGGGTTGCAATTGTGACCCGGCTCTAAGCTGCAGGACCCTCTGTACACCTGGATAGGAGGAACCAAGCTCACCAAGTTCCTTCAGCCGCTGAATGTTTGTGGGAGGGAGAGAAGGAGAAGCCAGCATTCAGTGGCTACAAGAGGAACATGGAGAGCTAGGTTTCTATATATACAGCCGCCCCCGGTGCTCCTCCTATCCAGATTTTTATATGCTGTCACCTGTGTGCTCTCCAGCCCACCCTGAACTCTCTGGCCCCCATGCTCTTTCCCACCCACCCTGCTGTCCGTCCCTCATGCTCTTTCCTGGCACCTCCCGTTGCCCCTGTCCTCTTTCCTATAATAAGTATATTATCATTTGGCTGCTTATAAAGATTTCCCCAAAGGACATTTGTGTAATTTTATCAGAACTACAAGCTATCAGAAACTTTTAGACATCTCTGTAGGTCTATAGGAACTATTCCTAATTTATGTTGTTGTTGTTTTAGAAGAAGGAGATGATTATTCACAACATTTTCCGTAACTCATAAAACGACAGCGACAATTGCACTTCAGAAAAATTCCATCTTTGTTCTAATGATACTTTCCTGGAATTAAACAATGGCCAGCAGGTTCTCCAACTGTTACATTACTAATAGCATCCAGATGGCTTCCCAAATGGCACCAGCTTCGGACATGGTATTGCTCATAGGGGAAAAACTGTGTGGGAGGAAATCGTAACGAGAATATTTTGTAGAGCTTGTGTCACTTGGGGATGTTTATAGGGTTTAAAAATTAACCTGTGCATTGGCCATAAGGGCAATACAGCAGCTTCACTTTATTGGTGGGTCCACCAGTGGCACTTACTTACAGACCATTCTTTCTTACACCACTTCGTTCACTTTGGGAGTGAAAAATAAAACTACCCTTTAGAAAGACCACTACCAGTTGCCAAGAGTAGATTGTTGATTGCTTATGCTATCAACCCTTGGAACGTTTGTGGAGCTTGTGCTCACTTGGTTGGAGCCCCCTCATACGCCACCCACTTTACCCAGTATTTTCTCTTATTTACTTCTCCCTCTTTTTCATCCTCTCCTAGTAACCCCTTTTTCAACTGTTTTTTTTTCAACCTGTGGCTCCTCTAGCTCCTTTTTATAACTGTAGCACTCTTCTAGTCAGCTATGGGGAGCTAGACTCCACTTGTTAGCAAGGAGGGCTGAGTAGCAGTCTGGGTGTGATAGCTATCAGGGGTCAAATTGCAGTCAGAGCTGAGGTGCTCTGCAGATCAGCCTTTTGGAATTTTCCCCTGCTCTAGAACTTTGGAGAAAGGTCTAGAAGCAGTGGGTGGATCTGAGGAGTGGCTGGTCTGCACTTAAAGAGGATCTTGGCAAATCCCCAAGATGAGGCTTGGCAAGGGGCCAGGACAACCTTTAAAAGTAACTGCGGCTGCTCAGCTGTCGGAGAGTTTGGGTGGAAGATAGAGAGGATGTGAGGCTGGAGGTAAGAGCCTGTGAGGGGGCCCAGATAGAGAGGGGTTCACCTACAGGCAGTGGAGCTTTGAATGAGGAAAGAGAGAGGACCACCTATGTAGCATGGAAGACCTGGTAGCAGCCACCAACCCATCAGCCGCACAGGAGAAGGACTGAGTGAGTGCACCTGCAACTCCTGGGCCAGAAAGGGGAAGGATGCACTCTAGTGGGATTAGCCTGCCACTCAGGACTGTTGCACTATTCACATGGCAGACACTGGATCCGTTGCTCAAGGATTCCTCCAGACACCAGGGTAAAGAAAAGGATTTATCTGGGGTCTGGGGTGATGCTACAGGAGATGCTAGCTAGCTCCCCAAAGGAGACTGTTTGCTGTAACCACTGTATATAGTTCAGGAAGTCGTCCTCGGTTTCTCAGTTCCATTGGGAATCCCGCACACCCCTTGCCCTATCCAAGTTGAAATCCCCCTAATAGCCAAGGACTGGCTACTTACTCCTGAAAGCAAGTCTGTCTGAGGAGCTGCTTGGTTGTGCAGGACTATAGGGGGACCCAAATACTCAGCAACTCCTAAGGGGGTAGTGCTACAAACTATGGCGATTGTAGTTTCTGTCCAATTTCAAGAAAAGCAAGACAACAGCCTTTCGGGGTGGGTCACATTATTGGTGGGATTCCCACTGTCAAATATTTAACATTCTATTGTTGTTGCACCACTCTATTCACTTTAGAAGTGATAAGTAAATATACCCCTTGGGAAGACCTTCACCAACCCTTATGCAGAACTTGTGTTCTCCTGGTTGGACCCCCCATACCCCACCTACTTTACTCTACCTTTACTCTTATTTCTTTCTCCTTCTATGTCTTCCCCAACTAGTAATCGCTTTTCAACTTTTTTCATCCTGTGGCTCCTCTCCCTCCTTTTTGTAACATTGTCCAACAATGGTGGTACTTTTTGTCTAATTTTGAGAAAAACAAGACAAGAGCCTTTCACCTTTATATTCCGTATTCCATATGGTTTGCTAGCTGATGTGTATTCCCCATGACCTTCCCAATTCTCTTCTTCCTATCCCCTTCATCCCTTGTTCTCCTCGCTTACCCACAAAGACTACCTTTGCCAAAATAGTGCTGTTTGAGTGTAATTCCATTTGACCTTTATTGGTCTTCATCAATTTGTATGCATACTTTGCTGTAACCATTTTGGCTTTGTTGTACAAAGAGTAAAAATATATATTTTTTTTGTAAAAAAAAAGTACTTTTTTTTGACAAAACAAGGAAGTCTAATAACATTATTGTAAAATAAATAAAACAATGAAGTATAGCATGGTCAAGCATGTAACTCGCCTTCCTTACTCCTACGTGACAGCGCTTGTGCTTGGCCACTAAGGCACCCAGCACTGTCACATGAGGGCGGGAAGAGAGTCCTCAGACCAGTGTAACCTTCAAGTCATGGGGATTAAAAGAAAATAAATAAAACAAAAGAAAAAATATTAATTTTGTAGTTCTGTATTTAATAACTAACTAAACAATAAAAATATATTAAATACTATAGATTCTCTTTAAGAAATTATTTTGAACACTTTGATAATATCAAAGCCTGCATAAAAGACTATATTCTTATCTTTTACATATCTGCACCTGGAGGATAAAAAAAAACATTTCCCTGTAGCTTATGATTCATATGTTTGATAGTTATAGCAATATTAATGAAAGTATTTCTGTTTTGCTCTCCACACCAACCTTAGTGCAATTGGCGGCCTTGGCTTCCAGTCCATCCATGGTGACGAGATCTTTCAGTAAGCTGGTCTCCTGGTAGCCGCCTTTCACCCCCTCCAGCTTGAAGTTGGCATAGGGCCTTTCCAGAATGAGACGAAGGCTGATGGCAAAGCCGGCCATGTCGATGGCAAATGGGCGATTGGGATCAAACACCGTTTTCCAGCCAACCACTCTGCCTGCTGGACTGACCCTGGGGGATTCGTACCGTAAACCGCCCACGAAAGCCACCGGCCACACAGACACTGTTCGTGTGTACCGCATCTGTGTATGAAATAACGGAATATTATTGGTATGAATACAGTATATAGCTGAACTCTGAGCAGATATAAAACATAGTATTGGGGGAGATTTACTAAAACGGGTGCACTCAGAATCTGGTGCAGCTGTGCATGGGAGCCAATCAGCTTCTACCTTCAGCTTGTTCAATTAAGCTTTGACAATATAACCTGGAAGCTGATTGGTTTCTATGCAGAGCTGCACCAGATTTTGCACTCTCCAGTTTTAGTAAATCAACCACAGTGTAAGCAGCTCTGTACTTAACCTCCCTAGCGGTCTGATTATGTCCATATTTCTGTGCTCAAAGCGGTACATTTTTTGCATGGAAATATGTATTTTTTTTATTGTAGGCCTGTAAATTTTAGGAATAACTCACTGAAATCTGTCCGAACAAGAGTCTAGTAAACATCCTGGGTATGATAAAACTTGAAACACGGAATCATAAATTATAATTTAATAAATAATTATAAAAAATAATAATATAATAATAATAAATTTAATTCAATAATATAATCAAACCAAAAACACTGAAATTTGAAATATAGCGCCAAGTCCGCACATCACTGAGCAAAGTCGCAGAATCGTTTTCAGTGTCTGATGATGAATTTCCCCAACGAATCATTATCACTCAATTCTGCAAGTGGTTCTGATTTACTATCGCTGTTTTCTAGCCGGTCTAAAACCGCTTTTGTCCTAAAAGGACGCTTTTTGGATTCCATGGACTTTATCTAAGTTTCCAGGCAGAAAGAACAGTAAAAATGCAGGCAGGGCGCAGGACAAAGCACTCGGGACAAAATGTATGTGAAATGGTTTGATACAGGAATATTATACTATGTGATTTTAGTGTATTTAGTGAATGTCACTTTTTGTCATTTTCAAATTTTCCGCCAGTTCTGTCCCCCGTACGTCCCGACGTCGCAGGGAACGGAACCCAGATGACAGATGCCAGAGGACATTGCCGGGGACACTACAGGAGGGACATCGCGGGAGCGCAGGACAAGGTAAGTGATCGAGGGATCGCCGAGCAACGCCGCATGGTAAGCCCGAGTGTAGCTCGGGGTTACCGCTTGTGGTACTGAAACTTTACCCCGAGCTACACTCGGGAATACCGCCAGGGAGGCTACTAATGCACTGTTTAAATAGTTTCCAACCCCCTTCCAAAACAAAGACTTTAAAGCCCTGCATATAAAATGTTAAAACCATCTATGCCTTTGCTTTTTGTAATCTAATGTAATATTCCTTGAATATAGCCATTGATCCTGCCAGTAAATTGTCCTTCTTGGTTAGCAGTGACAACGATCCGCAGCCTCATCTAGGCTCTATCTCTTTATGCAAGTGAATTCCGTCTGTACGGCTTACTATGCTCAGTAATCCCTGCTATATCAAGTGATCATTTCGCTCTACTCAGTTTAGCGCAGCCCACCGACTTGGGTCATGCACAGCCTAGGGAAAGCAAAGGAGTGACGTGACCTGAAGATTTTCTTAGTTTACAACCAGAGGCGGACTGACCATTTGGAAACTCGAGCACTGCCCGAGGGTCCGGGGTCAGTAGGGGGCCCCCTGAGATGCCCCTGGTACCTTTTTCATAGGCTTTTTTGAGTTTAGGCAAGGACACAGGAGCCCCATGATCTCCTATTGCCCGGGGGCTCCATGAGTTGTGAGTCCACCCCTGTTTACAACTTGATATGACAAGTGTCCATTTCTAGTACTGGTGTGCCGGATATGTAGGGCCGTGGATAAGGGGGTATCACCAGTCCTCCTGTATAGGGCCCAGGCCAGCAGGGGGGCCCAGGCAGCTGGGTGCATCGAATGTGGGCATGGAGGGTAATCAGCACGGCAGGTGGGCAATTATTGGAACTGAACCACTGTATGGCTCTCTCTGCAGTAGCTGAGAGCTGGCTTCTCCTCCTGCTGGCTTTCAGCTGCTGCAGAGACCCATTCGGGGGACTGGTTCCAGTAATTCCTCTCCTCCGCACCCATCACCCTCCCTGTGCAAAATACATTTCCCCCTGCTGTCCAAGCCCCCCTGTGTGCCGCCCATAGTGCTGCCGGCTTCCCTCTCCTTTCCACTGACAGCTACAAGCACACAAAAGGATTCTTCAGGATGGAGAGTGGGGGAAGGGTCCAGTAAATATGTCATATTCACCAGCCTCTTACTTTCCGGAATGAACACAATGAGTGATCTGTACTGATCACTCACTATGTTCATTCATAACGGAAGCACGGTAAACTGAGTATTTGTTCTTTTTTGGGGGGGGGGGGCCTGTCAGGTTGGCTGTATAGAGCCTCATGGTTTCTAACAGCAGCCCTGTATGTAAACCCCAACATTGAGCATCTCGAAAAATAGCCGTACGTGACCATATTCCTTTAGCTGAGCCTGCAAATGTAATGTGAGAAAATCTATAATGTTTCCATCTACTTTCTTAAATGAGTATGGTGGTATCTACTGTATTCAAGCAGCCCCAGTGCTCACAGCTGTCTGAATACCTACATTTTAACTGCATCTGATTGGATGCTGGTCTCCTGGTAGCCGCCTTTCATCCCTGTTGAGATAGAGGTGGCCAGCCTCATCACCTATTCTCTTAGGGTAGTCTACCTGGATAGTGCATTGTCACACATTGCTGCACCGCACACATTAACATACGTATCACTACTATGAATAGATGTGAATGGGCCCTTAATGGTAGAATGGCTTGTGCTGAAAAAAAAATAAATTATACATATATGGGCAGCCCAGTGGCTAAATGGTTAGCACTTCCACCTGGCAGTACTCGGGTCGTTGGATCAAATCCCAGCCACAGCACCACCTGCCTGGAGTTTGCATGTTCTCCCTTTGCCTGCGTGGGCTTATTCCTGTTTCCTCCCACACTCCAAAGACATGCTGGTAGGCTAATTGGATCCTGTCCAAATTGGCCCTAGTATGTATATGTATGAATGTGAGGGTTAGGGACTGATGTGAATGTACAATGCATATGTAAAAGTGCTGTGTAAAATTGATGGTGCTATATAAGTACCTGAAATAAATATATATACACAGTATCTCCCAAAAGTGAGTCCACCCCTCACATTTTTGTATCTATTTGATTCCATCTTTTCATGTGACAACACTGAAGAATTGACACTTTGCTACAATGTGACGTAGTCAGTGTACAGCTTGTATAACATGTAAATTTGCTGTCCCCTCAAAATAACTCAACACACCGACATTAATGTCTAAAATGCTGGCAACAAAAGTAAGTACACCCCTAAGTGACAAGGCCCAAAGTGTCAATATTTTGTGTGGCCACCATTATTTTCCAGCACTGCCTTAACCCTCTTGGGCATGGAGTTCACCAGAGCTTCACAAGTTGCCACTGGAGTCCTCTTCAACTCCTCCATGACGACATCACGAGCTGTTGGATGTTAGAGACCTTGTGCTCCTCCACCTTCCATCTGAGGATGTCCCACAGATGCTCAATAGGGTTTAGGTCTGGAGACATGCTTGGCCAGTTCATCACCTTTACCCTCAGCTTCTTGAGCAAGGCAGTGGTCATCTTGGAGGTGTGTTTGGGGTCGTTATGTTGGCATACTGCCCTGCAGCCCAGTCTCCGAAGGAAGGGGATCCTGCTCTGCTTCAGTATGTCACAGTACATGTTGGCATTCATGGTTCCCTCAATGAACTGTAGCTCCCCAGTGCCAGCAGCACTCAAGCAGCCCCAGACCATGACTGGGTGGTGGGTAGGGGGTGAAACCAAGGAACGGTGCTCATTGGTGGGTAGGGGGTGCAGACAATGGGTGACTCAGAAAAGGGTAGTTCCTGCACCTATTCTCTGAGAAAAAAAAGCCCTGTTATATACAGTACTGTATATATTGTACATTCATATCAGTCCCTGCTCTCAAGGAACTTACAATCTAAGGTCCCTAACTCACATTCACACATACATTACATGCAAATATCTGTGCAGTGCGAGTTGAGCCATATTACATCGCATCCGCACCAAAAAGGTGCAGGACTCTTTTTAAATCCGCACCTGAATCACATCGCATGGGTGTTTTCAACCATGCAATGCGATTTCTGGCAATCGCATTGTGTTTTGCGATCTGTTACGGGGTATCAATTTATTATTGACAGCCGCACCAGATCGCATGAACGTGATGCAACTGAAACGTACAGGATTTGAAGCATTTCTCTCATCACATTGGTGTGAACCCGGGCACAGTGTTCTGATGAGAAAAGCAGCAGTGTCTGCATCCCTTTTGAAGTAGTTTACTCTTGGGGAAAATACCACCAAAATTGAAATCCCTATTGCAGGGGAAGCCTAAAATGTGTATCTTAGTGCAGACTTCTGGGAAAATCCATGAGCCAATCACACAAGAAGGAAATTAAATTTCCAGGAGAGTTCTGTACACCAATGTTGTATAGAAGGCCTCCAGGTTGCCATATTGCATTGAAATTTATAAAAAATTACAGCAGCTGCAGATTGAAAGGGAAAGGTCATTTTTATTAACAATAAATTACAATATGGCGTGTGTAGCAATTGTATACACGATATTATCTTTTTATTTTTGCACAAAAGAGTTACCATTTAATGAAACTTCTGAAAATATTTCTTTTTAGACAAATATGAAACCCTTGGGGAGTTTCTCACCGAAACAGAAATTTCTATTGCAGGGGATGCTTAAAATGTGTATCTTGGTGCAGACTTCTGGGAAAATCAGTGAGCCAATCACACAAGCAGGAAGTGACATTTCCAGGGGCGTTCTGTACACCCATGGTGCATAGAGCGCCTCCAGGTGCCATATTATATTGAATTTTACATAAAATTACAGAGGGTCTAATAGACTCAGATCTCTCCGTATAGAGGACTTCTCACTGCATATTGTAAACATTCCTTGTGATAGCAAGAAAAGGGATTAAAAAAAAGGACAGTGTAAAAATGTTTTTAATTAAATAAATAATAATAATAATTATTTAAGGTTAAATTTAAATTATTTGAGGTAATACTGCGAACATCAGATGAAGAGCAATAATTCTAGCACCAGACCTCCTCTGCAAAACTAAAGTGGTGACCTGTAAAGACTTTTTAAACGTTGCCTACAGATTACATAATGTACATAGTTTGTTGCCATTCCACAGGCATGCACAATTTTACAGCATAACATGTTTGGCGTCTATTTACTGGGCATGACATCATCTTTTAAATTTTAACAAACAATTGAGTATTATATTGTGTTTTTATGCATTAAAAGTGTATTTTCCCCCCAAAATATTGCGTTTGAAAAAACTCTGCGCAAATACCGTGAGACATAAAAAATTGCAACACCCACCATTTTATTTTCTAGGGCCTCTGCTTAAAACATATCTAATGTTTAGGAGTTCTAAGTTATTTTCTAGCAAAAAAATGCTTATTTTTACATTTATGAAAGAAATGTGAGAATTGGCCTGGTAGTCAAGTGGTTAATAATAATAAATCACTATATGGCTTGTGTACAGGGGCGGACTGACAACTTATGGGGCTCCCGGGCAATAGGGGATCATGGGGCCCTTGTGTCCTCGCCAGGGGCGGAACTGACAACTCATGGGGCTCCCGGGCAATAGGGGATCATGGGGCCCCTGTGTCCTCGCCAGGGGCGGACTGACAACTCATGGGGCTCCCGGGCAATAGGGGATCATGGGGCCCCTGTGTCCTCGCCAGGGGCAGACTGACAACTCATGGGGCCCCCGGGCAATAGGGGATCATGGGGCCCCTGTGTCCTCGCCAGGGGCGGACTGACAACTCATGGGGCTCCCGGGCAATAGGGGATCATGGGGCCCCTGTGTCCTCGCCAGGGGCAGACTGACAACTCATGGGCCCCCTGGGCAATAGGGGATCATGGGGCCCCTGAGTCCTTGTCCAAACTCAAAAAAGCCTATGAAAAAGGTACCAGGGGCATCTCATGGGGCCCCTTACTGACCCCAGGCCCTTGGGCAGTGCCCGAGTTTCCAAATGGTCAGTCCGCCCCTGGTCCTCGCCCACACTCAAACCACACCCAAAAAAGCCTATGAAAAGGTACCAAGGGCATCTCATGGGGCCCCCTACTGACCCCGGGCCCTCGGGCAGTGCTCGAATGGTCATTCCATCCCTTCTTGTGTACCATTTGCACATGCTGTATTTTTTTTTTGCACAAAAGAGGAGTTACCGATTCATCAAACTTCAATGAATTGAAATTTTTTTTTCTTGAACATTTTTTGGCAAACGAATGAATATATAAAAAATATATACCGCATCCCACCCGCTGGTATATGCATGATATTTTCAAAATACCAAACAACACGGCATTACAAAAAAAAAAACAAAATCAAAAGAGATGAACGATATCGGTGAATTATACCCAACAAATTGCAGAATAAGATCCATTATTCACACCACTTATTTCCCGCGTATAATAGTTTGACTGTAGATCAGGGTAATTTGTTTGTGCATCTGAGCTCATTTATTCAATGGGAGAAAAGCGTTGCGTGCTCGTGGCGGTGTGGACGGCGGTGATAAATTGCTCTAGTTATCCAGCGCTGTCACCTGCTAGATTAGAGGGAGTTAGCGCTGGAGATCCAGATATGTTAATGAGAGATATTAATCATTGTGTTGCTTTTTGTGTATCTCCAATTCCTGCAGGTCCTTCCTTCCGGCTCTAATAAACCTCGTAAGAACTCGCTGCTAATGTATCAAACTGTATGCTGATTCCAAATTATTTGGGTTACAAGATTAGGCTGCTTCATTAGAATTTCTCTGAGGACTGAAAGTTCTATTTCTTTTCCCTTGTACTGTAAATATAAACTTTTATCGTCGGCAAAACTTTAGCAAACAAAAATTAAAGGGGGATTCTACTAATAATGACAGAAAAGCACTAAAATGTATGTTGTGTACTGAATATGCGGTTGAGAATGGGGGGACTTGAAGTACAGGTGTACATTTGTTTATGAAATGCTGTATGCCCCTTCCTATCTGGTGTGCCCCCAGAGGCAGGGTAGACCTGCGCCTCACTATACCACCCTCCACCCTACTGGCTGGTACTTACAACTGGGTGCCTGTGTTCTCAGTGCTGCCAATAGGGGGGTACAAGTGGTCCTTCTATACTGGGCCCAAGGCTCATTGGGTCAGCAGCAAGGGCGGACTGACAACTCATGGGGCCCCCCGGACAATAGGGGATCATGGGGCCCCTGTGTCCTTGCCCAAACTCAAAAAAGCCTATGAAAAAGGTACCAAGGGCATCTCATGGGGCTCCCTACTGACCCCGGGCCATCGGGCAGTGCCCGATTTTTCAAATGGTCAGTCCGCCCCTGGTCAGCAGGGTGTGCCGGGCACCCCCCCCACTGTACCTGCCCCCAAGTAGCCCCTGTCTCCATCAATGTCTTCTACATGGCTAACCCCCACTTCCCAGGTGGTTGCCTGGACCACCAGTTTGGTGTCCTTGTAGTATGTGGCAGGGCAGTTGCAGCCTGAAGCTGACTAATCAGCGATTTTCTAGGAAGGTAAGCTGAAGGATATTGAATGGTGGCCGTTTGTCCTGTACGACAAACCTCTGGAGCTGTCCCATCTAGGACTATGATCACAATAAGGGCAAACTGGATTTACTGCCACAGTCTACTTTCTCCGCTACCTCACTGCTAAAAGAAGAGTTGGAAGGGGCATAATGCCCTGTCAGACAGACTGTACAGGGCCCCATGATTTCTTATGGTAGCCCTGACTTTGTTCAAGGCATAGACATAACTCCAGGACTACACATGTAAATTAGAGAGCCTGGATCTGTATTTAAAGTCTGTGGGGTGGGGTATGTGCATTTTGGATAAAAGTAGAGTTTGGGAACCCTTACAGCATTTTTAAAACAAATGTACCTGTAGCACCCTCGTGGTTAGTATAAGGTTGCTTGGTAAATTTAGTGTAGCACTACCCCCATAGGAGTTGCTGAAGATTTGGGTCTCCTTATAGTCCTGCACAGCCAGTAAACAGTCCTTGAGCTTGATTTTATGCTTTATTAAGGGGTATTGAACTTGGATGGGGTAAGGGATGTAGGAGATGCCCAATGGAACTCGACAAACTACTTAGCAACTATGTACAAGCCTTTGCAAAGCAGAAACATTTCTTGGAGACTTCTCCAACCTCCACAGACCCCAGATAATTCTCTTCTTATCCAGCTGGCTGAGGGAATTTGGGGAAAGATAACCAGTGCCCGCCACTTTAAATGAAACAGTCCTGGGCAAGGAGCTAATCAGGTGTCCCACCAGAGTGCTTTTCCCTTAACTGGACCAGGGACTACTCAGTCAGTCTCAATCCTGCAAGCAGATTTAGGTGGCTGCCTTCTGCTAGGTTAGCTCCTTTCCTGGCTCTTCAGGTGGTCCTCACTCTGGGGGCCAGTGAGGCTCAGTGATCCTCCTTTCCATTGCCCTGCCTGTAAATAGGCCCCTTCCCACTAAGCCCCCCTCCCAGGCTCCTGCATCTCAGCTTCTTCACATATTCCACCCGAACTCTCTCCGCCACTGAGCAGGCTCAACCATTTTTAAGGGCTGTCCTAACGCAATGCCAAGCTTCCTGCTTGGGGATTGGTAAGGATCCCCTAAGAGTGAAGACATGCCCCTCCTCACCCCTGCCCACTGCTTCTAGAATCTTCTCCAAGATTCTAGACCAGGGGGAGGTATCAAGGAACTGATCCGCAGAGCCTCTCATCCTTGATCCAAATTTGACCCAGCTGACTATTACCCAGGCTGCTACTTAGCCTTTCTAATCGAAAAATAATCAGCTAGCTCCCTCTAGCTAACTAGGAAGGTGCTACATTAGTTTAGCTCCTCTGTAATCCGTGGAGCAGGAGTTGATTGTTCTAGCCTGCTCAGTGTTACACAGGTTACTGGTCTGATTGCTTCCTCTGCAATCTAGGAGAATCTAGATTTACAGCGGGAGGAAGAATGGGAGAACAACTTAAATATTTATGGGAGCCCAGCCACACCCTGGAGGGGTGTGTCCAGAAGGTGGTTGTAGAGCCCATAAATACTCTTAAGTCTAGAGTAGGGGGTTGATGGATCCTGGGTTTAGCCCTGTCAGAGGAGTTCCCTGTCTGAGAGGCTCTTCCCCTCTGGGCAGTCTGGTAGAAATGCTGTTTGGAGGTCATTGAGGTCCCTAGTTTAAGCTGGGGGGGCCTATTCTCTAAAGTCTGGGGTTTCTTTTTTATGGTCTGGAGAAGCACACTGGAGATACCCGGTGGAAGCTGGAAGGAAGAGGGTCCAGTGATTGGTGGTATCGTGAGTCTGATTCTCCCTCACTTAGAATCACCCAATGGATATCAGAAGGTGGAAGCTGATGATCCTGAGGCCTTGTGAATACAGACCTAAGTCCTGTGCTCCAGAGATTGTATGCAGTTCTCAGTTCTACAAAGAAGCAAGTCCTAAGAATTTCTCCTAGCAAGTAGTAAATCTGTGGAAGGTCTCTGCCAGAAGAAAAGAGTCCTCAATTATTTCAATTCTTTTGGGGTATCTCATGCTTCCCCCATACCTATCCAAGTTATACTCAGCAATAAAAAATACAGAGGATACTTCAAGACTTTATTTGAGCCATTGAGAAAGAAGAAACTACTATGTGCCTGGCTGTGCGTGCACCAAGTGGGGAAACGGGACCATTCAAAACCAGCGGCTCCTTCTGGGTTGTGCTATATACAAGTCATGAACTATATAAAAATATATATATACGAGCCATGAGCTACATATGCACCTCATACCCATGAAGGCTTTAAATGTTTTCTGATGGTTACAGAAGCTCCTTTTAGCTATCCTGGACCTGGTGTTTTCCTTGAAAAAATGGTTCATCATTAGCATCATTCATTTTTTTTTAAAGAAAAAAAACATAGTGAAAAAAAGAGTAAAATAAATAAATAAACATAAAAGAGGAAGTAAACAAATATCAATCAAATACACACACGGGGTCACTTTTACAGAAAAGGTCACCTGTAATAGAAGTGTTTATATGCTTACTTTTCTGGAAGTTTGTGTATTGAGAAGCCACCATTTCTTCACTCCCCAGCTACTGCAAGTATTTTACACTCCTGTACAATACTTGAATCTTGGTGTGGTTTGTGTATTTCTTCCAGATCTGTCCAGTAATCCAGTGTGAGATATTACCTCTGTGTAGGAGCTTCCTGTAACAAAGACCGGTCACTGCTGATCTCTCTCTTCTTGTGCAGGGTGACTGGTCTTGTCTCCGCCCCCACATGAAGCTTTCTGCAAAATGCCTGTAGTGGGTTGGCCTGCTGGGCCCCTCCCACAGCTCTGCTCTCTGCACAGGTTATTCACAGCACAGTGATGTCATCACCTGTACTTTTACAAGCCAAAATCTGGGATCACAAAGACATTGAGTACAACTAAAGTGGATTTATACCGTTTGTGGTTTATGAGGAATATGTTTGAATGGAAGTTTTTTTTTTTCAGTAGTTCTGCTTTAAGTGGGTCACAAATACAAGGCGAATAAACTAAAAAAGAAAAACACAAGAAAACTAAGAAAGAAAAAAAATGTTTTTTGCTACTTCCTTTAAGACACTGAGCATAATTAAGCAGCCTTATTATGGGCAGACTTAAAGTGTTACTAAGCCCATGACCCTGCATTCCCTATATCCGGTCTCCCCGGACCCTGCATTCCCTATATCCGGTCTCCCCGGACCCTGCATTCCCTATATCCGGTCTCCCCGGACCCTGCATTCCCTATATCTGGTCTCCCCGGACCCTGCATTCCCTATATCCGGTCTCCCCGGACCCTGCATTCCCTATATCCGGTCTCCCCGGACCCTGCATTTACTATATCTGGTCTCCTTGGACCCTGCATTCCCTATATCCGGTCTCCCCAGACCCTGCATTCCCTATATCTGGTCTCCCCGGACCCTGCATTCCCTATATCTGGTCTCCCCGGACCCCGCATTCCCTATATCCGGTCTCCCCGGACCCTGCATTCCCTATATCCGGTCTCCCCGGACCCTGCATTTACTATATCTGGTCTCCTTGGACCCTGCATTCCCTATATCCGGTCTCCCCAGACCCTGCATTCACTATATCTGGTCTCCCCGGACCCTGCATTCTCTATATCTGGTCTCCCCGGACCCTGCATTCTCTATATCTGGTCTCCCCGGACCCTGCATTCTCTATATCTGGTCTCCCCGGACCCTGCATTCACTATATTTAATCTCTCCGGACCCTGCATTCCCTATATCCTGTCTCCCCGGACCCTGCATTCACTATATCTGGTCTCCCTGGACCCTGCATTCACTATATCCGGTCTCCCCGGACCCTGCATTCCCTATATCCGGTCTCCCCGGACCCTGCATTTACTATATCTGGTCTCCTTGGACCCTGCATTCCCTATATCCGGTCTCCCCAGACCCTGCATTCACTATATCTGGTCTCCCCGGACCCTGCATTCTCTATATCTGGTCTCCCCGGACCCTGCATTCTCTATATCTGGTCTCCCCGGACCCTGCATTCACTATATTTAATCTCTCCGGACCCTGCATTCCCTATATCCGGTCTCCCCGGACCCTGCATTCACTATATCTGGTCTCCCCGGACCCTGCATTCACTATATCTGGTCTCCCTGGACCCTGCATTCACTATATCCGGTCTCCCCGGACCCTGCATTCACTATATCCGGTCTCCCCGGACCCTAAATTCACTATATCCGGTCTCCCCGGACCCTAAATTCACTATATCTGGTCTCCCCGGACCCTGCATTCACTATATCTGGTCTCTCCGGACCCTGCATTCACTATATCTGGTCTCCCCGGACCCTGCATTCACTAAATCTGGTCTCCCCGGACCCTGAATTCACTATATACGGTCTCCCTGGACCCTGCATTCACTATATACGGTCTCCCTGGACCCTGCATTCACTATATCTGGTCTCCCTGGACCCAGCATTCACTATATCTGGTCTCCCCGGACCCTGCATTCACTATATCTGGTCTCCCCGGACCCTGCATTCACTATATCCGGTCTCCCCGGACCCTGTATTTACTATATCTGGTCTCCCAGGACCCTGCATTCACTAAATCTTGTCTCCCCGGACCCCGCATTCACTATATCTGGTCTCCCCGGACCCTGCATTCACTATATCTGGTCTACCACAGTACACACAACATAGAAATGCAATTATTTTAGTTAATATAAACTGCAAAATACCTTTTCTCATCAGCAGTTAGAGCAGTCTTTTGACTTCTATCAGTGTCCAGCAGAGCACTGGTTAAAGCTTATAGGAGGAGTTTTCATTCTGTTCTGTCCTATGAGGCTGCATAACCCCTGACCCTCTGTCTGGAAAGTGCTGATTGATTGGCCCTGTACTGATCACATGCACCCTCCCAAAGAAAAAAACCTCTCAAGCAATACACACCAAACTGAGCATGTGCAGAGTGACTCCTAGAGCTCTGTATCATCAGCAGATGGATTGGGGACAGTAGACAAAGGGGAGGATCAGAGAAGACAGGATCAAACAGCCTTTTTACACAAAGTGGAGGATTAACCTCCTAGGTTTCACAGTGAGTATAACAAGCATGCTTTACTGCATATACAGACTGATTTTATTGTTGTGGGCTTAGTAACACTTTAACACATTTTGTTTTCAGTTTTATCACTTTATATAAGCTTTCAACTCCAGCAATCACTTCCCAGTTTTAACTGCGCAGAGAACTGAAATTAGCAAGGAAGGTGATTGAAAATGTATTTATTTAATTTTTTTCAAGCACTTAACCGCTTGATTCCGACCATACGCAAATAAGCGTCCTCTCGGCAGAGGGCCTTGACACCGAGCGGCCGCATATTTACGTACCACTTGAAAACACATGCGCTGAGAGCACACGCTCCCAGCACATATGTCGGTGTCTCGCGGAAAGGTCCCGATCTCTCCTCGCGATTGGAACCTTTTCCAATCACGTGACAGCGAATTACGGCGGTCACATGACCCTAAAGCCCTGCCTCCTGGCGTCTGAAACCCCTTAAAGGGCCGGGAGGCACCGGCGTGAAGAGGTTAAATAGCGCCATCAATTTACACAGCACTTTACATATATATTGTACATTCACATCAGTCCCTAACCCTCAAGGGGTGTACAATCTAAGGTCCCTAACTCACATTCATACATACACATATTAGGGCCAATTTAGACAGGAGCCAATGCACCCACCAGCATGTCTTTGGAGTGTGGGAGGAAACCAGAGTACCCTGAGGAAACCCACACAGACACAGGGAGAAAATGCAAGCTCCAGGCAGATAGGGCCATGGTTGGGGTTTGAACCAACGACCCTAGTACTGGCAGGTGGAAGTGCTAACCATTTAGCCACGGTGCTACCCAAAATGGCATTCAAGTAGCACAGTAGTAGTTTAGATCCATCACTATCGTAATCTCCATTGCTTGGTAACTCTGCATTGGGGAACAGATGAGGATGATAGATTGCTTCCTTTTATTTGGGATCCTTTTGGTTCACTTTTTAATTGAATGACTGGAGTAGGGATATTGGAAGTAACATTCCCAGTCACATGGAGGGCCAGTACAGAGCGTCGGCACGGTAGAAGAGTGTTGGGAGGAGGTGTGGTATGGGCTTCTTCCACACTTTCTTAAAAAAAGGGCCAGTTTACTGTCCTTCAGACTTTGAGGGGGCCAATTTGAGTAGAACCTGTCCTGGATTTAATGGGAGTAAACATGTCCCATCATTGGTATTTGTGGGAGGAATAGTGACCCATCACTGGTATTAGTGAAAGGTATACAGTAGTATACCATTGTTGGAGTCAATGGGAGGAATAATGCTCCTTTATCGGTGTCAGTGGGAGGAATAATAGCCCTTTCATTGTTGTCAGTGGAAAGAATTGTGCCCCATCATGAGTGTCAGTGAGAGGAATAGTACCCAGTCATTGATGTCAGTAAGAGGAATACAATTCCTCATCATTTGTGTCAGTGGGAGGAAAATATCCTCATCATTGGTGCAGTGCGAGGAATAGTGTCTGGTCATTGGTGTCAGCGGAAGGAATAGTGAACCATCACTGGTGCCAGTTTGTGGAATAGTACCAGGTCTTTGGTATTAGTAGGAGGAACAGTGCCCCATCATTGGTGCCAGTGGGAGGAATAGTACCCAGTCGATGGTGTTAGTGGGAGGAATAGTGCCTGGTCATCGGTGTCAGCGGAAGGAATAGTGAACCATCACTGGTGCCAGTTTGTGGAATAGTACCAGGTCTTTGGTATTAGTAGGAGGAATAGTACCCAGTCATTGGTGTCAGTAAGAGGAATAATATCCTCATCATTTGTGTCAGTGGGAGGAAAATATCCTCATCATTGGTGCAGTGAGAGAAATAGTGCCTGGTCATTTGGGTCAGTGGAAGGAATAGTGAACTATCACTGGTACCAGTGCGTGGAATAGTACCAGGTCTCTGGTATTAGTAGGAGGAATAGTGCCCCATCATTGGTGCCAGTGGGAGGAACAGTACACAGTCTTTAGTGTCAGTGGGAGGAATAATATCCTCATCATTGGTGCCGTGAGAGGAATAGTGCCTGGTCATTGGTGTCAGCGGAAAGAATAGTGAACCATCACTGGTGCCAGTGGGTGGAATAGTACCAGGTCTCTGCTATCAGTAGGAGGAACAGTGCCCCATCATTGGTGCCAGTGAGAGGAATAGTACCCAGTCGATGGTGTCAGTGGGAGGAATAATAGCCTCATCATTTGTGTCAGTGGGAGGAATAGTGCCTGGTCATCGGTGTCAGTGGAAGGAATAGTGAACCATCACTGGTGCCAGTGGGTGGAATAGTACCAGGTCTTTGGTATTAGTAGGAGGAATAGCACCCAGTCATTGGTGTCAGTAAGAGGAATAATATCCTCATCATTTGTGTCAGTGGGAGGAAAATATCCTCATCATTGGTGCAGTGAGAGGAATAGTGCCTGGCCATTTGGGTCAGTGGAAGGAATAGTGAACTATCACTGGTGCCAGTGGGTGGAATAGTACCAGGTCTCTGGTATCAGTAGGAGGAATAGTTCCCCATCATTGGTGTCAGTGGGAGGAATGGTACCCAGTCGTTGGTGTCAGTGGGAGGAATAATAGCCTCATCTTTGGTGTCAGTGGAAGGAATAGTGGCCCATCACTGGTACCAGTGGGAGGAATAGTGCCAGGTCTCTGGTATAAGTAGGAGGAATAGTATCAGGTTGTTGGTGTTCGTGGGAGGAATAGTGCCCCATCACTGGTGGCAGTGGGATACAGTGGGAATAGTGCCCCATTGTAAGGGACCACCAGGCGGTACCACTAGCACTCCACTGGCCAGGCGTCCCCAGCGCACGGTATCTAAGCCCCAGGGTACGTGTTCACCAGAGCCCCTGATGGTGGGGATGGACTTGAAGTACCCCGAGACCAGGTCGTGGCTACTGAGCACGCCCGTCAGTGGTAGCGGTATTCGCCAGGGGCTCCCGCAGGGAAGAGCCTGATGTGAGGAGGTCGGGTGATCCCGTCGGGATGGATGGATGGATGGCTGAGCAAGTGCGGGGTCAAACGGGCCGGGTCGGTAACAGTGGGGAAGGAGCAGTACAAGGCAGCGGGCAGAGAGTAGTCGGGTCACACGCCAGGTCAGCAACGGAAGGTCAGATCCAAACAGGGGCATTCAGGAGAGAGGTCAGGCAAAGCAAGGGTCTGGGCAGGAGAAGGCAACAAGGTCAGGTAAAATCCGGGTCAATAACTTACTAGAACAGGTTCGCAGATACAGGATACAAGGAAAGACCAGAAGGCACTGAATGACAGCTCAGGGCCGTTTAAATATCCCGCCCTGCGCTGCCATTGGTGCCACGCGCGCGCCCGCGGTCCCCACTGCGCATGCGCGAACTCCCTCGCCGCGGACGGCCAGGTCTCAGTGCCCGCATTCTGACACGGAGCGGTGCACTGCGCCTGCGCCAAGCCCGTCGCAGCGGGGATTCCTGACACCCATTGTTGGTGTTCGTGGGAGGAATAGTGCCCCATCACTGGTGTCACTGGTGGCAGTGGGAATAGTGCCCCATTGTTGGTGTAAGTGGCAAGAATTATGACCTACTGTTGCTTTCAGTGGGAGGAATAGTGCCTTGTATCACTGGGAGGAAAAGTACCCCAAGCTCCCGATAAAGGGAAGAAAAGGGTAGCATTTGCCCCCCAGGATGCAGTTTGGAGACCACTGATCTAGCCAATCATCAGAAGAGCAATACATCCAACCAACACCAAGGGAAGGGGACCAGGAAAATGCAAGTCAAAGCCTCCCTTGTATCTACCCCCTCTCCCCCAGATGCCCATGCTTGTGAAAACTGTATTTATGGCAGCTTGACGCTCACTAACTGCATAGTACGAAATGAGCTCTTCTGCCTCAACAAAAAGCCATAATGAAATCGCGGTTTAATTAAGGAGCAAAAACACATTGATTTTACAATGGTTGTAAAAATTGATATTTTCACTGTTAAAGGTGATTAAACATGTTTCGGGAAGCCAATTACAAGGGTAAATTAAGATAGCCATTAAACTGGAAAGCCAAGCAGAGCTCCAAAGGGAGATTTGGCATATTAAATCACTTGTTTTATTATTTTACACTATGCCAACATATTCCGCAGCACAGTACAATGTAGTGGTTACATATGTACATAATGGAAAATAAACGGAAAGAGGATCATGTTACCAAGAGCTTACAGTCTATGACACAGCAATAAAAGAGGAAGAGCTTATAACCTATAAGAGAAAAATGGAGAAGGTGAAAGGGTTAACAATCTATCAAATTATAAAAGCGGGGAATACAAAGCGGAAAGCACTTTCAGTCTATTAGGGTATGGAAGAGTTATACGGAAGGCAGAAGAGCTTACACTCTAATATGGTAAAGGGAGAAGTCAGAAGGTGGAAGAGTTTACAGTTTATTTGGGTATAAGGTAGGTTACAGTTTACAGTCAATTAGGGAATACGGGAGGATACCAGGGGCGGACTGACCATTTGGAAACTCGGGCACTGCCCGAGGGCCCGGGGTCAGTAGGGGGCCCCATGAGATGCCCCTGGTACCTTTTTCATAGGCTTTTTTGAGTTTGGGCAAGGACACAGGGGCCCCATGATCCCCTATTGCCCGGGGGCCCCATGAGTTGTCTGTCCGCCCCTGGAGGATACAGAACTTGGAAGAGCTTACAATTTATTATGGCATAAGGGAAGATACAGAAAGCAGAGGAGCTTACAATCTTTTATGGTATAAGGGAGGGATACTGCAGGTGAAAGAGTCTACTAGATAGGTGCGTTTTTGTTTTTCGGACAACAATTTGATTTTTGGGGATTCGGATGTGGATGAATCTCCGAATGGACACAGAAACGAATGTCAAGGAATCAAAAAAAAAAATGAAAACTAATTGTGGGCAGCACAGTGGCTAAATGGTTAGTACTTCCACCTGGCAGCACTAGGGTCGTTGGTTCAAATCCCAGCCATGGCACCACCTGCCTGGAGTTTGTATGTTCTCCCTGTGTCAGCGTGGGTTTCCTCTGGGTACTCCAGTTTCCGTCCACACTCCAAAGACATGCTGGTAGGTGAATTGGCTCCTGTCTAAATTGTCCCTAGTATGTGTATGTATGAATGTGAGTTAGGGACCTTAGATTGTACACCCCTTGAGGGTTAGGGACCTTAGATTGTACACCCCTTGAGGGTTAGGGACCTTAGATTGTACACCCCTTGAGGGTTAGGGACCTTAGATTGTACACCCCTTGAGGGTTAGGGACCTTAGATTGTACACCCCTTGAGGGTTAGGGACTAATGTGAATGTACAATATATGTGTAAAGCGCTGTGTAAATTGATGGTGCTATATAAGTACCTGTAATAAATATACAAATGCATTCGGTTCATTTAGATAAAGTCGCATAATACAACAGTAGTTTGGGCCCATAGGAAAATGAATTCAATTTTCGAATGTGGTCGATCATTCAGATTCGGATAATTCGGATATCGAATTTCATTCCATTAGTTAATTCGGATGCACATGACACCAGTAAATACTGTCAAATATTCGAATGTATAGAAAGTGAAAGAGCTGACAATCTCTTATGGTATAAGGGAGGAATGCTAAAGGTAGAAGAGCTTACAATCTTTTAACGGTTGATACAGAAAATGGAAGAGTTTATAATCTATTGTATTGAAAGCAAGGATAAAAAAGATGGAAAAGCTTACAATCTGTTATGGTATAAGAGAAGGATACTGAAGGTAGAAGAACTTACAGTCATTTATAGTATAAGGGAGAACTAACAGTCGATTATAGTACAAGGGAGAAATACAGACGGTAGAAGAGCTTACAGTCAGTTGGAGTATAAAGGAAGATACAGAAGGCGGAAAAGCTTATAGTTTGGGGAACAAGCAAGAAATACAAAGGTTGTAAAAAAATAAAATCTATTATGGTATTAGAGAGTTATACAGAAGGCAAAAGAGCTTTCAATCTAATATGATATAAGGGAGGATACAGAATGTGGAAGAGCTTACAATCTATTATAAGGGAGGATACAGAAAGTGGAAGAGCTTACAATCTATTATAAGGGAGGATACAGAATGTGGAAGAGCTTACAATCTATTATAAGGGAGGATACAGAAAGTGGAAGAGCTTACAATCTATTATGATATAAGGGAGGATACAGAAAGTGGAAGAGCTTACAATCTATTATGATATAAGAGAGGATGTAGAATGTGGAAGAGCTTACAATCTATTATGATATAAGGGAGGATACAGAAGGTAGAAGAGCTTACAATCTATTATGATATAAGGGAGGATACAGAATGTGGAAGAGCTTACAATCTATTAAGATATAAGAGAGGACGCAGAAAGTGGAAGAGCTTACAATCTATTATGATATAAGGGAGGATACAGAAGGTAGAAGAGCTTACAATCTATTATGATATAAGGGAGGATACAGAAGGTAGAAGATCTTACAATCTATTATGATATAAGGGAGGATACAGAATGTGGAAGAGCTTACAATCTATTATGATATAAAGGAGGATACAGAAGGTAGAAGAGCTTACAATCTATTATGATATAAGGGAGGATACAGAAGGTAGAAGAGCTTACAATCTATTATGATATAAGAGAGGACGCAGAAAGTGGAAGAGCTTACAATCTATTATGATATAAGGGAGAATGCAGAAAGTGGAAGAGCTTACAATCTATTATAAGGGAGGATACAGAATGTGGAATAATTAATCTATTGTGCTCTAAGCAATAATATAAAAGGTGGAAAAGCTTACAATCTATAGTATAATGGAGGGATATTGAAGGTGGAAGAGTTTACTGTATAATCTGTCATGGAGGCAGAAGAGCTAACACTCTATTGAGAATTAAAGAAGGGACACAGAGAATGAAAGCACTTGCAATCTAGTATAAGGGAGGGGTACAAAGGCAGGAGAGCTTACAATCTATTAGGGTTCAGTAAAAGGGGGTGGTACAGAAGGTAGTTATGCATACAGCCTATTAGGTCATAAGGGAAGATATATAGGGTGAGAAATCTGCAATTTATTTAGAGTAAAACGAGGGCTACAGAAGGGGGAGAGCTTGCAATCAATTCTGGTGCAAAGGAAAGATATAAAAATCTTAAGAATCTATTTGCAAATAAAACACTAGGTCAAAACAAGCAAGGTTTTATCATTCCTAGTGCTGAAAGCTATTCCTAGCCAAACCACATAAATAATGCTTCAGAGGACAAATGGTGAAAGAGAATATAGCTGGCCTTATGCGCCAATGGTAATTGGAATATTGATCGAGCAATCTAAGAATGTTCAATACATAATAGTAAATGAACAAAAAGAGAACATCAAATTATTCTATGTAATTAAACAATGTCAGGGCACTTGGTCCGATTGCACAGTAGCAGATATCGTTTAGACTAAATGCTTTGTATGCCAAACAACGTTTTTTTTTTATGGACATTTAAAAAAATTGTTGTTTGCATGATGCATTGATGATCAAAAACCATTTTGACTGATGTCTCCCATTGTATTTGTCTTTGGTGATGGGTCCTCTACCTGGTTCCTCTGTGACCTTGTCTGTGTTCATTAAATATTCTTTGAGTATTCCCCTAATCAACGTTGACTCTTCCAAAAATCAGACAATGTGTGGCTAACCTTAGAGGATGTTGTAACCTTCCCTGCACAGATGGTTTCCAATGATCACTTAAAGGTAATGAGTTGTGGTTTTGTTCATGTATTATTTATTTACTATGCTCAGAATTAAAGATGAACTGTTTTGTCATCGGAAGTCATTGAAGTCCAAATGCCCAAGCTAAATTTAAAGCAGAGGTAAAATTATTTTTTTTTCTTTTGTTTTTTAATGCAGACACACTGAAATTGCAAGTTAAAAACAGTGCTTGCTTGCATACTATACCTGCAAAACTTCTGTGGCTTGTGGTTTCATCATAGTGTACCACCTAGGATTCTCTATGGCTGTCAGGACCTGGATCCCCAACTGGTGGCACTGTGCTTCCCAGAGTGGGAGGCTGTAGTTCTGGGTGTCCACCAGCGGGTGTCTCTTAGCAGCCATCAGATCCCAGTAATCAGTCTCCACCTGATGCTGGCTGATCGGAGGATATTTAGTGCCTCTTTTACTATTACACTGCACTTAAGAGTTTTGCTTTGCTGCCAGATACTTGTTATCCACTTATCCTGAGCCTAGATCCTGATCTTGCTCCTGCCCTGCATCCTGAACCCTGTTGTCTCTTTTCTGCTTCCCTTGTACCTGATCCCAATCCTGGTTCCTCCTTCCCAACCTTTATCTCTAGCGTGCTACTAGAGTAGTGTAGAGTATTATAGGTAAAATCGTGTGTGACTCATGGTAGTGTGAGGCATGTGATTGAGATCGGGTTAGTGCAGGTCAGTTGGATGACTCAACGGGTTGTGGCTCTATCGCCTCCTCCTGACTCTGGAGGACCATAGAACCTTCCAGAATTCCATAAGAAGGAAGGGGTGGAGGCCTAATCTGCATATTCATGGGGGGTCCGGCCAGTCCCAGGTTTGGAGGCCCTGGTAGAGTGGTGGACTGGTCTATAAATATGGGAGAGTGTCAGGAATCTAGGAATGACCAGAAAGGTGTGGACTGACACAGGGAAACGCAGGTTTCAGGTATAGTATAATAACACAGTTTATTATTAGCCATCCAGATATATATATAAACGCACAGTGAACAAACCAACCTTCCACTAATCTTAGTAGGTGCAGGAACACAGGCGTAGTCAGGGCTGGAGAGGTGGAACGGTCAGGCTGGCCGTAGGGTACTGTAATGACTGTTTGGTGGTACCTCTAGTGGTCCCCAGGACAGGATTCCCCAGGGCACGGAGTCTAAGTCCCAGTCTGCTTATTCACCAGGGCCCCTGATGGTGGGGATGGACTTGAAGCAGACAGGAACCAGGTCGCGGCCCCTGAGTACACCTGCTAGTGGTAGAGGGATCCGCCAGAGGTATGTGCAGGTACGGCTGGATCCGTGCAGGATGGATGGATGGCAGAGTAGTTAGCGTGGTCAGACGGGCCAAGTCAGCAATGTGCGGGCAGCAAGGTACCAAAGGAGCAGGCAGAGAATGGTCAAGGTCACAAGCCGGGTTCAGCAACTCACGGGCAGCGCGGCACAGGGGATCAGGCAGAAGGATGGTCAGGCAAGCCAGGGGTCCAACAGGAGACGGCCAGCAGAGGTCAGGATCAAGCCGGGTCAGCAACGAAGCAGGAACACAAGATACCAGGTACAGAGGCTCATGGGAAACCATACACCAAGGTCCAGATCACAGGCCTGTTCATGCCTTAAATACACCTTTCTGCAATCAGCCCCAGGTTTGGCTGATTGCACGTGTGAGCTTCTGGCTGCTGAGAGCACCTGCTGGTCAGCTCTGGTACTGCAGCCCACAGGGCAGATGAGTCCCACCGCCAGTGCTGAGTCCATTCCTGACAGAGAGTCAAACTGACAGAGGAGTCTGTGGAAGATGGAGTGCTGAGGAGACTGTGTCTAGAAGGGGTCCCCTAGGTCTGGGGGGGGGGGGGCAGCCTCTAGGCTGTGCTCAGGATGGCTCAGGAGGATACATTCTGTGGAGAGGCATGGATGGGATCAAGACCTGGAGCAGCAGGGAGCAAAGAGGACAGTGTGAGTACAGCAGCACAGTTTGGGAAGGGGAAAGACTGCCAAACGTAGCAAGTTTTCTAAGGACCACACTGAGCTCAAGCCTTTATCCTAGTCCTGGTAGAACTTCTGGGAAACCAGGAGGGTTGGTAGTGCTTGCAGGCTGTGGAGCTTGGAGCAGCTCTGTAAAGGGGCAAAAAGACGTCTCTGCATATAGCTACAAAAAGTAAAGTGATTTTGAGGGGCTGCTAGTTCCTCATTTGTAAAGGGCAGCTGCTACTGATCCACAATGACTGATGGCTTTCAGCAAAAGAACAGTCCAGGATCTGCTTTGTACATAGGACAGAAGTGTCCCCCTTCCATTGTTTGAAGCCAAATTGGGCATCCCATAATCCCTATTTCCCTATCCAAGTTGAATTCCCCTAATAAAACAACAAAACCAAGCCCATGGACTGGTCACTGTCTTTAGATGCAAGTCTGTGTGAAAAAACACTGTTGCCTGGCTGTGCGGAGGGAAGCTTAGGGTTGTCCACAACACAGCGGCCCTCACAAGGGTAGGGCTACTCCGGCATCTACAGTTTTCCCTGTTTCTTTGTGTTCCCCATGTTTGTACAAATTGTATACATATTGTACGTAGTTAGTTTGTTAGTTAAGTTTCCTGTTACTTAGGTTGCTAGTTGGGTATTTTGGTTATATGGTTATGGTATACTTGTATCTTCATGTTTGCTGTGTTTTCTGTTTGCTGGTGCTTGGAAGTCTTTTGTTTTACTATTAATAAATGTAGTTTACTTTATATAGTCTGGTTTCAGTTTCTTAGAGTAGCTATTAACCCCCCTAGTGGTATTCCCGAGTGTAGCTCGGGGTAAAATGTCAGTACCAAAAGCGGTAACCCCGAGCTACACTCAGGCTTACCATGCGGCGTTGCTCAGGGGGTCCCTGCAGAGCTTACCTTGTCCTTCGCTCCCGCGATGTGTCCCCTGCAGCGTCCCCGGCCATCTCCTCCGGCTGATGCCGGCATCCGGCTCCTGTGTTCCGGTCCCTGTGACATCGGGACGTATGGGCGCCGGCGGGAAATTTGCAAATTTAAAAAAAATTTCATTTTTTTCAAAACGATTTTACATAGTAAAACATTGCTGTTTCAACCCATTTCACATACATTTTGTCCCGAGTGCTTTGTCCGGCGCCCTGCCTGCATTTTTACTGTTCTTTCTGCCTGGAAACTGAGAAACGTCCATGGCGTCCAAAAAGCGTCCCTTTAGGTCAAAAGCGGTTTTAGACCGGCTAGAGAACAGCGATAGTAAATCAGAACCACTTGCAGAATTGAGTGATAATGATTCGTGGGGGAAATTCCTCATCAGACACTGAAAACGATTTTGCGACTTTGCTCAGCGATGTGCGAACTTGGCGCTCTATTTCACATTTCAGTGTTTTTGGTTTGATTATATTATTGAATTAAATGTATTATTATTATATTATTATTTTTTATGATTATTTATTAAATTATAATTTATGATTTTGTGTTTCAAATTTTATCATACCCGGGATGTTTACTAGACTCTTGTTCGGACAGATTTCAGTGAGTTATTCCTAAAAATTACAGGCCTACAATAAAAAACTACATATTTCCATGCAAAATAATGTACCGCTTTCAGCACCAAAAATCTGAAATAATCAGACCGCTAGGGAGGTTAAGACTTGGCCATCCCTGCTGCTGATTCCTAACAATGACCTCATGGTTTGATCTCTGCTAGCTGCATAGCTCAGAGATCATAGGCTCTTTCCTCTAAATATGTTATTATGCCCCTATGTGTACCACCCTGCATTAGGCCATGTTCACACTTGTAAATAGGCTCAACATCCATCACATACAAGAATCCCAGTGAGGGTTCCAAGTGATTAGCTGCAAGAGGCAACACCATTGAAATCAACTGGAACTTGATGGCTCCTATTCATAGGTTATCTCTCATAGAGCGATCACCTGCAAGCAGGGGCGGACTGACCATTTGGAAACTCAGGCACTGCCCGAGGGCCCGGGGTCAGTAGTGGGCCCCATGAGATGCCCCTGGTACCTTTTTCATAGGCTTTTTTGAGTTTGGGCAAGGACACAGGGGCCCCATGATCCCCTATTGCCCGGGGGCCCCAGGAGTTGTCAGTCCGGCCCTTTCTGCAAGTAATAGGCCCTGGATTAGACTGTCTACGGCCAGGGCCTATCACTCTCAGCTGATTGCTTCATGAATGATTATATGAATAGCAGCTATTAACTGCGGGAGCTGGCAGCCTCCTGTTACTTTCATTGGGGCTACCTCCTGCAGCTAATCGCCAGGAACCCCCACTGGGGTTCTCACATGTAATAAGTGTTGGGCCATTTTTAAGTGTGAATGTGGCCTTGTATGGCTTTTCCCAGTCCTGCCACTGTAGTCTTCCTTCTCATTTGAGAGACAAGCAACATGTGGCTGATAAAAGAGCAGGAGAGGAGGATTAGGTCGAGTACAGAACCACTTTATTACCGTATTTTCCGGCGTATAAGATGACTTTTTGACCCTTGAAAATCTTCTCAAAAGTCGGGAGTCGTCTTATACGCCGGTATACATCAGGGGGCACTTTTTAGGGGGGCGGCGCGGTGCCGCCGCCGCCCCCCCCCCTTCCGACGGAAGGGACACTAAGTACAGGGGTGGCCAGAGGGCTGCTGTCTCTTACCTGGCTCCAACGACGATCCATCCAGGAAGCGCTGCTGATTCAGTCACTCCGGCCACTCCCTCACTCCTGCCGCTCGGCTCCGCCTCCTCACCGGTGATTGGCCGCCAGAACTGTAGCTCAGGAAAGGCACACAGGCGGCCAATCACGGGCGAGGAGGCGGAGCCGAGCGGACCCACAAAAATCGAGTGAGGGAGCAGCCGGTAAGTGTGCAGTGCAGAGGTGCTGCTGCAACCACATATGCTGGCTGCAGCAGCACCACACTGGAACAAGGGTCAGCAAGTGCCATTGGTGTCAGTGGGAAGAATAGTGTCCCATCATTGGTGTCACTGACACCAATGATGGGGCACTATTCCTCCCACTGACACCAATGATGGGACAGTATTCCTCCCACTGACACCAATGATGGGGCACTATTCCTCCCCCTAATACCAATGATGGGGCACTATTCCTTCCACTGATACCAATGATGGGGCACTATTCCTCCCACTGACACCAATGATGGGGCACTATTCCTTCCACTGATACCAATGATGGGGCACTATTCCTCCCACTGACACCAATGATGGGACAGTATTCCTCCCACTGACACCAATGATGGGGCACTATTCCTCCCACTGATACCAATTATGGGGCACTATTCCTCCCCCTAATACCAATGATGGGGCACTATTCCTCCCACTGATACCAATGATTATTATTATTATTATTATACAGTATTTATATACTGTATAATAATACATTATTATATCACACCATGGGGCACCATCATTGGTGTCAATGGGAGGAATAGTGCCTCATCATTGGCGTCAGTGGGAGGAATAGTGCCCCATCATTGGTGTCAGTGGGAGGAATAGTGCCCCATCATTGGTGTCAGTGGGAGGAATAGTGCCCCATCATTGGTATCAGTGGGAGGAATAGTGCCCCATCATTGGTGTCAGTGGGAGGAATAGTGCCCCATCATTGGTGTCAGAGCGAGGAATCGTGCGCCATCATTGGTGTCAGAGCGAGGAATCGTGCGCCATCATTGGTGTCAGAGCGAGGAATCGTGCCCCATCATTGGTGTCAGAGCGAGGAATCGTGCCCCATCATTGGAATACCATACCATATTGAAATCAAATCTGATGTTTTTTAATTTTTATTTGGTGTGCGTTGGAAGAGGGGTAGTCTTATACGGCGAGTATAGCCCAAACCCTATATTTTAACAGGAAAAGTAGGGGGTCGTCTTATACGCCGGAAAATACGGTACATGGAAAACAAGTAAAGTTGTTTCTACGGAGAACTTTTTGTAAGGCATGATTACAGATTACCATCCTTCAGAGAGTAGCACCAACTTCTTCACCTCTCTCTAATGTTGAGATAAGAAATGGCATAGATTCTGCAAGATGGCATATGGATAATATAAAGTAGACATAAAGCAAAACCTAGCATACATTTGCATATATTTCCATATATTCTCTGCACAGTATGTATGCATCCACAATTTTAATTTGCAATTTAACAGTGATAAATGAGGTCTGCTTTACCTTGACTATACCTCTATGACTAATTTACACACGCACACACTTTTTCTAAAGACATATGCGGCATTTATTTGGTATACTGCTTTCTTTTTTATTGTAAGGGTAAAAAAATTCACATTAATTTAAATAATTCGAAAATGTTTTTATCATTTTTCATTAATACTGTAATCATATCTGACAGCTGCAGTATTAAACAGAATACTTCCATCTTTAGGCTGGCCATACATTATACAATTCTCTTGAGATTTTTTCTTTAGATTTACCAAAAACCATTTAATATGAGGTCAAACCTAAAAAACACTTTCAATTGTATTCACTTAGGCAGGCCATTTCACTACATAGTGGAAGGTAAATCTAAAGGAAATTGGGCAGAAATTGGACAGAAAATTGTATAGTGTATGGCCAACCTTAGGCTGCACCACCATCTGCAGAATCAATGCTTATGGTGCGATTGTGATTACATGTTCAGGAATCATTTTGATTGGTTCTGCATTGTTAATGGCGACCAGAGCTTTCAGTGACAGTCCAGTTTGAATAGGTAGCAGCTATGCACAGCATTGGCTGCTGCCTGCTTAATGGGAGATGTGTGTAACAGGGACAAGGCTGGAATGGTTAAAATGTAATTTTTTTTTTCTTATTTTCTTCCTAATCAGGTAAATCTGAAAAATGACATATAAATATTTAATGAGCAGCCAACAGATGGTACTACAGAATCTGGTGAATGCAATTAGTGTATTTCAGAACACACATAGCTCAATGACTCAGAAGAGGGATAATTCTTCCTACCTGTCTATAGTTTAAATGATTCTCTATTGAGTATTTAAAGTGTCATTAAGGTAGTTGTAAAGGCTCTATTCTATGCATGAAGGTAAAAAACCTTATGTGTGCCGCAGTGCCCCCCCCCCCCCAGCCCCCTCAATGCTTACCTGAGCCCCATCATGATCCAGCAATGTGCAATACAGCCTCGGCTGTCCCGAGTCTCTGCCCCCTCATTGGCTGAGCCATTGGCTCCCGCTGCTATCAATCACAGTGAGTCAGCCAATGAGGAGAGAGGGGGTGAGGCCAAGCCATGGCTCCATGTGTGAATGAACACATGGAGCAGCAGGTGCCCCCATAGCAAGCTGCTTGCTATGGGGGCACCCGACAGAAAAAAGGAGCCAGGAGACACTGCGGGGGACATGAGAGGAGGAGAATCCAGGCTGCTCTATGCAAAACCACTGCACACAGCAGGTAAGTATTGACATGTTTGTTATTAAAAAAAAAAAAAGAACCTTTAGTATCACTTTAATCCCAAATCATCAAAAACTGTCAATACATGCTATTTGTTTTTTTGTAGACTGCAAAAATCTTGGTTTACCCTGCTGTTCACTGTCCCTCCCTCCTTGTCTGTTTCCCTGCTGCAGCCTGAGATTATGTAGACTAATTGTTGACATCTACTGAACATGCTCCAGTACTGTTGGGCTGTCTTATTAGAAAGGTCAGAATGGTTTGCAATTCATTGCTGTGGAAAGACCCTACTATACCTTTATTCCTAAAATTAAGATTTTATATAGGTGATGAAAAAGTGACTTGAAAGATCAGTTTAACAATTTGTAAACGTAAAAATGTGTTTGAAATGAAACTGAAAAAAAAACCAGTGTGGTTTTCTTCTAAAAGATGAAATGTTAGTAAGCAAGCACAATGAAACACGGGAGAGAATTCCACAAAATAGAAATTTGTCAGACAGGAAAAAAGCATAGTTATGTGAGGGAAGATGGAAGGAGAGAGACTGTTAAGTTCAACATACATGTAGAAATCTGACCATTCAATCTCAATTTAGTTTTTCGAATTGTCCACCAAATGTTTAAACAGATCCCACATCCAATTTCTATGGGATGCAAAAGCCTTATAAACGAAATAAAAGCTTCCCCACCCATTAAGTGTAATTTTTTAAATACTGTAATAGTATCTGACAATTGCAGTATTATACAGAAGCACACTTTGGAAGGTGGGAGCAAATGACAAGACTTATAACTTCTCCAGTTCATAAGAGATATCTACTGCAGTCATATACAAAATATTGCTATCCTATCCAGGGGATTACAAACAACTTGACTATGTCAAGCCTAAATGGGGACTTCTAAGTTAAAAAGACATACAGCATAACTGGTGTTTAAAATCTATGTATAAAGGAGTTACCTCTTCAAAAAGTTCCAGGCTGTAGGTGTTATCATCATCAGCAAAGTAGACCACTCCCTCGGGAGGGTTGGAAGCATTGATGTTGTCCCGAAGCCATCGCAGGCCCAAGTTCCTCTGCATGGTTCCTCTCGGGGTATGGGAAGGGGTTCTGGATAAGCCTACTTTTTGATTGTGTGGGCTCTCGATGTTCAGGTGGGTGAAGTTGAGCCCAGCTTTCTCCAGCAGGTTGGCCACCAGTTTGGTCTTCCTTGGGCAATCTTCAACCACAATCCAGTGCAAATTTACGACATGCAGAAAGGTGTTGGCCAGTCGAACCAGCTCAGCTTTCTGGACAGGTCGGGTGTAGGTGGGTGTAATAACATAGATGACGGGAAGCTCCTCATTCCAGGGCGGGGGTCGAGAATAAACATATGTCCGGACAACTACGGGGGTTTCTCGAGTGAAGTGCTGGTGGACACATTGAAGAGAGTCCTCTTTACTCTGGGTCACATTGTTGAAAAGGGGTCTGGCTGTAGAATTGTCACCTGTGTCCTCTGTACAGAGAATACATATAGAAATATATTGAGATTTTAGAGACTTTAGGCATTTAAATAAAATAACATTGAAGATGCATAGAAATATTCAAAATGGTTAGTCAACCATTTAAATTCATGAATAATAGTTAGTTTAATGGACAGTTTAAATCTCAACTTCAGCCCAGATTGAGGGTGTCAATCACCGGGTCCCAGCCGGTGATTACCCGCCGGCGCCCGGTGATTACTGGCGATCACCGACAGGGAGGAGGGCAGCATTGTTTACCAACAGCCCTCCTCCCTGTCAGTTTGGGCACACTGCTCGGGATGGCTGAGCACAGCCATCCCGATCAGTGTGCTTTACAGTGAAGCACACACCACCCTGCCCCCTAGTAAAACACTCCCATCACACAGTTAACCCTTTGATTGCCCCCAAATGTTAACCCCTTCCTGCCCAGTGCCATTAGTACAGTGTCAGTGCTTTTTTTAAGCACTGATCACTGTATTGGTGTAACTGGGGATGTCAGTGACACCACGTCAGTTCCCCCCAGTGTCAGAATGCCCACCGCAGTCCCGCTATAAGTCGCTGATTGCCGCCATAAGTTGCTGATCACAACCAATAATAGTATAAAAAAAAATTCCAGTATCTATACTGCCATTTGTAATCGCTATAACTTTATTTACACGTATTGGGATTTTTTTTAGGAAAGACATGTTGCAGATTACATTTTGGCCTAAATTTATGACGAAATTTGATTTTTACATTTTTTTACTGTTTAATAGTAAAAAAGTCCAAATTATTGCTCTTTTCTCAAAATTAGCAGCCTTTTTTTTTCTTTTTTATAAAAAATAAACACACAGGTGATCAAATACCACCAAAAGAAATCTCAATTCATGGGGAAAAAAGGGCGTAAATTTTATTTGGGTACAGCGCTGCATGACCGGACAATTGTCAGTTAAAGTAATGCAGCGCCGTAGCGCGAACCACTTCTTTATCTGCTTCCTGACCGCCCTATAGCAGAAATACTGCTACAGGGTGGAACGGGTGCACAAAATCATATATATATATATATATATATATATATATATATATATATATACGTGATTTGCGCTCCCATGTTTTTCACGCCCTTCCCAGATAGCGTCAGATTGCCTGTCAGTACACCAGTAATCACATTTAACCCCTTGATTGCCAGGAATAGCTCATACACAAAAAAACCTCCATTGCTAGTATAGTGTCTGAACAGATCAATATCTTTGATCAGATTAGCACTCTACCAGCGTTCACATTAGTATAGTGTCCCCAAAAATGCAGTGTTAGCTGGATCAGCCCAGGCACCTGCCAGCACCTGTGTTTAGCCCCTATGCTTACCCCCCCTTGTCCCCCAGCAAGTGCAGTGTCAGTAGGTCACTGTCACTTGATACATTGCACACAAAACTGCAGTGTTCACAGAATCAGGCCTGATCTCTGCTAGCACTTGCCGGTAAATTTCATATGCAGCAGGGTGCCAGTACTAGTGCTGTTCTACTTTTTGGTGAACTGGCGAGTACTAGTGGCCTAGTACCTCCTGGTCTTTCACATACCAGCACTGCAGTATCACTTGGTGACGTGGTGAGTCCCATAAGTTCAGTACAAGATGGTGCGGTGGCGAGCACAAGTATTGTCCTGTAACCATCAAGAATTCGTACACAGGCCTGTAGAGCCCCTAGTATTATTCCGGATGTGCTTGCAAATCTCGATTGGCAGCCCACAAATTCTGCAGCACCCGTACTTCCCCCATTCACTGCCCAACCCGGAATTCAGGTGGAAACAGCAAATTTATCTACTCCCCTTGATTTTTTTGGAGCTGTTTTTAATGATCTGTATGCATTGATTGTGGATTAATATATATGCACAACAATTTATCGCCGCCAACCCAAATTCAAACCTTGCGCATGGAAACCCATTACGGTTTCCAAATTTTTTTTGGGCCTAACCCTCAACATGGGCATTACTAAAAAAAATTAATTGCGATTGTATTGATCCACAGACCCGATTCATCATATGCCGTGTTCTCTGCTGCCATGGCCAGGCATAGATATGAGAGTATAATGTGTTTTATGCATTTCAATGACAATACACTCTGTCGTCCTTGGGGTGACCCTGAATTTGACTGGCTCCACAAAATTTGGCCCCTCGTAAATCACCTTAACCAAAAATTTGCAGATGTCTATACTCCCCAGCAAAAAATCTGCGTTGATGAGTCCCTCAATAATTTTCCTGGCAGCCTTGCATTCAATTTCTCCCCAGCAAGCGTGCCAGATATGGGCTCAAGATGTAGAAGACCTGTGAGAGCACAAGAGGCTATACTTATATGTTTCGGATTTAAGATAAAAGATAGCCACGTGGAGCCCTTCAGATGCCCAGACTACATGGGGAATAGTGGCAAGATATTTTGGGACTTGGTGTCATCCTTTTTCCATATGGGGTACCACTTATACGTGGATAATTTTTATTCAAGCGTGCCACTATTTAGACATTTAGACTCTAATGGTGGGCATACCACACACTTTTTCTGGCAGAGATTTCTTCTCTTTTTTTGATTCAGCCCACAGGCTGCATACAAAAAAAAAGAACATAGCATATATACCCAACAAGGACGAGCATCGTACTGATACATCACTGGACTTTGAATGGTTAATGATGCCTACAGCTGTAGGCATCATCCCGGTATCATTTTTTTCAGCCGGGGATCGGCTTTCATTTCACTTCCTCACTACCTATCACAGTTTCGGAGGTCCTGAAATGTCAGGATAGCACAAACCCCCCCCAAATGACCCCTTTTTGGAAAGTAGACACCTCGAGTAATTTCATAAGAAGCACGCTGAGTATTTTGCAGATCTTGTTTGTTGCCACAAGTTTTTGGAAAACGAAGAAAGAAAACAAAAACATATTTTTTCTTTTTTTATATTGCAAAACCTTGTGAGAAAAAATGAGATCTGAAAAATACCTACCATGCCTCTTTAAATTCCTTGGGGTGTCTACTTTCCAAAAAGGCATTATTTGGGGGGTTTGGTGCTATCCTGGCATTCCAGGACCTCCAAAACTGTGATAGGTAGTGAGGAAGTGAAATGAGGGAGTTAAGCACCTTCAGGCTTTCAAAGTGATCATTGGATTTCAGGCTCCTGTATGTGGCTAGGCTCCCAAAAAGTCACACACATGTGGTATCCTCATACTCGGTAGAAAGTAGAAGTAGCAGAATATATTTTGGGGTGTAATTCCACATATACCCATGGCTTGTGTGAGAAATATATCATTTAAATGACAACTTTGTGTAAAAAAGAAAAGAAAATGTTTTTGTCATTTTCCAAAAACTTGTGGAAAAAAAATAAAACTTCCATGGACTCAATATGCCTCTCAGCAGATAGATTAGGGTGTCTACTTTCAAAAAAGGGATAATTTGGGGGTGTTTGTACTGTCCTGGTATTTTAGCACCTCAAGAAATGTGATGGGCAGTCAGAAAGTAAAAGCTGTGTAAATTCCATTATCTATACCATAGTTTGTAGATGCTATAACTGTCACCCAAGCAATAAATATACACTTATTTGGATTTTTTTTAACCAAAAACATGTAGCAGAATACATTTTGGCCTAAATTTATGAATAACTTTGAGTTTACTATATATTTTTAATAGCCGAAAGTAAAAAATCTAGTTTTTCTTCAACATTTTTGGTCTTTTTTTGTTTATAGCGCAAAAGATAAAAAGCGCACAGGTAGTCAAATACCACCAAAAGAAAGCTCTATTTGTGTGAAAAAAAAGGACATCAATTTCGTTTGGGTACAGCATTGCATGACCATATCATCAGTTTAAATAATGCAGCGCCGAATAGCAAAAAGAGGCCTGGTCATTAAGGGGGGGAAATCCTCAGGATAGCAAGTTGTTAACAAAAGAACATACTGTACATTCCATGTTATTAATTATGCTACCAAAATTAGTGTGTGCTGTAAACTGCCTCCAGAATTCGTCCTCTTTCTTCATTCTGGATGCTGCCATTTTGTTAAAGCCCAGAGCAGTCACTTTCTTATTAGAAATCCTCCCCCTCTCCTTGGTCTCAAAAACTATATCTCATTTTCTTCAATTAAAATATGTACATTTCCAGCCGTTATAGTATGTCTTGGCTCAATTAGAGAGGAAGGCTGACAGAAGTTTTACAATGCTGAATTTCACGGGCTGCACATGAGAGAAAAAAGAGAAAATATGAGGGAGATAGGAAAAGACACTATCCTTGTAAGTTTACCTCTTTTGTGTCTCCCTGACAGCAGAGTTTGTCCTATCACCTCTCCTGATTTTCTTTTCTCCCTCCCTAATCTGTGTTCCCTCAGCACAGTCAGTGTCATTCCTGTTGCTTTCTTCCCGTTCCAACAACAGTAAATCTTAAAGCTGTCAGCTGATCGTCCTCTAGTGGCTCTGATTTTAGGCACAGTCATGAAAATATAGAGCAGCTGAGAATGTGCAGAGCATGTTTTAAACAGTATAAGCACTTATTTTTAATGCTTTTACATAGCAATACCTTCAAAGAGGGCCAGCATGAAGTGATCTAGCAGGACTTAATTTTCTGACTAAAGTTCCACTTTACATAGTTACATAGTTAGTCTGGCTGAAAAAAGACAAAAGTCCATCCAGTTCAACCATTACAAAAAAAAAAAAAGGTTATAATCCTACACCCACAGTTGATCCATAGGAAGAAAAAAACCCCCCAGAAAAGGATGATCCAATTTGATCCTGATCCCCTGAGAGGCAATCGGATATTCCCTGGATCAACTTTACCTATAAATGTTATATCCAGTTATATTCTGTGTATCTAAGAAAGAATCCAGGACTTTCCTACAGCAATCCACTGAGCTGGTCAGAACCAACTCTTGAGGGAGTATATTCCACATTTTCACATCTCTTACTGTGAAGAAACCTTTCTGTGTTTGGAGATTTCATTTCTTTTCCTCCAGACATAAAGAGTGCCCCTTGTCCTCTGTGATGACCTCAGGGTGAATAACTCTACACCAAGTTCACTATATAAACCACTGATGTATTTATACATAGAGATCATATCCCCCCCTTATGTATTATACATGGAGATCATATCCCCCCTTATGTATTATACATGGAGATCATATCCCCCCTTATGTATTATACATGGAGATCATATCCCCCCTTATGTATTATACATGGAGATCATATCCCCCCTTATGTATTATACATGGAGATCATATCCTCCTTATGTATTATACATGGTGATCATATCCCCCCTTATGTATTATACATGGAGATCATATCCCCCTTATGTATTATACATGGAGATCATATCCCCCCTTATGTATTATACATGGAGATCATATCCCCCCTTATGTATTATACATGGTGATCATATCCCCCCTTATGTATTATACATGGAGATCATATCCCCCCTTATGTATTATACATGGAGATCATATCCCCCCCTTATGTATTATACATGGTGATCATATCCCCCCTTATGTATTATACATGGAGATCATATCCCCCCTTATGTATTTTACATGGTGATCATATCCCCCCTTATGTATTATACATGGTGATCATATCCCCCCTTATGTATTATACATGGAGATCATATCCCCCCCTTATGTATTATACATGGAGATCATATCCCCCTTATGTATTATACATGGTGATCATATCCCCCCTTATGTATTATACATGGTGATCATATCCCCCTTATGTATTATACATGGAGATCATATCCCCCCTTATGTATTATACATGGAGATCATATCCCCCCTTATGTATTATACATGGAGATCATATCCCCCCTTATGTATTTTACATGGTGATCATATCCCCCCCTTATGTATTATACATGGAGATCATATCCCCCCTTATGTATTATACATGGAGATCATATCCCCCCCTTATGTATTATACATGGAGATCATATCCCCCCTTAATCTCCTCTTCTCAAGAGAGAATAAATTCAGTTCCTCATAGCTGATCTCCTCCATGCCTCGTATCAGTTTGGTTGCCCTTCCCTGTACTTTCTCCAGTTCCCCAATGTTCTTTTTGTGAATTCATGCCAAAACTGAACTGTATATTCCAGATGAGGTATTAATAATGTTTTTTATTGGGGAAATGATATCTGTCTCTCTGGAGTCTATACCTCTTTTAATACAAGAAGGAGATTTTTTTTATTATTTTATATTTTATTAATTTTTCGATTACCATTTCATACATACAAAAGCTAATAAAACAGACATATAAATATAAATATTCTCAGTTTCGTATGTCCAAAAAACATTGTCACTCATCTATTAATTTTTTTTACACCTTCCCTTCCCTGGGCGGCCTGAGATTATGCAGGACAACAAGGGGCCTATATTAGGAGCATGCAGGGTGGATAAAAATCAATGATTTTTAAAAAAAAATAAAAAAAATCAGCTTCCCCACCTCCCAGTGCTTCCTTGCAGCGGGTCACATGACCACCCCATCGTCCTCCATGCTCCGAGGCAGAGCAATCCCGCCGCAGCAACCGTCCCTCCGAGAGATCCCTGGCCACACGCTCCTCATCGCCGGCCACACCAAGGATCCCCTCCACCGCTCCACGGGGCCCGCACTCCTTCACTGAGACCACCGCTCCCACCGGTGAGTCTCGCTCTAAAGGCAGGGCACACGGAGGTATTGGGAGCTGAGAGCCCTCACATCAGGCTCTCACTCCATGCACGCCATAGTCAGGCTGCGCTTCCATCCGAAAGCCTAATCACAAGAAGGAGATTTGATCCGGCTTTTCTAATACAATGAGAATTATAATTCAGTCTATTGATCATATAGCAATACATAACAGTGTTTAAGAGATTTTGATAACTCCTAATGAATTTACAAACCAGATGTTAGAAAATTCACTTCAGACTGATCCTAAGGGTCACCATAAACAGGCCACTTTTCATGCTCTCATGTGCTGCTGTGGCGAGTACAACGTCAATAAAGGATACCCTCTTTACTACAAAGAGGTTACTGTGTATGTCAAGCCAAATCATTTTTTGGCTATTGATAGAACTTTAAGTCCGGTTTTTGCTGCTATCTGCAGCTCGAAAGATTTACTCTCACTTCCTGTCCTGCTAACAATGTTTTACCAGAAAATATATGAAGGGAACTCTCCAAAACCAACACAGAGAGAATATGAAAATGCTTTGAAGGTGAAGGCTAGAACCCCTGTCAGTTTTTATTTCTTTTTGTGTCCCTGTTGTAGATTTTTCTTCACTCCCTGCCTGGTGAAACTAAGGTCTGCAGGTCAGAAAGTGAGGGTAGCCCCAGGATAACCGAAGCCCGAGGTGCAGTTGTGTGAAAATAAGTACATGGAACTCCATGGAAATTGACTTTTTCAACATACTTGAACAGTAAAGCATTACATATTCACTCAAATAGTGCTTACAGATAAAGGGGATATACTTGAATAAGAACACAAGAAAACAGCATTTTCAATAATTTAACAAAAATATCAGTAGATGTAATGGTGTTCTAAGATGAAGGATACCCTTGGCATGAGAAGCTGGTATTGCTGTAGCAGAATGACTTCTTGTAGGGATTTTGTATGCTCACCAGTCTAGACATTAGCTTTGTTGCATTTTTGACTACTTCATGCAACCTTTCTTCAATTGCAAGATGTTTTACGATTTTTCTTGTAGGAGCTGCCATTTTCAAAATTCCCCTAAGAGTTTAAATGGGGTTTTAAATCAGGACTTTGACTAAGACAACATCTACTTAATCTCAATTGACCAGGTACATTGATATAAAGTAATATATAAAGCTAAGATTTGCTTGTAAAAGACAGAATATCCGAATATTGCAGCTTCAATATGTAAAGTTAGTGTCTTCTGAAGCAAAAGATAAAGGAGATGTTTTAGTAAATTATTAAATTACAGATGGTCAGTTTTATGCTGTACCAGAGAAGGTCATCTCTATTTATGTTTCATCAAAAAGTGCCATATATCCAATTAATATCAGGGCCCATTTGGTAATTATTAACTTCGGGCTCGTTGCTGGCTGGGATTACTGTAATTTTAACACTGGTGCAATAAAGTATACAGATTCATCTAATTATTGTATGTTTAAAAAAATAGGATAGAGCTAAACCTATAATCACTTTGGCTGCAGTATTTATTTTCACAGGGAAATTATGAGAGACAAATATATTTAACGTGAAACCTAACATGAATTTAGGGTGGGTCAGGTCAAAGGCCTACTTAGTGTAAGTTGCAGTTGAATCCAACTGAAATATGCTAAAAAAAACAAATGGAAGCAGGTACTTGTCCAGATTCTCTTCCACTGACCTCCAATGTAAGATGACCTCTTCCACTGACTTCCAATATAAGAGGACCTCTTTTACTAACCTCCAATGTAAGAGGACCTCTTCCACTGACTTCCAATATAAGAGCTCCTCTTTTACTGACCTCCAATGTAAGTGGACCTCTTCCATTAACCTCCAATGTAACAGGACCCATTCCACTGACCTTCAATGTAAGATGACCTCTTCCACTGACCTCTAATGCAAGAGGACCACTTCCACTGATTTCCAATGGAAGATGACCTCTTCCACTGACCTCTAATGTAAGAGGACCCCTTCCACTGACCTCCAATGGAAGAGGACCTCTTCCATTGACCTCCAATGGAAGAGGACCTTTTCCACTGACCTCTAATATAAGAGGAGCTCTTCTACTGACCTCCAATGTAAGGGGACCTCTTCCACTGACCTCCAATGTAAGAGGACCTCTTTTATTGACCTCCAACGTAAAAGGACCTTTTTTCACTGACCTACGAAGTAAGTGGACCTCTTCCACTGACCTCCAATGTAAGAGGAACTCTTCCACTGACCTCCAATGTAAGAGGATCTCTTCCACTGACCTCCAAAGTAAGAGAATCTCTTCCACTGACCTCCAAAAAAAAGAGGACCTCTTCCACTGGCCTTCAATGTAAGAGGACATATTTATTACAAACTAATGTAATGGGGCATTCTTGCCATTGACAAGCAATGTACGGGCTTTCTTTTCACTGACTAAAGATGTAAGGGGGATTGCTCCCACTGACCGCCAATGTAAGAAGATTTTCCTTCCACTGACCGTCAATGTAAATATCATTCTTTACCCTAACCACCAATAGTGATTAATGTATGGGTTACTCATATAAGAGATGAAAGAGGCTCCACTGGTCCTGTGCCATTGGCTCTGGAAAGTGACGCCGGTACCAGAACTATGGAGGCACACAACCCATCTCCTCACCCCACTGGGTCAAGTCATGGTTTTGTCAGATACAGGGTTTGGTCAGAGCATATGCAATTGGCATTTTATATGAGAGAATAGTCATTAGTTAGTTACTGTCAACATTTCAGACTGCAAATTTAAAAAAAAAAAAGAGACAATTCCTACAGGCTACAGAAATGTCTCACATATTTGCCTCAAATATTTTTTTCTTTGGACATTCTGTATAATTTTTGGCTGAAGCCATGTCCTGTAAGCTTCAGTAACAGAAAAAACCCAGGACCGTTTTCAAGAAAGTTGCATGCTGTATGTTCCAGAAACTAAGAATAATTTACTGTTCACCTGAAATAATAATAAATAAATAATAATTACAATATAATAATTTTAATAATTAGATAACTCTCTATAGCAAAAATTATTCTTCCTTCTTTCCTCTCTCCCTTTTTGTCCCTTTTTCTCTCCTTTCATCATCGCTCCTCTCCCCTACCAACTTTTTTTTCCCTCTCACCATCCTGCCTTTTGTTGCTCATCAAACACCAACCAAAAATACAAATAAACTACAAATAAATAGCCATTAAAAATTAAAAAATCACATTTTGCTGTAATACTAGCCTTCAGAAACAAAAATATAGATAAAAGTAGACTTCTGCCTAAATGGCCATAATGCAACTTTCTCCGTGGGGTTCTCCTTGTTGGGCATTGTTCTCCCCATCATACTACCACATTATGGATTCCCCAAATACAGTGAAGGAAATGCGTATTTGATCCCCTGCTGATTTTGAATGTTTGCCCACTCACAAAGAAATTATCAGTCTAAAAATCGAATGGTAGATGTATTGTACTATTGAGAGACAGAATAGCAACAAAAAATTCAAAAGAAATGCATGTCTAACAAATGATGACTGATTTCATGTTCATGAGAGAAATAAGTATTCGATCCCTATCATTCAGCAGGATTTTTGGCTACCAGGTGTCTTTCATACAGGTAACAAGCTGAGATTAGAAGTAGTCTCTTAAAGGGAGTGCTGCTAATCTCATGTTGTTACCTGTATAAAAGACACCTGTCCACAGGAGCAATCAAACAATCAGATTCCAAACTCTACACCATGGCAAAGATCAAAAGAGCTGTCCAAGGATGTCAGGGACAAGATTGTAGACCTACACAAGGCTGGACTGGGCTACAAAACTATCGCCAAGCAGCTTGGTGAGAAGGTGACAACAGTTGGTGCAATCATTCCCAAATGGAAGAAACACAAAACAACTGTCAGTCTCCCTAGGTCTGGTGCACCATGCAAGATCTTACCTCGTGGAGTGTCAATGATCATGAGAACAGTGAGGAATCATCCCAGAACTACACGTGAGGATCTTGTCAATGATCTCCAGGCAGCTGGGACCACAGTCACCAAGAAAACAATTGGTAACACACTACGCCGACAAGGATTGAAATCCTGCAGTGCCCGCAAGGTCCCTCTGCTCAAGAAAGCACATGTCCAGGCCCCTCTGAAGTTTGCCACTGAACATCTGAATGATGCAGAGGAGGATTGGTTGAGAGTGTTGTGGTCAGATAAGACCAAAATTGAGCTCTTTGGCATCAACTCAACTCGCCGTGTTTGGAGGAGGAGGAATGCTGCCTATGACCCCAAGAACACCATCCCAACTGTCAAACATGGTGGTGGAAACATTCTGCTTTGGTGGTATTTTTATGCTAAGGGGAAAGTACAACTGCCCTGCAGGGGAAAGGATATTGCACTGATGGACAGGGCAATGTACCATCAAATCTTGGGTGAGAACCTTCTTCCCTCAGCCAGGGCATTGAAAATGGGCCGTGGATGGGTGTTCCAGCATGACAATGACACAAAACACACGGCCAAGGCAACAAAGGAGTGTCTCAAGAAGAAGCACATTAAGGTCCTGGAGTGGCCTAGCCAATCTTCAGACCTTAATCCGATTGAAAATCTGTGGAGGGAGCTGAAAGTTCGAGTTGTTAAACGTCAGCCACCAAACCTTAATGACTTGGCGAGGATCTACCAAGAGGAGTGGGCCAAAATCCCTCCTGAGATGTGTGCAAACCTGGTGGCCAACTACAGGAAACGTCTGACCTCTGTGATTGCCAACAAGGGATTTGCCACCAAGTACTAAGTCATGTTTTGTGAAGGGGATCAAATACCTATTTCCCTCATGAACATGCAAATCAGTGCATCATTTGTTAGACATGCATTTCTTTTGAATTTTTTGTTGCTATTCTGTTTCTCAGTGTTACAATACACTGAACATTCGATTTTTAGACTGATCATTTCTTTGTGAGTGGGCAAACATTCAAAATCAGCAGAGGATCAAATACTTATTTCCTTCACTGTAAATGGCACCAAGCCTATTTGATAGTTGATTAAAATGGACAGTGGACTCAGATGCAGAAGTGGCTCTGCATCCAGTCTGTAGCTTCCTTGTGAAGCTTTGCCATCAAGCATGTTAATTTGTTGTTTTTACTATACATATGTATCACATTGTAAAGCGCTGCACAAACTGTTGGCGCTGTATAAATCCTGTATAATAAGAATAATATAATAATGTAGCCAGGTGCTGGCTATATCATACCTTTCAGGGACATTTACAGATGAGCAGGGGCGGACTGACCATTTGGAAACTCGGGCACTGCCCGAGGGCCCGGGGTCAGTAGGGGGCCCCATGAGATGCCCCTGGTACCTTTTTCATAGGCATTTTTGAGCTTGGGCAAGGAAACAGGGGACCCATAATCCCCTATTGCCTGGGGGCCCCATGAGTTGTCAGTCTGCCCCTGCAGATGAGACTATGGTTACTCCATTCCCCCCAAGTGCCCAGTATTGGGTCTGCTACATCACTTCCTGTTAGCACAGTGGATCCAGTTCTTCTGACAGCAGAAGATCCTGAGACCTGTAGTCCAAAGCCAATACATCCTGTATTGCTGATTGAACGATAACTACCAGAGAGCTGGTGAGCCAGAAGGATGCTGGGAGAGCAGATATATTCTACAGCAAGACACTAGCTCTCTCTCTTTGTGTAGCATTCAGAACTCAACACAGGGGGACTGCAGTTCTCCTCCAGAGACAGATTGCTGGTCTACTGCTGCAAGACTCTTCACAGTGGTAACACTGATCGCCACAACAGGATCACATCCACTTCTCTGCATCAAGACTGTCACTATCCGGTCTTCACAGACATCCCTGCTCGCTGCACTGACAGACTGTCATCCCTGCAAACAGCCAAGAGACTATGCGAGAACATTTCTTCCTAGGAGGCTGTGTTGTCCATGGGATTGCCCACCCTCTTTCTACAATCACCCTAGAGACACTGCATGCAGAAACCTTTAAACCTCAGTATCAGGAGATCTTTGCTTTGAGCAGTATCGCAGCCTACCTATTTAAGTTAATTGAATTACCCGTATTCACTAATGCTTATGGGCCCCACCATTGCTAGCAGAAGGCAACGTACCACCACCATATCAGGAACTTTAACCATCACAGGACTCAAATTGCATTCACTAGTTTTAGGGACCCCCTCTCTTCTAAGGCCAATGTTATTCAAATTAGGATACTTATATCTATTTATGCATCCACCTTTGCAGTGCTGTGGCCTAGAGGTAGTTGATATTGTTGACTTATCTTCCCCTGTTACTGCTGGTGTTGGAGTTTAACAGTTGAAGCTTACTACTCATGACTGTATAATTTGTTAAACATTGCTAACTTTATTGTAAAGCGCTGAGCAAACTGTTGGCGCTATATAAATCCTGTATTATAATAATAATAATAATAACAACTGATTATTCCTATTTTACCAGTGTTCTGTTTTTGTCTTAGCTGGAGTTGTATATCCTAAACCCATTATTCCTGTGGTCTACTCTTTTAAACAAGACTAACATAGAAGTGTTACTAAGAATTGTGTCTCTTGCATTATTATCCTATACTGTTAAAGTATGTCTGAACCCAGAGTGTTAGAGGTGTCGGGGGGATTGCAACCACTGGGGACAAGCATTAGCAAGCGGCCCTTGCAGAGTATACACACTTATCAAACAAATGGGAAGTTGACATTGAAAAAAGTGGGGATTCTTAAAACATTTGCTCTCCTACTTGCAAGATTGTATTGTTACTGCTTTGATCTCAATTCATGATGAATAAAAGATTTTTATTGCAGTAGATCTTCAGTATCACATCCTATTTGGTATAACATTACAGCAGTCATTTTGGAGTTTAACTTAAATAAAGGAATGCGCTAGAACCACAAACTATTCCTAATTTAGTGTAGAAACATCCAACAATTTAATAAAGATTTAGACTCACAAAAAGGGTGTCTTTACCGACACCAGTATAACAGCATAAAACAGCAAATGGTATAACAGTCTCCTGTTCCCCGCACACTCACTACAGCGCTCGTGACTCAATCCTCTCCACAGACGTCAGCATCCAGCAAGCCAAGCCTACTAGTTTCGTTATAAATGACGTCTTCAAGGGGCGGTCCCTTTGAAGACGTCATTTATGACGAAACTAGTAGGGCTTGGCTTGCTGGATGCTGACGTCTGTGGAGAGGATTGAGTCACGAGCGCTGTAGTGAGTGTTCGGGGAACAGGAGACTGTTATACCATTTGCTGTTTTATGCTGTTATACTGGTGTCGGTAAAGACACCCTTTTTGTGAGTCTAAATCTTTATTAAATTGTTGGATGTTTCTACACTAAATTAGGAATAGTTTGTGGTTTTAGCGCATTCCTTTATTTAAGTTATAGCACTAAGAAATTTATTTGGTTTCTTTGAGGTGGAATTGCTGCTTTAAAGTATTAAGGGTGTGGCGCTTTTATTACACTTGTGATATTGTTAGTCATTTTGGAGTGCTCTTGATGTGATTGCCCTATACTTGCTAACTGTGCTACATGTGGCCCATCTAAATCTACAAATATATATATGCACCACTTCGCCCAGAAAATTGTTGCAATTACAATTGTTTAGGCATTCTCATGTTTATTTCTTTGGTTTGCATTGGCATGACACAAAAAAGTGGAGAAACAAATAGCCAAATCTGACACATTCCACGCAAAACTCCAAAAATGGACTGGACAAGATTATTGGCACCCTCAATTTAATATTTTGTAGCACACCCCTTGAAAAAATAACTGAAATCAATCTCTTCCTATAACCATCAATTAGTTTCTTCCACTTGCACTTACTGGCATTTTGGAGCGCTCTTCCTTCGCCAACTGCTCCAGGTCTCTCAGATTGGAAGGGTTCCTTTTCCCAACTGTTGTTTTGAGATCTCTCCACTGGAGCTCTATGGGATTGAGATCTGGACTCAGCCAGTTCAGTCCTCTCCAGTGCTTTGCCTGAAACCATTTCTGGGTGCTTTTTGATGTGTGCTTTGGGTCATTGTCCGGCTGTAAGACCCATGACCTCTGACGGAGATCCAACTATCTGACACTGGGCCCTATATTGCAACCCAGAATTCTTTGGTAGTCTTCAGATTTCATGATGCCATGCACACGGTCAAGATATCCAGTGCCTGAAGCAGCAAAACAACCCCAAACATCAGTGACCCCCCCACCATGTTTGACTGTAGAGACTGGATTCTTTTCTTTAAAGGCCTCATTGCTTTTTCTGAAAACAGTAGAATGATGGGCTTTACCAAAAAGCTGTGATTCTGTTTCATCTGTCCACAGCACATTCTCCCAAAAGGATTTTGGCTTCCACAGGTAAGTTTTGGCAAACTCCAATCTGGCTTTTTTATGTTTCTGTGTCAGCAGTGGGTTCCTCCTGGGCCTCCTACTATAGCGTTCCTTTTCATTCAGATGGTGACGTATAGTGCGAGATGACACAGTTGTACCCTGTGCCTGAAGGTCAGCTTGAATTTGTCTGGAAGTTGATTGAGGTTCTTTATTCACCATTCGAACAATTCTTCGTTGCAATCTTTGATGAAGTTTTCTCTTTCGTCCACATCCAGGGAGATTAGCTACAGTGCCATGGGCTATAAACTTTTTGACAATGTTGCACACAGTGGACACAGGAACATTAAGATCTCTGGAGATGGACTTGTAACCTTGAGATTGTCCATGCTTTTCCACAATGTTTGTTCTCAAATCCTCAGACAATTCTTTGCTGCTCTTTTTCTATTTCTATATTGTCAGCACCTGTTAATTGATACAGGTGAGTTTAATTACAAATTACAGGAGCAGCACAAGCTTGGAATGCAATTATTTGTTACAATTTTGAGAAGGTGCCAATAATTTTGTCTAGTTAATTTGTTTACTTTTGGGTGGAATATGTGAGATTTGGCTTTTTGTTTCTCCAATTTTTTGTGTCATACCAATACAAACAAAAGAAAGAAGGCCTAATCAAACATTTAATACATAACTGATCTATTTGAAACCTTGCATTAAACCATCTGAAATGAGTCCCTGCTGATGTGTCTTTGGGCATATTTAACTGATTAAAAAGAGAACAAGAAAATATATGTTTTCTAAATTGTATTCTTTACTCTATAGCAGTGGTCACTAAATGGCGGACCGCGGTACAGAACCAAACCGAGGGACAGTCTCGTTTGGACCGGAGCCACGCCACCGCCAGGTGCCCTCCCTCGTGTCCCCCGCCCAGTCAACGACGCCATCCCCACAGCGGGCGGGATGCAAGGAGCTGCAGATCGGGACCGAGAGGCGGGAGCTGCCAAAGTCACCATGTCAACAAGTGGATGACTGCCTGGCCCGCTGACATGAAAAGGCTCCTGCCCCCCGCCTTGAGCCGTAGAGAGCAGAAGTCCCTACACACTAAAAAGCCAAGCAATCACCAGCTCTCACTCCCCAGTCCTGACCCACAGCCCCCCACACCCCGCCCAACGTGAGGACGACACCGGTGGCTGGGCGGAAGGCCTGGAAGAGGACACCCAGCAGCCGTAGTGGCACGGCTGCAGTCTGGACAGGACAGGACTGCCCCTTGGTGGGCAAGGCGTGAGGAGCTGCAGATCGGGACCAAGGGGCAGGAGCCGGCGACCACACAGCCAGTCAACATGCAAAGATCTCCATTCTCTGCAGCTCGAGACAGAAAGCAGGAGCCCCCCCCCCCCCCAACACCAGCAAGCCAGGCAATCGCCCACCTGCCAACACAACAACCTAGGCAGCTCCAGCACCCCACACAACATAAGGTCGACACCGGTGGCAGGCCAGAGGCCCAGGAGAGGACACCCCAGAAGGATTAGTGTCTCTGCCCTGCCTAAGGTACCAGGGAAAGGCTTGCATTGAAAGGGCGTTGTGTTGTTAGGGGCGCTGTGTTGTGTTAGGTGTGCTGTGTTTTAGGGGTGCTGTTATGTTAGGGGCACTGTGTTGTGTTAGGGGCGCTGTGTTGTGTTAGGTATGCTTTGTGTTTTAGGGGCGCTGTGTTATGTAAGGGGCACTCGCTATATTGTGTTAGGGCTGCAGTGTTGTGTTAAGGGACGCTGTGTTGTGTTAGGGGCGCTGTGTTGTGTTAGGGGCGCTGTGTTGTGTTAGGAGGCACTGTGTTGTGTTAGGGGCGCTGTGTTGTGTTAGGAGGCACTGTGTTGTGTTAGGAGGCACTGTGTTAGGGGTGCTTTGTTGTGTTACGAGGCGCTGTGTTGTGTTAGGGGTGCTGTGTTATGTTAGGGGCACTGTGTTGTGTTACGAGGCGCTGTGTTGTGTTAGGGGCACTGTGTTGTGTTACGAGGCGCTGTGTTGTGTTAGGGGTGCTGTGTTATGTTAGGGGCACTGTGTTGTGTTAAAGGGCACTGTGTTGTTAGGAGTGCTATGTGTTTTAGGGGCACTTTGTTGTGTTAGGGGCACTGTGTTTTGTTAAGGGGTGCTGTGTTATGTTAAGGGGCGCTGTGTTGTGTTAGGTGGCGCTGTGTTGTGTTAAAGGGCACTGTGTTATGTTAGGGGAGCTGTGTTGTGTTAGGTGGGCTGTGCTTTAGGGGTGCTGTGTTATGTTAGGGGTGCTGTGGTATGTTAGGGGAGCTGTGTTGTGTTAGGTGTGCTGTGTTTTAGGGGTGCTGTATTATGTTAGGGGCACTGTGTTGTGTTAGGGGTGCTGTGTTATGTTAGGGGCACTGTGTTGTGTTAGGGGTGCTGTGTTATGTTAGGGGCACTGTGTTGTGTTAGGGGTGCTGTGTTATGTTAGGGGCACTGTGTTGTGTTAGGGGTGCTGTGTTATGTTAGGGGTACTGTGTTATGTTAGGGGTACTGTGTTGTGTTAGGAGGCGCTGTGTTATGTTAGGAGGCGCTATGTTGTGTTAGGGGCGCTGTGTTATGTTAGGGGAGCTGTGTTGTGTTAGGGGTGCTGTGTTATGTTAGGGGCACTGTGTTGTGTTAGGGGTGCTGTGGTATGTTAGGGGTGCTGTGTTATGTTAGGGGTACTATGTTGTGTTAAAGGGCACTGTGTTATGTTAGGGGTGCTGTGTTGTTAGGGGTGCTGTGTTGTGTTTGGGGTGCTGTGTATTTTAGGGGCGCTGTGTTATGTTAGTTATGCTGTGTTCTGTTAAAGGGTGCTGTGTGTTTTAGGGGCGCTGCGTTGTGTTAAGGGATGCTGTGTTGTGTTAGGGCTGTTATGTTGTTAGTGGTGCTGTGTGTTTTAGGGGCGCTACGTTGTGTTAGGGGTACTGTGTTGGGAGTTCTGGGTCCCGATCGTTAGAACGGGACCCGGGGCTCTCAATGACACCGCGGCGCGCTCCCAGCACAAAGACAGGTACGTAAAAAAGGTACGCCCCACCAAAAAAGCCCAGTTCTGTGAGGCCGCATATTTGTGTTACGTCGGCGTCAAGGGGTTAAGAAAGTGAATTTGATGGTGCCGGAACCCTAGGAGGATGTCACCTGGTACTTAAGATTGATAACATAAAACAAATCCTACTAGTATTATCCTGATAGGGTATTTGGGTGATGCTTCCAAACACCAGGGGCCTCCACAAAAAAGCCTCGGCAAGTAAGTATAGTGGTTGGATCAAAGGATTGGAGCTCCACACCGAAGTGTTGAAGTCCAAACAGGCTTGTTGCATCCACCTGCCGCTGAAAGGGGTCAAGTTTTTTTTTAAATGTACAATTATCCTGATTTTATTTATAGCTCAAGTCCCATGGCACTCATTCTCTTAAGCCCTGGTGAAGGTGCAAATTGAGGCCCAGTGAAATGCATTGCTACATATTTGGAATAAAGCCTACTGTTTAGATTTCAACATTTCCAGTCTTTTAATCACTTGCCACCCTGCCACTGTAGAAATACGGCGGCAGGGCGGCACGGGCAGGCAAAACCACGTTTTAAAACGTGTGTTTTGTAAACAGGTAGGGGGCGCGCCGCCGCTCTACCTGTCCCGCCGATCACAGCCGCGGGTGTCAGTCGCCAGGTCACAGCCGGTCCTTACCGGCTATCTCCCGGTGATCGGCGGCAATCAATGACAGAGAGCACAGCTGCAGTAGCTGTGCTTTCTGTCACTTCCCTGACAGCTCGAGAACAAGCTGATCGAGACAGAAGAGTTTCTCTCTCTCGATCAGCCTGTCCCCATCCAACACACACCCCCACCCCCTCATACAGATAACCCTTCCCTGCAAAATAAAGTTAACCCCTTCCTCCCCAGTGCCATTAGTACAGTGTCAGTGTTTTTTTTTTTTTTTGCACTGATCACTGTATTGGTGTCACTGGGGATGTCAGTGACCCCAAATCAGTACCCCCCCCAGTGTCAGAATGTCCACCGCAGTCCCGCCATAAGTCGCTGATCGCCGCCATTATTAGTATAAAAAAAACCCTAAAAATCCCAGTATCTTTCCCGCCATTTGTAGACGCTATAACTTTCACGTAAACCAATTAATTTACACATATTGGTTTTTTTTTTTAGCAAAGACATGTTGCAGAATGCATTTTGGCAGAAATTTATGACTAAATTTGATTTTTAAATTTTTTTTTTACTGGACATGTTTTATAGCAAAAAATCCAAAATATTGTTTTTTTTCCTCAAAATTGTAAGCCTTTTTTTTATAGCGCAAAAAATAAAAACCGCAGAGGCGATCAAATACCACCGAAAGAAAGCTCAATTTGTGGGGAAAAAAAGGATGTAAATTTCATTTATGTACCGTATTGCATGACCGCGCAATTGTCCGTTAAACTAGCGCAGCGCTGTATAGCAAAAAAATGGCGTAAATTGCAGTATCTATACCATAGTTTGTAGACCCTATAACTGTCACACAAAGCAATCAATATACACTTATTGGGATTTTTTTTACCAAAAACATGGAGCAGAATACATTTTAGCCTAAATTTATAACCAACTTTAAGTTTATTATATATTTTTTATAGCTGAAAGTAAAAAATATTGTTTTTCTTCACAATTTTTGGCATTTTTTTGTTCATAGCGTGAAAAATAAAAAGCGCACAGGTAATCAAATACCACCGAAAGAAAGCTCTATTTGTGTGAAAAAAAGGACGTAAATTTCGTTTGGGTGCAGCATTGCATGACCGCGCAATTATCAGTTGAATTAGTGCAGCGCCGAGTAGCAAAAAGAGGCCCGGTCATTAAGGGGGGTAAATCCTCTGGAGGGCAAGTGGTTAATGCATGCTACAATGTTCATCTATATACCATCTCTTGCTTTTCCATTGTTTCCTCTTGTCCCTTTTTTCCCCTCTCTCTCAACAACATCTCACTCTTCTCCTCTCTTTTTAGCTTTTCTCCTCCTCCCTTTCTTCTCACTCTTCTTTTCTTTCCCCCCTTTTCATTTAGTCATTTCCCCCAATTTCTTGCATACTGTTGTGTATATAATTGTATTTGTTGGGTTCCTTACTTCTTAGCAGGGTGAGGTAGCGGCTGGTGGGGTGCTGATGCCACAGTGTTAGGAGTAGGGCCCATGGAAGGACGATGAGCAGTGTAGTGAGAAGGTTTCGTCTCCTCAGCATGCTGTTGAGACTTTCCGTGCCAGGTCATCTCTTTACCTGAATGGAGAAGAAAAATCCTGAAGGTTAACAATCATATATTTAAAAGTGCTCAAATTTGTTGGCACTGTAGTTGAATAGTTTTGATTCTTGATATCACCTGTTTCAATAGAAACCATGTTTTCTTTGCTAGAAATGTACATTTTTGAAAACCAATTAAACAAAATAAAACTGTATTATAAACAACACTTTATAATTTGATCTTTTATGACACTTTTAGCTGATTAGCTAAAATACTGTTTTTATGGTACATTTTTGGAAGAAATGTTTCAATAAACATGTTTTATACAGTAAAATGAGGTTGTCCGTTTTCTGTACCAGTAAAGTCCCCAGGGGCGGACTGACCATTTAGTCACTCGGGCACTGCCCGAGGGCCAAGGGTCAATAGGGGGCCCCATGAGATGCCCCTGGTACCTTTCATAGGCTTTTTTGGGTGTGGTTGGAGTGTGGGAGAGGACACAGGGGCCCCATGATTTCCTATTGCCCGGAGGCCCCATGAGTTGTCAGTCCACCCCTGAAAGTCCCATTTGGTTTTTGTGGTTCTTTATATGATATTTGAGGGATGAAGTACGTTTGCAGTCTGGTCTATATAATGACACTTTATTTGTATAAAGTATAGCTAAAGGAAAACCTTTTTTTCAGTTTTGGATAGAGTGTAGATGGATCAGAACACTTGTCAGTTTTTATTGCTGTCTGTGCTCCCGTTTAGGAGATTTACATTCTCTATTTGTCCTATGTACTGTAGCACCCTCTAGTGTGCTGCTAACGTAGTGCAGTGTGGGTAAATTTATTGTGTGTGACTCATGGTAATTGCGTGAGTCTGTGATTAAGATCGGGTTACTGCAGACCAAGCTGGATTGCTTAACTGGTTAGGACTCTATTATCTGGCTCTGGAGGACCATAGGAAACTTCCAGAAGCCACTGGGTGGAAGGGGTGGAGACCTAATCTGCATGTTTATGGGAGTCTGACCAATCCCAGGTTTGGAGGCCCTGGTAGAGTGGTGAGACCAATCCATAAATATGGGCTAGTTAGGCCAGCAAAGGGAGTAGGGTGGAAGATGGAATGCTGAGACCAGGGGCGGACTGATCATTTGGAAACTCGGGCACTGCCCGGGGTCAGTAGGGGGCCCCATGAGATGCCCCTGGTACCTTTTTCATAGGCTTTTTTAGTTTGGGCAAGGACACAGGGGCCCCATGATCCCCTATTGCCCGAGGGCCCCATAAGTTGTCAGTCCACCCCTGGCTGAGACTGACAGTGGCATGAGAGGGGACCCCTAGGTCAAGCGGGGCTGGCCTCAAGGCTGAGCTAGGACTGGCTCAGGAGGGTCCATTCAGCAGTACGGCATGAACAGAATCAAGGCCTGGGAGCAGTGGGAGCAAGGAGGACAGAGTGAGTACATCATCACACCCAGGGATCCCCAAGGGGAGAGACTGCCACATGTAGCAAGCTTTCCATGGACAGCGCTGTGCTTAATCCTTTATCCTTGTCCTGGGAGATCTTCAGAGCAGCCAGGAGGGCAGGTAGTGTCTGCAGGCTGCGGAGCTGGGAGCAGTTCTACAGGGGAGAGGAGTCATCTCTGCACGTAGTTTACAAGTTAAGCTGATATTTAGAGGGACTGCTAGTTCCTTGCCCTTAAGGGGCTGTTGGCTACTGATCTGCAGACTGATGGCTTTCAAGGAGAAGAACAGTCCAGGATCGGTTTCTGTAACTAGGAAGAAAGTTGTCCCCGCGCATTGATTTAGCCAACTTGGGCATCTCATAATCCCTATTACCAGGGGTGGACTGACCATTTGGAAACTCGGGCACTGCCCGAGGGCCTGGGGTCAGTAGGGAGCCCCATGAGATGCCCCTGGTACCTTTTTTCATAGGCTTTTTTGAGTTTGGGCAAGGACACAGGGGCCCCATGATCCCCTATTGCCCGGGGGCCCCATGAGTTGTCAGTCCGCCCCTGACTGTTATCCTATCCAAGTTATAATCCCTAATAACAAAAACCAAGCTCATGGATTGTTCACTGACTGTGGATGCGAGTGTGGAAAATGCGTGTTACATGGCTGTGCAGAGCTTAGGGGACCTAGAACTACAGCGGCCCTCACGAGGGTGGTGCTACATTACTATTATCATTAACCTCCCTAGCGGTATGATTATTTCAGATTTTTGGTGCTGAAAGCGGTACCATTTTTTTGCATGGAAATATGTAGTTTTTTTATTGTAGGCTGTAATTTTTAGGAATAACTCACTGAAATCTGTCCGAACAAGAGTCTAGTAAACATCCCGGGTATGATAAAATTTGAAACATGAAATCATAAATTATAATTTAATAAATAATCATAACAAATAATAATATAATAATACATTTAATTCAATAATATAATCAAACCAAAAACACTGAAATTTGAAATAGAGCGCCAAGTTCGCACATCACTGAGCAAAGTCGCAGAATCGTTTTCAGTGTCTGATGAGGAATTTCCCCCACGAATCATTATCACTCAATTCTGCAAGTGGTTCTGATTTACTATCGCTGTTCTCTAGCCGGTCGAAAACCGCTTTTGACCTAAAGGGACGCTTTTTGGACGCCATGGACGTTTCTCAGTTTCCAGGCAGAAAGAACAGACAAAATGCAGGCAGGACGCAGGATAAAGCACTCGGAACAATATGTATGTGAAATGGGTTGAAACAGCAATGTTTTACTATGAAGAATTTGTTTGGAAAAAAATGACATTTTTTTAAATTTTCAAATTTCCCACCGCCGGCGGTGCCCGTACGTCCCGACGTCACAGGGACCGGAACACAGAACCCAGATGCCGGCATCTGCCGGAGGAGATGGCCGGGGACACTGCAGGGGACACATCGCGGGAGCGAAGGACAAGGTAAGTGCTGCAGGGAATCCCTGAGCAACGCCGCATGGTAAGCCCGAGTGTAGCTCGGGGTTACCGCATTTGGTACTGAAACTTTACCCCGAGCTACACTCGGGAATACCACCAGGGGGGTTAAAAGTGAAAGTACAAGAAAGTCCCAAATTTTGTGTTGTCCCAAAAAAGTAATATAGGGGAAATAATCTAATGGTGACACTAGTTCTGGTGACCTGGGGGGTCACCAAGGAATTCCCTCAATTTTCAGGGCTTTCCTCTCACATATTGTTTGGCTTTGGGCCAGGATATGGGGAGGAAATCTCTACAAATCGACACAGATGACGAAAAAAAAAAATCTGACGGGTTATAACCCTCTCTTACTCTATCCAAAATTTAAAAAAAAAGTTTTGCCTATAGTTCTGCTTTAATTTTAAAAACTAAAATGTAAGGTGCTCCCATGGAACTGTGTTTGCTGAACATTCTGGACTTTCTAATAGGACTGCCCAGCAGTAGCAGATCAATTTGGGATTGTTTCTCTGTAACTGATTCCCCATGCAGTGAACTGAAGATGTGAATTGGTTGGTGGCCCCTCCTATGAACCATACATCTGTGTGTATCTAAATAGAGCAGAAAATCAAATTACATAACAAAATGGAAATTAAACTCTAAGGCTAGGTTCACACTAATGCGGTGCAGTACATCACATGTGATTCGCACAGGAACCACACCGCATTCCTGTGCAAATCACATGCGATTTGTGTGTGGTGAGATTGGAGCCATACATTATGTATGCCTCAAATCGCATCGCACCTACACCAAAAAGGTGCAGGACCCTTTATTTGGCCCGCACTAGAATTGGATTGCAAGGGTATTCCCACCCATGCAGGGGCGGACTGACCATTTGGAAACTCGGGCACTGCCCGAGGGCCCGGGGTCAGTAGGGGGCCCCATGAGATGCCCCTGGTATCTTTTTCATAGGGTTTTTTAAGTTTGGGCAAGGACACAGGGGCCCCATGATCCCCTATTGCCCGGGGGCCCCATGATTTGTCAGTCCACCCCTACACCCATGCGATCTGATTCTGCCCATCGCACCACGTTTTGCAGACTGATTTCGGGGTGTTGTTAACTTAACATCACACCCGCATTGGTTCGCATGAACGGGGTGCAATTGTGATGTGGTGCGGACACAGAAAACGCTATGAATTCTGCACCGCATCAGTGTGAGCCCAGCCCAAAGCTCCACCTGCTGGATGGAAAAGGTAAATATAAAATATTTACATGCAAATTGATTGACTAAATAGAAACAAAGTTTTATCTTTTATGGAACAAGGAGAAGCATGCACAAACAAGGAGAGGAGAGAGAAGAGATGGGAGTGAGATAGAGGGGGTAGAGGAGATGGGTGGGGGGGGGGAGAAGGAGTAGGGAAGGGGGGGGGGAAAAGAGAGATAAAAAGAGGGGAGATAAGAAAAAGAGATTGTAGAGAGAGAGAGGAGTGGATAAAAAAGAGGGAAGAGGGAGAGATGGGAGGGGGGGGGGGTAGGAGTCTGAAGGGGGGGTGGGGAGAGAACAGGAGGAAGAGACAGAAGTAGTAGGATAAAGAGATAAAGAGAGCAACAGGGAAAGAGAGAAGTGTAGAGAGAGCAGGAGGGAGAGAGAGTGTGAGGAAAGGGGGGGGGGGGAGCATGAGGATGTGAAAAAGAGTGTCAGAACTCAGTAGCAGGGATGCCCAAATCTGTGTAGCTACAACTATGTGCTGCTCCCCTCCAGCCCCCACCCCCCGAACCTGATCTCAATCCAGGCACCGTGCGTGGGAGCAGCAGCTCTCCTGGGTCTCTCTCTCTCTTATCATTAGCCATTGGCTTCTACTGCTGTCAATCACAGGCAGTGACAAGAGAGTTGGGGGGTGGGGCTATAGACACACAGAGTGGGGCTCAGGAGCGAGCATGTACAAGTGCCCTCATGGCAAGTGATTACTATGGGGGCACTCAGCACAAGGCAGGGACCAGGAGTGCTGACAGGGAACCTGAGAAGAGGAGGATCGGAGCTGCTCCGTGGAAAACCATTGCACAGACAGATAATTATGACATTTGTGTTTAAACAAACTGAGCCTTTAATATCACTTTAAGTGAGTTTTATTTACAGTGAAACATAACCCATCCAAACACCAGCACACAGAAAACACAGCAGACATAAAGATATAGGTGAACCATATCCCAATGACAAATAAAAATCAACTAGTAACAGAGTAACAGAAAGCCTGACTAACAAACTGACTATATACAATATTTACACAAAATGGGGAACACAGATCAACCGGCTACACAGCAGATGCAGGGAACAGATGGGAAATGGGAACCAGAACTGGAATCAGGAACAAGAAGAGCAGATAAGAAATAGTAGGGCTCAGGATGCAGGACATGAGCAAGATCAGGGTCAGTATCAGAATAAATGGCATGCAGGCTCTGGCAGCAGAGCAAAACACTGGAATAAGAGGCGCTAGTAGGGGAGGACCTAAATACCCTCCCAGTAGCCACCATCAGGTGGAAACTGGTTATGGGAATCTGCTTGCTGCTGGAAGACAGCCACTGGTGGATCCCAGAACTTTAACTTTCCAATCTGGGAAGCAAAGTGCCGGCAGCTGATCCAGGTCCTGAAGATGGAGAGCAGGAGACAGAGAAAGAGGGAGAGAAAGAAGAAGAGAGATACAGAAAGAGAGAGAAGGAGAGAAGAAAGTAAAAAGAAGAAGAGAGGGAGGGTGAGCAGGAGGAATAGAGAGAAGGGGAGAAAGAAAGCAGCAGAAACAGAAAGAGGGAGACAGAGAGGGACAGAGAAAGAGAGAGAGTGCAGAAAGTAGAGAAGGGAAGAGAGAGAGGGCAGAGGACTTGGAAGAAAAATAGGTTAGGGAGAGAGGAAGACATCAAGGTGTAAGAGAGAGGGAGGGAGAGAGGGAGGAGGAGGAGGAATGATGGCCGCTGGTGGACACCAGAACTATATCCTTCCGCTCTGGGAAGCACAGTGCCACCAGCAGGTGATCCAGGTCCTGACAACAGGATAGAGACACCAGGAGAAAGAGAAAGAAGGAAGGAGAGAGACACAGTAGGAGAAATAGGGGGGAAGAGAGACAGCAGCAGGAAGAGAAAGAGTGAGAAATGGAGGGGAAGAGAGCTGGAAAAAAGGAAGAGGGAGAGAGAGTGAAAAAGAAAGTAGAAAAAAGGAAAGAGAAAGAGCAGGAGGAAGAGTGAGAGGGGAAGATGGGGAGCAGGAGACAGAGAAAGAGGGAAATAAGAAGAGAGAGACAGAAAAAAAGAGAGAGCAGAAAGGAAAAAGAGGAAGAAAGTGAGGGAGAGGAGGAAGAATATAGAGAAGGGGAGAAAGAAAGCAGGAGAAACAGAAAAGGGAGACAGAGGGGGACAGAGAAAGAGAGAGAGTGCAGAAGGTAGAGAGGGGAAGAGAGACAGAAAGCCGGATGAAAAGAGAGAGGGCAGAGGACATGGAAGAAAAAGAGGTTAAGGAAAGAGGAAGACAGAGAGGGGTAAGAGAGAGGGAGGGAGAGAGGGAGAAGGAGGAATGATGGCCGCTGGTGGACACCAGAACTATATCCTTCCACTCTGGGAAGCATAGTACCAACAGCAGGTGATCCAGGTCCTGACAACAGGATAGAGATACCAGGAGGAAGGAGAAAGAAGGGGGGAGAAAGACACAGCGGGATCAATGGGGGGTGGGGGGAGGTAAGAAGGAGAGAGAGTGAAAAGTGAGAGCAGAAAAACAAAAAGAGAAAGAAAGAAAGAGAGAGCGTGAAGAAGGTAGAGAGGGGAAGAGAGAGAGAAAGCAGGATGAAGAGAGAGAGGGCAGAGGACATGGAAGAAAAAGAGGTTAGGGAGAGAGAGAATAATAGAAAATGATGGGGGGAGAGAGAAGAGGGAGAATGGGAAAGAACGGTAGCGATGTTGCTGCTGAACCAGGTGAACAGTCTGGCCGCAGGCTCAGTTTCAGGGCCATTTAAAAGTCAGCAGCACAATAAGAATTCAGCTAGTGAGATAGCGAGGTGCGCGCGGTGAATGTTTCAGAAAGCGTCTGGCGTTCTCCCTGGAATTAGAGGTCAGTGGTGAGAAGCAGTCAGCTGTAGACACGTTCCAAGATTTCCATTCGGTGCCGTTGTGCTCTGTTTAATAATAATTAGATTCCAGCTCAGTTAAGCGGCCACTCCGCTTTCAGGGCTTGGGTCTGACTTAACTATGAGACGATCATAATGGAATATAAACCGCTACATCAGCTGTCTGATAACAAGTCCATTCACCTTTTTCAGGTTTTGAAATGAAGCTTTCCGTTGGGTTGTTGGACTGAATGGCATCCATTGAGAAGTGTGGAAGGGTTTATCACAACTTTCTTTTTGTATATTTCATTAACCACTTCCAGTCCGGACACTTTTACCCCCTTCCTGACCAGGGCAATTTTCAGCTTTCAGCGCTATCACACTTTGAATGACAATTGCGCGGTCATGCAACACTGTACCCAAATGAATTTGTTACCATTTTTTGAGACAGATAAAGCTTTATTTTGGTGGTATTTATTCACCGCTGGGATTTTTATTTTTTTTTGCTATGTAAATGAAAAGGTCCAAAAATTTTGAACAAAAGTGTTTTTTTAATAAAATTTTGCAAATAAATAATATTTCATCATAAATCTTTGCCAAAATGTATTCCGTTATCTTTTTAGTAAAAAAAAAAAACAAATTAGTTTATAACCACAAATTATAATTTTTAAACATTTTTTTTACATTTTTATTTTATTTTTTTATATTATTATTTTATTTTATTTTTTTACATACTGTCACCCTAGCACCTTACTTGTGGGGGGTGATGAAGATTTTTTTTTTTTTACACTGATTGCTTTTACACCCATATATGATGTAAAAGCAATCATTTCTCTTTCTCTCTGTCTGCATTCCTGCACTCATTGAGAAGTACTGAGTGAGCTGTGATTGGTCACAGCTTGTCACATGGTACAAGGCTGTTGTGAATAGTCCTGTACCATGTGACCTCTGTGATCATTCACAGATTTCACACATAGTAAGCAATGATGTCAGAAGTGACATCTTGCTTACTACTTTGCATGTGATCACTGATTGGCCAATCAGTGATCACATGATTGGGACCTCGTACAGAGGTCCCGTCCGACGATCGGTGTTTCACTGTGTCCGGAGGACACAGCGGGCACCAGATCGCAGTGCTGCGCGCTCCCAGGGAGCGCGCACAAGCAGGGTGCGGGGAGGCCATTTATAAACGCCCACCCGACCCTGTACTGCCACCGTCCGGCCGTTTATATGCAACGGCCAGTCGGGAAGTGGTTAAATGGCACAGTGCCAAAGTGTTCTGCAGAATCATTTCCTATGGTACCAATGAGCTCTATGTTCCAATATTTATTATTATTATACAGGATTTATATAGCGCCAACAGTTTGCGCAGCGCTTTAGAAAATGAAGGTAGACATTACAATTACAATACAATTTAGTACAAGAGGAAACAGAGGGCCCGGCTCCTTAGAGTTTACAATCTAGGAGGAAGGGTTGAGTGATACGAAAAGTAATAGCTGTGGGGGGGGGGGGGGTGAGCTGATGTAGGAAATAAATGGCAGTTTACTAGGTAGAAGCAGGATAGGCTTCTTTAACCATTTCAATACCGGGCACTTTTACCCCCTTCCTGCCCAGGCCAATTTTCAGGTTTCGGCGCTCTCACATTTTGAATGACAATTGCGCGGTCATACAAAATTATACCCAAACTAAAATTTTATCATCTTCTTCACACAATTAGAGCTTTCTTTTGGTGGTATTTAATCACCATTGGGTTTTTTATTTTTTGCTAAATTAACAAAAAAAAACAAAAATTTTGAAATAACCCACGTTTTTCTTTGTTTCTGTTATAAAAGTTTGCAAATAAAAAATTGTTCTTCATAAATTTAGGCCGAGATGTATTCTGCTACATGTCTTTGGTGAAAATAACCCAAATTAGGATGTATTATTTAGTTTGTAGGAAAGTTATAGAGTTCACAAACTATGGTATAGATCTGAATATTGATCAATCCTGAAGTACTGACAGCCAATCTAATTTCTTGAGGGCCAAGAATGTCAGAACAGTACAGATATCCCTCAAATGACCCCTTTTTGCAAAGTAGACAGTCCGACGTATTTTATAAGAGGCATGGCGAGTTTTTTGAACTTATAATTTTTTTGTCATAATTTTTCAGAAAATGCAAAAATTGAAAAAAATTTTTTCACTATTTTTTTTTACATACTGTCACCAGTGCAGTACAGCGTCATCATGTAACTGGCATAGTGGTAATCAGGGACACTGACTGGCGACAGCATGAAAAAAAATTATAATTTTTTAAAATTATTTTTAAAAAAATTTTTTATTAGTTTTAATTTTTTATTACTTTTTTCTTTTTTTTTTAAGATTTTTTTTCATATTTCACTATGACCGAAGTAGTACAATGTTACCATAGTAACATTGTACTACTTTGGGGAAGTGATCAATATTTTTTTTTTTTTTTTTTACACTATTTGCCTATAGCAAAGAATTACTTTGCTATAAGCAAGCATTTACCTGAATGACATCGATTCGTTCAGGGTTTTTTTTTTTTTGTGCTTAGCTGTGATTTGGCCACGGCTAATCACATGACACAGCTGGGCTGTGATTGGCCCAGCTTGTGCATGTGATCGCTGTGACCATTCACAGCTAGGCACACTAGTATACAATAGATGGCATGAATGAAGCCATCCATTGTATACAACTTCCATGTGACCTGCTGTGATTGGTCACAGCAGGTCACATGGTACCGGCAACGGGGCCGATACTCAGATCTGTCATCGGCCGTGTCCGAGGTACACGGCCGGTGACAGATCGCGCCGCTGCACGGCTCTGCGGGCGCACAAACTGCGCATGCCCAAAAGGACGCCATATGGCGTCCATCCGGAACGGCAAGGTGCTCACCTGGCCACCATCTGGCCATAGGCCGGGCGGGAAAAGGTTAAAGAGAGAGGTTTTCAGGGAATGTCTAAAGATGGATAGATTAGGGGATAGTCGGACAGATTGGGAGAAGCTCAGGAGAAGTCCTGGAGGTGAACATGGGAGGAGGTGACACGGGAACTAGAGATCAGAAGGTCTTGGGAGGATCGAAGAGAGCAGTTTGGTTGATATCTTGAGACCAGATTGGTGATGTAGCTGGGGGCAGAGTGGATGGCTTTGTAAGTTGTTGTTAGTATTTTGAATTTTATTCGTTGGGCGATTGGATACCAGTGGAGGGATTGGCAGAGAGGGGTAGCAGACACTGAACGGTTGGTAAGATGGATGAGCCTGGCAGCAGTATATTAGATTATTAGTATATTAGCAGCAATATTAGAATAGAAATCCAGCAAAATCTTAGGCCAGCACAGTGGCTTAATGGTTAACACTTCCACCAGGCAGTACTAGGATTGCTAATTCAAATCCCAACCACGGCACCACCTGCCTGAAGTTTGCATGTTCTGCCTGTGTGGGTTTCCTCTGGGTACTCCAGTTTCCTCCTACACTCCAAAGACATGCTGGTAGGTAAATTGGCCCTAGTATGTGCATGTATGAATGTGAGTTAGAGACCTTAGATTAGAAGCACCTTGAAGGATGTGAATGTACAATATATGTATGTCAATTGATGGTGCTATATAAGTACCTGTAATAAATAACATTAACCCCCCTGGCGGTATTCCCGAGTGTAGCTCGGGGTAAAGTTTCAGTACCGCAAGCGGTAACCCCGAGCTACACTCGGGCTTACCATGCGGCATTGCTCAGGGAGTCCCTGCAGCACTTACCTTGTCCTTCGCTCCCGCGATGTGTCCCCTCCAGCGTCCCCGGCCATCTCCTCCGGCCGATGCTGGCATCCGGCTTCCGTGTTCCGGTCCCTGTAACATCGGGACGTACGGCGGCAAATTTGAAATTTTTTTAAAAATTTCATTTTTTTAAAAATGATTATTACATAGTAAAACATTGCTGTTTCGATGCATTTCACATACATTTTGTCCCGAGTGCTTTGTCCTGCGCCCTGTCTGCATTTTGACTGTTCTTTCTGCCTGGAAACTTAGAAAAGTCCATGGCGTCCAAAAAGTGTCCCTTTATGTCAAAAGCGGTTTTAGACCGGCTAGAGAACAGCGATAGTAAATCAGAACCACTTGCAGAATTGAGTGATAATGATTCGTGGGGGAAATTCCTCATCAGACACTGAAAACGATTTTGCGACTTTGCTCAGCGATGTGCGAATTTGCCTCTGTATTTCAAATTTCAGTGTTTGTGGTTTGATTATATTATTGAATTAAATTTATTATTATATATTATTTTTTATGATTATTTATTAAATTATAATTTATGATTTCGTGTTTCAAATTTTATCATACCCGGGATGTTTACTAGACTCTTGTTCGGACAGATTTCAGTGAGTTATTCCTAAAAATTACAGCCTACAATAAAAAAACTACATATTTCCATGCAAAATAATGTACCGCTTTCAGCACAAAAAATCGGAAATAATCAGACCGCCGAGGAGGTTAATGCAGATACAAAATACCCCTCTAGGTGGCCTTCTGGCTCACCTTCACCGACTGTAAGTTTTTGAATGGGGAATGTCCTTCGCTGACATTAAAAAAAAAAAAATGCAAATAGAAAAAGCCGCATGTCGAAATATCACGTTCATGGCGACTCGCTAATCTGAGCGAGATCCTTGTTTGATGGAGGAGAAATGAGCAGCTTCCTTGGGGAAGGTAAACAGGGCTGTGAAAGTTATCGCGGCTTGCAATACCGTTGGCCACCCCTAGAGATTACCGGCAACTTTACAGCCTCTAGTAATATATTGCAACCATCTCTCTAAGCGGAATGAATTCCTACCTTGGTACACACTTATTATTTTTTACAATTTAATATCCCCAGGGGGGCAGTGCATGGAAATATGTACAAAGATAACAATTACAAGAAAGGACATGAAAGGAAATGACTGTTTACTATGAAATAAAACATGAAAAAAAAAAAGAAATTAACTTTACAGTTTGGGCAGTAATATTTTATTTTGTTGGTGGAGAGAACACCATGAATTCGGTAACTGCTGTGTTTTTTAATTCCATCTTCGGATGAATACCATGTCTTTTGTAGATGTGTACAGTTCATTTCGTTCTGAATTGAAATTCAGACAAAATTTTAATTATACGGAGATTCAGATGTATCCAAATGTCTGAATTACAATAATAATGAATATAAAGTGTTACTAAACCCCGGACCCTGCATTCACTATATCTGGTCTCCCCGGACCCCGCATTCACTATATCTGGTCTCCCTGGACCCAGCATTCACTATATCTGGTCTCCCCGGACCCTGCATTCACTATATCTAGTCTCCCCGGACCCTGCATTCACTATATCTGGTCTCCCCGGACCCTGCATTCACTATATCCGGTCTCCCCTGACCCTGCATTCACTATATCTGGTCTCCCCGGACCCCGCATTCACTATATCTAGTCTCCCCAGACCCTGCATTCACTATATCTGGTCTCCCTGGACCCCGCATTCACTATATCCAGGCTCCCCGGACCCTGCATTCACTATATCTGGTCTCCCTGGACCATGCATTCACTATATCTGGTCTCCCATGGACTCTGCATTCACTATATCTGGTCTCCCCAGACCCTGCATTCACTATATCTGGTCTCCCATGGACTCTGCATTCACTATATCTGGTCTCCCCAGACCCTGCATTCACTATATCTAGTCTCCCCAGACCCTGCATTCACTATATCTGGTCTCCCACGGACTCTGCATTCACTATATCTGGTCTCCCCAGACCCTGCATTCACTATATCAGGTCTCCCCGGACCCTGCATTCACTATATCCGGTCTCCCCGGACCCTGCAGTCACTATATCTGGTCTCCCCGGACCCTGCATTCACTATATCTGGTCTCCCATGGACCCTGCATTCACTATATCTGGTCTCCCCGGACCCTGCGTTCACTATATCTGGTCTCCCCGGACCCTGCATTCACTATATCTGGTCTCCCTGGACCCTGCATACACTATATCTGGTCTCTCCGGACCCTGCATTCACTATATCTGTCTCCCCGGTCCCTGCATTCACTATATCCGGTCTCCCCGGACCCTGCATACACTATATCCGGTCTCCCAGGACCCTGCATTCACTATATCTGGTCTCCCCGGACCCTGCATTCCCTATATCTGGTCTCCCAGGACCCTGCATTCACTATATCTTGTCTCCCCGGACCCTGCATTCACTATATCTGTCTCCCCGGTCCCTGCATTCACTATATCCGGTCTCCCCGGACCCTGCATTCACTATATCCGGTCTCCCCGGACCCTGTATTCACTGTATCTGTCTCCCCGGTCCCTGCATTCACTATATCTGGTCTCCCCGGACCCTGCATTCACTATATCCACTATCCCACAGTACACAGAACATGGAAATGCAATTATTTTGGTAAATATAAACTGCTAAATATCTTTTCTCATCAGCAGTTAGAGCAGATTTGTGACTTCCATCAGTGCCCAGCTGAGCATTGGTTAAAGCTTTCAGGAGGAGATTTCATTCTGCTCCAGGAAGATGCAAGACTCCTGACCTCTCTGTGGACAGTGCTGATTGGCCCTGTGCTGATCACAAGCACTCTCCCAAGAAAAAAAACCTCTCTAGCAATACACACCAAACTGAACATGTGCAGAGTGACACCACAAGATATGTCTTATCAGGAGATAAGAGGGGGGGCACTGGAAGAAGGGGAGGATCAAAGAAGACAGGATCAAACAGCGTTTTTACACAATGCAGAGGATTAACCCCTTAGGTTCCACAGTGAGTATAACAAGCATGCTTTACTGCATCTACAGACTGATTGTACTGTTGTGGGTTTAGTAACACTTTAAACAAATCCGAAAAAATGAAACAAAATTTCGTTAAAAATTTTAATCTAATTTAAATCAAATTAAAAAATGAAAAGAAAAACAAATTTTAAATATATATATTGCCAACTATTGCTGATTTCCTTCAAAGACTAGATGTAAAAAGCAAGCCATACATGGGTCAAATTCCGAGCGATTTGTTGCTTTGAAAATAAAAAAAATGTGTGATTTGTAATCCGATGGCGCCACCATTGATTTCAAAATTCGACCAACTAAGCCTTCAATTTCACCTCATGTTGTTACAGAAAAGAAATTTCATGACTGTGAATCTACTTTTCAGCTTACAGCTCATGCACATTTCTTGCACGAATCGCCTATCATTGATTATTATTTGTTAATTTTTAAAAAAATTTCCAACATGCCCAATCACTCAAATTCGATGGCCGCACGAAAATCAACCATTGCTGCGACCCCACTAATGGTCGAAATTTTAACAATATTCAAAATGGCGATTTCAAAAGAAAAAACATTTGGAATTTGACTCAAGTATGGCCGGCCTTATTGTTAGAATATTGCCGTCTTCTCAAATTAAAAAAAAGTAGAATAAAACAGAATAGAATATTAAATAATAGAAAAGAAATCAAAATAATAAGATAGAATAGAAAGGAATAGAAGAGAAAAGAATAGATTAGATTTCAATAGAAAAGAATACAATAAAATAGAGAGAATATAGCCATCTTCCGCAATTTGAATTTTGAAAAGAATAGAATAAAACAGAACAGAAAAGAATAGAGTAAAACTGAATAGAATAGAATAAAATAGAATAGAAAATCTCAGAGTACAATAGAAAAGAATAGAATAGAAAAGAATAGAGTAAAGCTGAATATAAAATCTCGGAATACAATAGAAAAGAAAAGAATAGAATAGAATAGAAAAGAATACAGTAAAGCTGAATATAAAATAAAATAATAGAATAACATAGAACAGAAAATAAAGGAATAGACTAGAAAAGGAAAGAAAAGAAAAGAATGGAATTGAATAGAAAATAATAAAATAGAAAAAAATACAACAGAATAGAATAGAAAATAATAGAATAAAATAGAAAGACTATAACTGTCTTCCGAAATTGGAATTTGAAATAGAATAGTACAAGCTATTCTTCACAATGAATTCAGATCGATTCGATATTTTCTATTCTAATGCGATTCGAATACTTTGAATCGATTTTTTATACTAATAATAGTGGCGATCAGCGACTTATGGCGGAAAAAAATAGAACAGAATAGAATTGAAAATAACAGAATAAAATAGAAAGATTTTAACTGTCTTCCAAAATCTGAATTTTAAATAGAATAGAACAAGCTATTCTTCACGATGAATTCAGATCGATTCGATATTTTCTATTCTAATTCGATTCAAACTTCTATTTGAATACTTTGAATCGATTTTTTATACTAATAATAGTGGCAATCAGCAACTTATGGCGGAAAAAATAGAACAGAATAGAATAGAAAATAATAGAATAAAATAGACTATAACTGTCTTCCGAAATTGGAATTTTAAATAGAATAGAACAAGCTATTCTTCACAATGAATTCAGATCGATTCCATATTTTCTATTCTAATTCGATTCGAACTTCTATTTGAATACTTTGAATCGACTGGAAAATTTTGAATCCGGTTGGAAACAAATAAATGAAATGAAACGAGACTAAACAAAACAAATTTTTTATGAATGCAACAAAATGAAATTAGTAACTTAACAAATCGATCCGAAACGAAACAAATGTTTTCGATCTGCACGTCTGCTTGTTTTTATGAGAGTTCTTGCCCCCTGAAGTGGCCATTGGTTATATGGACCAGCTTGTTCATATGGCTTGGTTGGGGTTAGGATTTCTAAGCCCAACCAGAATGAGTTCAAACACCACATTGCTACCACTAGGAGGGTCCATTTCATCATTTTGTCATTTCCTAGGTGGTTCTAGGAGGGGAGGACATATTTATCATCTGTATGTTGCTCATGATGCATATTACTAGAAGGAATCTACCTGCAACCAATGTTTTGGGATTTATTAGAGATAAAACACTTAAGAAAATGTACGTGATCTAGGTAACTAGAAAGGTGCAAGTAGACAGTGTGGTGCCTCCAAGATGGGATGACCTCGCCTCCCTACAGTCTCCAGGTCTGAAGGATTTTTGTAGCCTCCCTAGCGGTCTGATTATGTCCATATTTCTGTGCTCAAAGCGGTACATTTTTTTGCATGGAAATATGTATTTTTTTTATTGTAGGCTGTAATTTTTAGGAATAACTCACTGAAATCTGTCTGAACAAGAGTCTAGTAAACATCCCGGGTATGATAAAATCTGAAACACGAAATCATAAATTATAATTTAATAAATAATCATAAAAAATATTAAATATAATAATAAATTTAATTCAATAATATAATCAAACCAAAAACACTGAAATGTGAAATAGAGCGCCAAGTTCGCACATCGCTGAGCAAAGTCGCAGAATCGTTTTCAGTGTCTGATGAGGAATTTCCCCCACAAATCATTATCACTTAATTCTGCAAGTGGTTCTGATTTACTATCGCTGCTCTCTAGCCGGTCTAAAACCGCGTCTGACCTAAAGGGACGCTTTTTGGACGCCATGGACGTTTCTCAGTTTCCAGGCAGAAAGAACAGTAAAAATGCAGGCAGGGCGCCGGACAAAGCACTCGGGACAAAATGTATGTGAAATGGTTTGATACAGGAATGTTATACTATGTGATTTTAGTGTATTTAGTGAATGTCACTTTTTGACATTTTCAAATTTCCCGCCAGTTCCGTCCCCCGTACGGCCCGACGCTCACAGGGAACGGAACCCAGAAGACAGATGCCGGCATCGGCCGGAGGACATTGCCGGGGACACTGCAGGGGGGACATCGTGGGAGCTCAGGACACGGTAAGTGATCGAGGGATCCCGGAGCAACGCTGCAGTGTATTCCCGAGTGTAGCTCGGGGTCACCGCTTGTGGTGCTGAAACTTTACCCCGAGCTACACTCGGGAATACCGCCAGGGGGGTTAAGGGATTGTCAGGTGATAGTTTCTTTACTCAAATCTACAACCACAAGCCTACAGGTCCTGTCAGAGGTTCACTAGCCGATAGGTGTTAATTCAGGTCTGGTGTTCAGGTTCTAAGCTATGAGCATTTGTCCACTTAGATAAATCAGGAACATATCTGTAAAATCTTACTGTTATGTCTTACATAAGCGGTTTGTGTTATGGCTGCATCACTCTAACTGACAATTGCACGGTCATGCAACGCTGCACCAAAATTAAATTTACATCCTTTTTTCCCCACAAATTGGGCTTTCTTTCTGTGGTATTTGATCGCCTGTGCATTTTAATTTTTTGCACTATAAAATAAAAAGACCAACAATTTTGAAAAAAAAAACCAAACCAATATTTTGGACTTTTTGCTGTAAAACATGTACAGTAAAAAAATGTAAAAATTTAATTTCGTCATAAATTTAGGCCAAAATGTATTATGCTCCATGTCTTTGCTAAAAAAGAATCCCAATACGTGTAAACTAATTGGTTTATGTGAAAGTTATACCGTTTACAAATGGCGGTATAGATACTGGATTTTTTTCTTTATACTAATAATAATGGCGATCAGCGACTTATGGCGGCAATCAGCAACTTATAGTAGTGATCAGCGACTTATGGCGGCAATCAGCAACTTATAGTAGTGATCAGCGACTTATGGCGGCAATCAGCAACTTATAGTAGTGATTAGCGACTTATGGCGGGACTGCGGCGGACATTCTGACACTGGGGGGGGGAACTGACTTGGGGTCACTGACATCCCCAGTGATACCAATACAGTGATCAATGCAAAAAAAAAAACACTGACACTGTACTAATGGCACTGGGGAGGAAGAGGTTAACATTTGGAGGCAATGATAGGGTTAACTGTGTGAGGGGAGTGTTTTATTAGGGGGCGGGGGTGTGTACTTCTCTGTTACACACTGTTCAAAGGCTGTGCCCAGCATTCTGGAACAGTGTGCTGAAAACTGACAGGGAGGAGAGCTCCATAGAAAACAATGCAGCCTTTCTCCCCGTCAGTGTTTGCTGGCATCCAGTAATTGACACCCTAGGCCACGATTGGCGCCGCAGGTAGGGCGGTCACACGCCTCGCGCGTGCCCCCTACCCCGAAATGCAGAATCACGTTTATATATGTACTGCGGGTGGTCCCCTAGTGGTTAATCTCACATGGCCCATCCACCATGTCTTTTTCTGTTTTTTCACAAAACAAACATTACTGTAATATCTGGAGGAGGGCTTTTCTCAGCTAAGCACACTGCCCTGCATGCATCTAAGGGCAGCTGGACTCCAGGAAGTTAATGCTACGTAAATCATCTGCCCTTACTCAAGATGGTCACAGCTAGAAATGTTTTTCAAAGTCATTTCTCAGTCAGTTCTGCTTTCGGAATACTCCATATAGATAGCAGATAGGAAAGTATGTATTTCACTTTCTGTTCTTGAAACCGTTTATTTAAAGCTGCATTTGCTGTTGAGTGTATCTCAGCCATCTTAATAGGCATGCCACCTACTTACACTCACCGATCACTTTATTGGGTACACCTTTCCAGAGGCGGAATGACAACTCACGAGGCCCCCTGGCAGTAGGGGATCATGGGGCCCCTGTATCCTTGCCCAAACTCAAAAAAGCATATGAAAAAGGTACCAGGGGCATCTCATGAGGCCCCCTACTGATCCCGGGCCCTCGGGCAGTGCCCGAGTTTCCAGATGGTCAGTCCACCCCTGCACCTTTCTAGTATTGGGTTTGGATCCCCTTTTGCCTTCAGAACTGCCTTCATTCTTCGTGGCATAGATCCATAGATGTTGGAAACATTTCTCAGAGATTTTGGTCCATATTGAGACGATAGCATCACGTAGTTGGTGCAGATTTGCCGGCTGCACATCCATGACGCAAATCTCTCATCCCACCACATCCCAATGGTGCTCTATTGGATGGAGATCTGGTGACTGTGGAGGCCATTGGAGTACAGTGAGCTCATTGTCATGTTCAAGAAACCAGTTTGAGGTGATTTGATCTTTGTGACATGGTGCATTATCCTGCTGGAAGGAGCCATCAGAAGATGAGGACACTGGGGTCATAAAGGGATGGACATGGTCAGCAACAATACTCAGGTAGGCCGTGGCATTTAAACAATGCTCAGTTGGTACTAAGGGTCCCAAAGTGTGCCAAGAAAATCTCCCCCACACCATTACACCACCAGTGGCCTCAATTGCTTATACAAGGCAGGATGGATACTTTCATGTTGTTTATGCCAAATCCTGACCCTACCATCTGAATGTTGCAGCTGAAATCAAGACTCATCAGATCAGGCAACATTTTTCCAATCTTCTGTTGTCCACTTTTGGTGAGCCTGTGCGAAATGTAGCCTCCGTTTCTTGTGCTTAGCTGACAGGAGTGGCACCCGCTGTGGTCCTCTGCTGCTGTAGCCCATCTGCTTCAAGGTTGGACGTGTTGTGCAATTAGAGATGGTATTCTGAATACCTAGGTTGTAACGAGTGGTTATTTGAGTTACTGTTGCCTTTCTATCATCTCGAACCAGTCTGCCCATTCTCCTCTGACATCAACATGGCATTTTCCACCACACAACGGGCGCTCACTGGATATTTTTTTTATCTTTTTCGGACCATTCTCTGTACACCCTAGAGATGGTTGTGTGTGAAAATCCCAGTAGATCAGCAGTTTTTTAAATACTCAGACCAGCCCGTCTTCTACCAACAACTATGTCATATTCAAAGTCACTTAAATTCCCTTTCTTCCCCATTCTGATGCTCGGTTTGAAGTTCAGCAAGTCGTCTTTGCCACGTCTAGCTGCCTAAATACATTGAGTTGCTGCCATGTGATTGGCTGATTAGCAATTTGTGTCACCAAGCAATTGAACAGGTGTACCTAATAAAGAGGCCGATGAGTGTATATGAACAGGTATCTTTAGAAGTTACCAGTTTTTTTTTTTTTTTTTTAAATCTAACCTAAATATGACAAGCTCTACATTCTAAAGTTGGTGGAATGAAACAAGAAAAAAAAAAGTCTGAGACTGCTTATTTGCATAATTCCTGCAACGCACCGATAAAAGATCTTTATAAAATCGGCAACTTTGCATATCAGTGTTTTATTGCCTCTTCATCCTGAAAGCCTCCTAAACGTGTCTGCGTAGAAGCAACCCGCGACGATAGTTATGAGCAGTCTTTAATAAATGTTTTCATCATCTGCAACTCCTTCTCTAATCCCGCAAGCGCAGATCTGATTGCTTATGTCTTTCAGCAGCTTTCCGCAGATTAACGGCAGTGGTGCAGTAGTAATCTGATTAGTTCAGACTCATCCTCGTAATTAGTCCAAATCCGACACGACAGGAGTGTTGGATGAATTTAACTTGCTCACTGCGGCATGGGCTGTAAGGATGACTAACCTGTAATTACCTGTCGCACTCAAGGATATTTCAAATTATGGAAATATTTAAATCGCCACAAATACGCACAGCTCAGCGGTCCGCTACAGCATATACGTTTAGATCCAATCATAACGCTCAGGGCAGAGCTGAAGGCCTTCCCCCTTCGCTATTCTAAGAGATCTTCGCCCAAAGAAATATGGGACCTGCCGTTGCTGACCTTCTTGTGAAGTTCGGGTTGCCTGGCTACCATGCTGGACTTCAGTACTTTCCAAGACACTGACCTGGAACAAGTATATAAGTAAGAAATATCAGAGTAAGGTCCTTATCTGTACGCTTCTTAAAGTTAGCAGTGGGTGAGCTTTTAACCATTTGCCACCCGGCCTATAGCCGGTTGGTGGCCGCAAAAATGCATTACCTTTCCGGGGTGTACGCCATTTGGCGTCCTCCCGCACATGCGCAGTTGCAGAGCCGCGCAGCGGTGCGATCTGTCACCGGCCGTATACCTTGGACACGGCCGATGACAGATCTGAGTACTAGCCCCTGTTGCCGGTACCATGTGACCTGCTGTGACCAATCACAGCAGGTCACATGACAGTTGTATACAATGGATGGCTTCATTCATGCCATCCATTGTATACTAGTGACTAGCTGTGAATGGTCACAGCAGGTCACATGCACATGTCATGTGATTAGCTGTGGCCAAATCACAGCTAAGCACAAAAAAAAACAAACCCCTGAATGAATCGACGTCATTCAGGTAAATGCTTGCTTATAGCAAAGTACTGTAATTCTTTGCTATAAGCAAATTGTGTAAAAAAAAAAAAAATACTGATCACTTCCCCAAAGTAGTACAATGTTACTATGGTAACATTGTACTACTTTGGTCATAGTAAAATATGAAAAAAAATCTTAAAAAAATTAAAATAAATGTAATAAAAAAATAATAAAAAATAAATAAATAAATATATATATATATTTTTCATACTGTCACCAGTCAGTGTCCCTGTTCACCGCCATGCCAGTTATATGATGATGCTGTACTGCACTGGTGACAGTATGTAAAAAAAAAATAGTGAAAATAATTTTTTTAATTTTTTCATTTTCCAAAAGATTATGACAAAAAAAATACAACTTCAAAAAACTCACCATGCCTCTTATGAAGTACGTCGGACTGTCTACTCTGCAAAAAGGGGTCATTTGGGGGATATCTGTACTATTCTGACATTCTTGGACCTCAAGAAATTACATTGGCTGTCAGTACTTCAGGATTGATCAATATTCAGATCTATACCATAGTTTGTGAACTCTATAACTTTCCTACAAACTAAATAATACATCCTAATTTGGGTTATTTTCACCAAAGACATGTAGCAGAATACATCTCGGCCTAAATTTATGAAGAACAATTATTTATTTGTAAACTTTTATAACAGAAGCAAAGAAAAAACATGTTTTTTTTTCAAAATTTATGGTCTTTTTTTGTTAATTTAGCAAAAAATAAAAACCCTGCGGTGATTAAATACCACAAAAAGAAAGCTCTAGTTGTGTGAAGAAAATGAAAAAATTTTAGTTTGGGTACAATGTTGTATGACCGCGCAATTGTCATTCAAAGTGTGAGAGCGCTGAAACCTGAAAAATGGCCTGGGCAGGAAGGGGTAAAATTGCCCGGTATTGAATTGGTTAAACAAACCCTCACTTACCTCTGAAGCTTTGGGTATTGCAGAACAATTCATCAGCACATTTCACATTAAATTTTGCAAAACTTTTCTCTTGGCAGTATATATCCTCCTGTGCCCCCCTCCCAGCAGTGACTCAGCAGCTCAGCTCCCCCTGTTCCCCCAGCTCAACTCACTCTACCTTCCTCCCAGCAGTGACTCAGCAGCTCCGTATACTCTGCTCCCCCTGTCAGTGGTGACTCGGCAGCTCATCTCTCTTTGTTCCTCCCTCCCATAGCTTTTGCTGTGTTTTTACATTATTATTATTATTATACAGGATTTATATAGCGCCAACGGTTTGCTCAGCGCTTTACATTATAGTGTGAGACAAAACAGTAACAATACAGTTCAATACAAGAGGGAATTGAGGGCCCTGATCCTGGGAGCTTACAATCTAGGAGGAAAGGGTGAGTGGTACAGTAGGTAAAACTGTGGGGGATGGAGTGGTTGGAAGAGTAGAGGATTCCAGTATTAGCAGAGGGCGGGATAGGCTTCCCTGAAGAGATAGGTTTTCAATGATCGCCTAAAAGTGAGCAGAGTAGTCTGATAGATTGGGGTAGGGAGTTCCAGAGGATGTGTGACGCCCTGGAGAAGTCTTGGAGACGAGCATGGGAGGAGGAGATAAGGGAGCTAGAGAGCAGGAGGTCTTGCGAGGAGCGGAGAGTACGGTTTGAGTGATATTTAGAGATAAGATCGGATATGTAAATTGGGGCAGTGTTGTGGACAGGGGCGGACTGACCATTTGGAAACTCAGGCACGGTCAGTAGGGGGCCCCATGAGATGCCCCTGGTACCTTTTTCATAGGCTTTTTTGAGTTTGGACAAGGACACAGGGGCCCCATGATCCCCTATTGCCCGGGGACCCCATGAGTTGTCAGTCCACCCCTGGTTGTGGATGGCTTTATATGTCATAGTTAGTGTTTTGAATTTTATCCGTTGGGCAACTGGGAGCCAGTGGAGGGATTGGCAGAGAGGGGTGGCGGATACAGTGCGGTACATCATATTGCTGCTGCATAACTGCTAGGAGAGGAGGCTGAGCTGCTGAGTCACTGCTGGTAATGGGGAGAAGCGTGAGCTGTGCTGCCAAGAGAACAACTTGGATGACTATAGTGCTTCTGCTGTTAAATTTGATAATGAATTTCTCTGCAGTACCAGCAGTTTCAGAGGTCAGTCAGTGCTTGTTTTGAAGCTGATTCACTGCTAGTAAATATACCATGTTCATTTCTAGGCCATAGGTTCACTTTAGGAATAAGGTCAGCAATGGCAGTCCATATTTTTCTCTTTTAATTGAAAATGTGGCTTTGATCAATGTTTGCAAAAAGAAAAATATAGCAGCACCTACAAAAAATATTAATTCCAAATGCATTCTTGTTTTCATAAAATATATGTTTATATGGGGTGTTTGATGACTTTTCAAGGCCATAGTGAGCTTTTTTATCATGGATGTGAAAAAAGAACAAAAAAAACTTGGTCCACAACAAAAGAGTTAAAGTGACTTTTCCATTCTCCAAGCAGGTATAAATAGTAGTACCTTCAGAATGTGCTCCATCAGGTGTCTCTAACATGCCTTCTTTCCCTAGAATGGAAAGGCTCAGCAGACTAAACAGATGACCATTCAGAAGCTTGAACAGTACCACCAAGCTACCCTGGAGCTACCACCAATTGGAGCTGCTAAACTTTTTTTTAACGAAATGAAAGCTCAGCTCTTGAAAGCCAACCGCCTTTTATGCATTTCTGTGGTAGGTTGTGTAATGGTTGTGCGCATTAGGCACATGGAAGCTGTAGGCAACAGCCATCTTGTTCAGGAAATTTTCGTCATGAGCCCAGTAATCTTTCCACCTCCCTCCTCCTGCAATTTATGGAATTCATAGCCTTAACCTTTAACACACTCAACTTAGGAATAGCAGACGCCGGCACACAGGCATTAGTCAGAGCTGTAAACTGCTAATTGAGTCCTGGAAGGATGTCTGTAGTTTCTACTGACCATAAAAAACTCTACATATTAATACTTCCCTCTTACCTATAGTAAAACTATGACAAAATCCTTCAGCTCTGTCACGCATGGTTTGTAGGGCAATTAAAGCACTTGAAACCCATAACGTGCCATAAAACGTCTACCCAGAAAGCAGTCAGGAGTGGGGCGACCTCTCTGAGATCTCTGCCCAATTCACAACTTAACAAAATCCGCACACAATTCATAAAACCCAATAGGACCAAGACACATTAATATTAAGTATATATTTGAATGAGGAATATCAAACCAAACAAATCAAGGTCATATATGCCTAAGCTAGCACATATGAAAGGGGGGATAGCGGTCTCCTATCTTCTGGGTGACAGGCCCATCCGAAATACTCTGTGTTTGGTATTCCTGGACACGAAACATAATGCTGAACAATAATCTACCAGTTTCCAGAATGCAACTTGTACATAGTTGAAGATATTAATATTAGTATAAAACCTTGTGTAAGGGAGGACTACGATACAGTCATAAATGTGGTGACCTCCCAGCCACCACTCCTTAACCCTTAACCCGGATGATTGGTCAGATGGTTTCTGTCAACACCCCTTTGATACAACAGAAAAAGAAAGTGTCAGGACCTTTTGACAGCTCTCATTTTAATGACAAAGGAACACCTAACTGAAACTGAGAGAGCCACTTTATTGTTTTTGGTTGATCAATTGGACTCTGCTAAAACCAAGGACTTTGCAAGTATTCTTAGTTTTCAACTCCTTTTTAATTCTCTGTTGCTTTATTGTCTGTTTATTTCCTTTTTTCTGTAAATAGTTTATTTGCACCATTTTGACCTTTTCATTATTAAACCCTATTTTGAAAAGTTAAATTGAGATTGGCCAGTCCTTTTCACAAGTTGGTTAAAAGGGCACGGGTCGGGCATCGTGCCCATCACAGGTTGTATACTGTCAAAGAATGCCAAGCAGTTGTGAGCAGTAAATGCTTGGTGTCACCATTGCTAGCCACTAGGGTTCTGAATGGAAGGGAGCCTCAAGGTCATAAGCATTAAGGCATTCCTCTTTGAGAGTGGAATACGTTTTATAATTTGATTTTAATTTCAGAAGCAGAAAAAGAATATAATTTCCCTTTTGATTTACAGCTAGCCAAACATTTCTATTTCTTGCCCTTTCTAATGTTCCCAAAGCTTCCTTACTTCTACATAAACAGTTCTTTCTTGGAACATTCTTCAAGGTTCCTTTTAGACATCTTGCTCAGATTACCATAGTCTTTACAAACCTATCCTGGCACTTCCTGTAGTGATGATTACATCTTGGCTTTCCTAAGTGAAATCTGATTTTATCTGAAACGATTCTGACGGTAAAACGTGAGGGATATAGACAGAAGAAAGAGCTGGGGTCCATCAGAACTGAATGTTTAATGTCAGAGAACCACATGATCCATGTTTAGAATAGCAGGGATTGTGGGAAAAAGGTAAGGGACAAAAGTCGGAATCATCATGGCTTTAGTTATTGGACAATACAGAATTTGCTTTGTATTAACAACCACATACTTAAACCTGTAGACAGCAGTAGCATAGCAATTGGGTCCCAGCTGCTGGGGTCTAGGGTTGAATACAGCATTTCCTCAGCAGGTTGCCCACTTTTGCTGCATAAATAGGGCCTGAGCAATGTTATTCAGTTCTATGTGTAATGATAGGTTTTTCCCTTACTATGTTTGAAGTCCACAAATGGCCACCTACAATTTATGTACAACACCATTTGTGTTTAGTTACTTGAAGGTAAGACCTTAATTTATAGGACGGACAGCAGTCATATCTCCCAAGTGTCTCAAAATATGATCTTGGAAGAATTTAGACTTGTATAAAATGATTTGACATGTTGGAAAGGACAAACTGGAGTAGAGTTTGAGCATAAGGGTATGGAGTCTGATGTATCTCTTGTTCAAAATGTTCACAAAATGTACACAGCCACTTGTAGGATTATGCCATGGCTGCAGGGTGTGTTGCTACTTAATGAGCTTATCGAGCCTTGCCTACTGCATTCCTTGAACCTGTGACAGGGAATATAGAGGTTCAGCTGTCCATATCCTTTGAATAGGGAGGATGCACGTTCTCCCAGTCCAATGAGGAACCCAGGAAAGACCTGTGAAGGACTGTAGACAAAGCCTCAGAATGACTTCTGAATCTATGCTCCTTACAGCCCCCTTAAGAAAATCTAGCAGGCTTCCCATGAATAACTTTGCACTTTACAAAATGGTTGCTGGCCATTTTATCTACTGGTAACTGCCGAAACTGTTGCCTTAGCAATGCTGGCCTTGGCTGAGTCCTCGTATGCCCATTCTGTCTTGCCAGTAATGGTGGGACTCACCTGCCTTGTGGGCTGCAGTACCAGGGCTGGCCAGCGGGTGCTCTCAGCAATCAGAGACTCAACCCTGCAGCCAGCCAAACACCTGAAGCTGATTATGCAGGTGTATTTAAGGGATGGCCAGACCTGCAGTCTGGGCCTTGGTGTGTGTTTTTCCTGGGCCCCTGTATCTTGTTACCTGCATCCCTGCTCCTGTTCCTGTCCCTGTCTGACTGATTCGTTGCTGACTCTGCCTGATCCGGACCTCTGCTGACTTCTCTTGTTTGATCCCTGGCTTGTGACCCCGACTATTCTCTGCCTGACCCCCTGTACCTACCTGCCCGTTAGTTGCTGTACCCAGCTCGTGACCTGACTACTCTCTGCCTGCTCCTTCTGTTCCTACCTGCCCGATTGTTATTGACCCGGCCTGCCTGACGACGCTTGCATTGTATGTATTGTTATCTGTGGGTGGTTTGGTTCGTTTGCACTGTGTTATGTTTTAGTATTGCACTGCGTTTATGTATTGTTAGTGTTAATAAATTATATTGTTATAACATATCTGAAGCCTGCGTTTCCCTGTGTCAGTTCACATACCTCTGGTCACACCCTGGAGCCCTGACACATTCATTCTTCACTTTGTGTTAGCAAGACCGTTATTCTTGGCCCCAGGTCAATGGACAAAAAGAAACAAAAGATTAGTTTGTCCTTTGCATATTTAAAGAAGGTGAACAGGTCTCTGAATGTGTATTTCTTTTTTATTAATTTTCTTTCCATTTTGTGCTAAGAGCTACTCAGGCAGGTTGCTGTTGTACCACATTCATCTAGAAACCAAGTTACCTAAGACCTGTGAAAATGTGAAGACAGGGTCTCAATTATACATGAGAATGACCTCTAAAACTAAGCTCCTCACTACCCCCTCAAAAAACTCTAGTAGGCTTCCTAGGTAGGTCTAGTAGATCCATTATCTTTCTGCATTAGCAAGACCTTCTCTTGACCGTTATTCTTGGCCCCAAGTCAGGGGACATAAAAGAAACAGGAGATTTATTTCTCCTTTGAATATTTAAAGAAAGTGAACAGCTCTCCAAAGGTTGTTTCTTTTTTTATTAATTTTCTTTCGATTTTGTGCTGAGGGCTGCTCAGGGGCATGTTGTACCGCAATCATCAGAAAAACCAAGTTACCTAAGCCATGCAAGTTCTCCCAGCCTGACCAGGAACCTAATGAAGGCCTATGAAGGATTGTAGACAGGGCTTCAATTATACATGAGAATTACTTTTGAATCTAAGCTCTTTACTACCCCCTCAAGAAAATCTAGTATGGTTTCCATGAATAAGTCTGCACTTCTTTTGATTTTGTGCTGAGGGCTGCTCTGAGGCACATTGCTGTTGTACCGCATTCATCAAGAAACTAAGTTACCTAAGCCACGTTCCCCCAACCCGAGAAGGAACCCAATAAATGCCTGTGAATGATTGTAGACAGGGCCTCAATTATACATGAGAATGACCTCTGAATCTATGCTCCTCACAACCCACTCGAGAAAATCTAGTAGACTTCCCATGAATAAGTTTGCACTTCGCAAAATGGCTTCCGGCCATTTCGTCTACAGGTAACAGTCAAAATTGTTTCCTTAGCAACAGCACTGACCTTGGCTGAGTCCTAGTAGGTTCATTCTTACTTTGCATTAGCAAGACCCTCCCTTGACCGTTATTGTTGGCCCCAGGTCAATGGACAAAAAGGAAACAAGAGATTAGTTTGTCCTTTGAATATTTAAAGAAGGCAAACAGTTCTCTGAAGGTGTGTTTCTTTTTTTTATTAATTTTCTTTCGATTTTGTGCTGAGGGCTGCTCGGGGGCATGTTGCTGTTGTACCGCAATCATCAGAAAACCAAATTACCCAAGCCATGCAAATTCCCCCAGCCTGACGAGGAACCCAATAAAGACCTGTGAAGGATTGTAGACAAGGCCTCAATTATTCATGAGAATGACCTCTGCCTTGATGCCCCATGTATTATTCATGCTTGTTTGTTCCCTTGGTATCACATCCACTCGGCAGACACAACTCTCCTCCAATTTAAATCAAGATAACGGAATAGCTCCATCTGTCTCTCCCACTTGTTTTTTATTTGCCAATTACTAAACCACTTCTTGCTCCAGCCGTGTTCAAGAAAACAAGAGATATTCTTTGTAATATTTGAAGCTGGAATATCATGCAATTATGAAGGGCATCAGCTGTAAGATTTACTGTATTGAAAATGCAAAGGGTTCCGAGTTATTGTCTCATGGTGGTGGCAACATAGACAATTAGAGGTCAGTTTATAGAAGAAGGCCAAGGCCAAGTACAATCCGCACCAACCTTTAGCTCTCTAGTGTATTTAGCAGAGGATGAATGGAAATTTAAAAAAATTGGTGGATTTTTTTCAAATTTGTAAGGAATGCGATGAAAGATTGTCAAGGGTCTCAATAGGAGACCGCTATCAAAGACTAATCTTGAAGGAATCTGAAATGTTATAGACTGTTTTGAAATAGTAATTTCAAGCATAACAAATACAGTTAAAGGATACCTAAACACCAGGACAAAAATATAATATATAGCAGCTTACGGTCCTTAGATGTGGTAGCTGCATAGGTTTATTTTTTTTTTCACACTGTGAACATTTTCAGCAAGTGCAGAAAACATTTGTTGAAATCTTGAAATGCAGTGTCCTTTTCACTAACTGTGAAGTGCACTAGTTATATTCCTTCCTAGCGACCTTTTGTAAAGTACCAATTACCCTGCCCGCTATGTAATGGAGAAGAAGAGATAAGTTCATATCAGGAGAGCAGGCTAAGGTTGAAAACTAGAGATGAGCGAATCGAAGTATCCGAAGTGGAATTCGAGTCGAATTTCGGAAAAATTTCGATTCGTGCCGAATCCGAAAAACAGCCTAATTCGGACGCGCGAATCGAAATTTTTCCGAAAATGGCGGCTGACATGTGCGGCGACGGAGCGGGGATGTCGGGGAAGGCGCGCAGACAAGGCGCGCTGCCCCATAATGCATTCCTCAACGACATGTGATCGCATCAGCCAATCAGCAGCCAGCCAGCCAGCACTGTGTAATGGTCGAGGTATATATAGCGGCCATTTTGGAAATCTTCATTTGCCTGCAGTCATTGAACAGAGGCAGACCGCTCTGTACTAGGGACAGGGACAGAGTTAGGGCCACAGAAACGAGAATTGGGGACAGAGAGAAGTTACTTAGGGACAGAGAACCATTACTCAGGGACACAGACTTGTTAATGAGGGCCACAGAATCGTTATTTAGGGACAAAGAAACGCTAGTTAGGGCCACAGAATTCATACTCAGGGACAGACAGAATTGTTACTCAGTGCCAGAGAATTGTTACTTAGGGCCACAGAAACGTTATTAGGGCCACAGAATTTTTACTCAGGGACAGACAGAATTGTTACTGAGTGCCAGAGAATTGTTACTCAGGGACAGACAGAATTGTTACTGAGTGCCAGAGAATTCTTACTCAGGGCCACAGAATTCATTCTCAGGGACAGACAGAATTGTTACTCAGGGACAGACAGAATTGTTACTGAGTGCCAGAGAATTGTTACTCAGGGACAGACAGAATTGTTACTGAGTGCCAGAGAATTGTTACTCAGGGACAGACAGAATTGTTACTGAGTGCCAGAGAATTGTTACTCTCACAGACACAAAATTGTTACTTGCACAGACACAGAATTGTTACTTGCACAGACACACAATTGTTACTCAGGGCCACAGAATTCATACTCAGGGACAGACAGAATTGTTACTGAGTGCCAGAGAATTCTTACTCAGGGCCACAGAATTCATACTCAGGGACAGACAGAATTGTTACTCAGGGACAGACAGAATTGTTACTGAGTGCCAGAGAATTGTTACTCAGGGACAGACAGAATTGTTACTGAGTGCCAGAGAATTCTTACTCAGGGACAGACAGAATTGTTACTGAGTGCCAGAGAATTGTTACTCTCACAGACACAAAATTGTTACTTGCACAGACACAGAATTGTTACTCGCACAGAGACAGAATTGTTACTCAGGGCCACAGAATTCATACTCAGGGACAGACAGAATTGTTACTGAGTGCCAGAGAATTGTTACTCAGGGACAGACAGAATTGTTACTGAGTGCCAGAGAATTGTTACTCTCACAGACACAAAATTGTTACTTGCACAGACACAGAATTGTTACTTGCACAGACACACAATTGTTACTCAGGGCCACAGAATTCATACTCAGGGACAGACAGAATTGTTACTGAGTGCCAGAGAATTCTTACTCAGGGCCACAGAATTCATACTCAGGGACAGACAGAATTGTTACTCAGGGACAGACAGAATTGTTACTGAGTGCCAGAGAATTGTTACTCAGGGACAGACAGAATTGTTACTGAGTGCCAGAGAATTGTTACTCTCACAGACACAAAATTGTTACTTGCACAGACACAGAATTGTTACTTGCACAGACACACAATTGTTACTCAGGGCCACAGAATTCATACTCAGGGACAGACAGAATTGTTACTGAGTGCCAGAGAATTGTTACTCAGGGACAGACAGAATTGTTACTGAGTGCCAGAGAATTGTTACTCTCACAGACACAAAATTGTTACTTGCACAGACACAGAATTGTTACTTGCACAGACACACAATTGTTACTGAGTGCCAGAGAATTGTTACTCAGGGACAGACAGAATTGTTACTGAGTGCCAGAGAATTGTTACTCAGGGACAGACAGAATTGTTACTGAGTGCCAGAGAATTGTTACTCAGGGACAGACAGAATTGTTACTGAGTGCCAGAGAATTGTTACTCTCACAGACACAAAATTGTTACTTGCACAGACACAGAATTGTTACTCGCACAGAGACAGAATTGTTACTCAGGGCCACAGAATTCATACTCAGGGACAGACAGAATTGTTACTGAGTGCCAGAGAATTGTTACTCAGGGACAGACAGAATTGTTACTGAGTGCCAGAGAATTGTTACTCTCACAGACACAAAATTGTTACTTGCACAGACACAGAATTGTTACTTGCACAGACACACAATTGTTACTCAGGGCCACAGAATTCATACTCAGGGACAGACAGAATTGTTACTGAGTGCCAGAGAATTGTTACTCAGGGACAGACAGAATTGTTACTGAGTGCCAGAGAATTGTTACTCAGGGACAGACAGAATTGTTACTGAGTGCCAGAGAATTGTTACTCTCACAGACACAAAATTGTTACTTGCACAGACACAGAATTGTTACTCGCACAGAGACAGAATTGTTACTCAGGGCCACAGAATTCATACTCAGGGACAGACAGAATTGTTACTGAGTGCCAGAGAATTGTTACTCAGGGACAGACAGAATTGTTACTGAGTGCCAGAGAATTGTTACTCTCACAGACACAAAATTGTTACTTGCACAGACACAGAATTGTTACTTGCACAGACACACAATTGTTACTCAGGGCCACAGAATTCATACTCAGGGACAGACAGAATTGTTACTGAGTGCCAGAGAATTGTTACTCAGGGACAGACAGAATTGTTACTGAGTGCCAGAGAATTGTTACTCTCACAGACACAAAATTGTTACTTGCACAGACACAGAATTGTTACTCGCACAGAGACAGAATTGTTACTCAGGGCCACAGAATTCATACTCAGGGACAGACAGAATTGTTACTGAGTGCCAGAGAATTGTTACTCAGGGAAGACAGAATTGTTACTGAGTGCCATAGAATTGTTACTCAGGGACAGACAGAATTGTTACTGAGTGCCAGAGAATTGTTACTCTCACAGACACAAAATTGTTACTTGCACAGACACAGAATTGTTACTCGCACAGAGACAGAATTGTTACTCAGGGCCACAGAATTCATACTCAGGGACAGACAGAATTGTTACTGAGTGCCAGAGAATTGTTACTCAGGGACAGACAGAATTGTTACTGAGTGCCAGAGAATTGTTACTCTCACAGACACAAAATTGTTACTTGCACAGACACAGAATTGTTACTTGCACAGACACACAATTGTTACTGAGTGCCAGAGAATTGTTACTCAGGGACAGACAGAATTGTTACTGAGTGCCAGAGAATTGTTACTCAGGGACAGACAGAATTGTTACTGAGTGCCAGAGAATTGTTACTCAGGGACAGACAGAATTGTTACTGAGTGCCAGAGAATTGTTACTCTCACAGACACAAAATTGTTACTTGCACAGACACAGAATTGTTACTCGCACAGAGACAGAATTGTTACTCAGGGCCACAGAATTCATACTCAGGGACAGACAGAATTGTTACTGAGTGCCAGAGAATTGTTACTCAGGGACAGACAGAATTGTTACTGAGTGCCAGAGAATTGTTACTCTCACAGACACAAAATTGTTACTTGCACAGACACAGAATTGTTACTTGCACAGACACACAATTGTTACTCAGGGCCACAGAATTCATACTCAGGGACAGACAGAATTGTTACTGAGTGCCAGAGAATTCTTACTCAGGGCCACAGAATTCATACTCAGGGACAGACAGAATTGTTACTCAGGGACAGACAGAATTGTTACTGAGTGCCAGAGAATTGTTACTCAGGGACAGACAGAATTGTTACTGAGTGCCAGAGAATTGTTACTCTCACAGACACAAAATTGTTACTTGCACAGACACAGAATTGTTACTTGCACAGACACACAATTGTTACTCAGGGCCACAGAATTCATACTCAGGGACAGACAGAATTGTTACTGAGTGCCAGAGAATTGTTACTCAGGGACACCTAATCGTTGAATTAAATAGTATGTCAGACAACATGCAGAGGAGTGGCAGAGGAGGCAATGTTTTAGGAGCGAGCAGACGTGGCAGCAGAGGAAGGGGTCGAGGCAGCAGTATTCGCAGCCAGAGGCCAGTGCTCCCGGTGTCATCCAGCGGTCGTGTCTCCACCGACAACCCTGCCGTCATTGATTGGTTGGCTCGGTCGTCTTCCTCTTCCCAGGTCACCTCTGACACCTACAGCCAACGGTCGGTGGGTACGTCAGACACAACCGTTAGTTGGCATGGCCCGGGACCAAGCCCACTGAAATCACGTGTCCTCTACCTGCCCCTGTCCTTTGCTGTTCCCTCACCAAGCGAAGTATCGCATGCTGTGGGCTCAGCCCCACTGTACAGTGAGGAAGAGCTAACAGAGGGCGGTCAGGAACGGGGGGAGACATCGGCCTTTTCAGCAGCCAAGCGAACAAGTACTGGCGAGGAGAGTGGCTCGGTAGCCGGTCTAGAGACAGGTCTGTCTCCTGACCCAGACGCAGCCGAGGGGGCTAGTAGTGAGGCGGAGACCCTACTTGATGATGAGGAGGTTGATCGCACTTGGCAGCCTCGTCGTCATCAGGCAATTTCTTCCGCATCATCAGGAGAAGAGGGTGGCAGCTTGGCAGCGAGCAAAACAGTCGGTGGGTTGCCCAGGAGACAGCAGCAGGGTCGCATCAGTGTCAGTGGAGCCAAACGTCCACGGAGTAGAGCACCAGCTCCACTGCAGCCTACCACCACGGCCAGTAGTGGTGCCGGTGCGCACGGAGGAAGTAGCAGTCAGCCAGTGAAGAGTAGCGGGGGCAAAGTTTCCTACTCGGTGGTGTGGCAATTTTTCCTCAAGCCGCCCGAGGAAGTAAACGTAGCCGTATGTCGACTATGTGGCCAGAAATGCAAGCGTGGCCAGGGGGCCCATGTTGGGACTACAGCGTTGCGTCAGCATATGCAGCGTCACCATTCGGTGGCCTGGGAAAACCGTGATAAACATACGGCGGTTCTGCCTGCCCCAGCCCCCGCTCCATCACCCGCTCCGTTACTTGCTCCGTCACCCGACGTCGTCAATCGCCCTCTATCAGCCAGTCAAGGCTCCAACACCTCTGCTGAGGGGAGTTGTCGCTCATTGGCATCTTCCGCTCGTTCAGATGCTCCTTCTCCTGCTACTCCTCTTCTCGGATTCCGTCAACAGTCTTTCTTGGAATCCGTATCCAAGAGACAACAGTTTGCGAGCACGCACCCGACGGTGCAAAAGCTGAACGTCCTCCTGTCCAAGTTGCTGGTGCTGCAGTCCCTCCCTTTCCAACTGGTGGACTCAGCACCTTTCCGAGAAATGATGGCTTGTGCCGCGCCGCGGTGGAGAGTGCCAAGCCGTCATTTCTTTGCCCAAAAGGCAGTGCCAGCCCTGCATTCACATGTAGAAGAGATGGTGGGCCAGTCTTTGAGCATGTCGGTCTCTGCCAAAGTGCACGGCAGCGCCGACGTGTGGAGCTGTAACTACGGTCAGGGACAGTACATGTCATTTACGGCCCACTGGGTGAACGTGGTGCCGGCACAGCCGCACCAGCAACTTGGACAGGTCACGACGCTTTTGCCTCCACGTTTGCACGTCCTTGGTCCAGCAAGCATGTCCGCCTCTACCACCTCTTTTTCCGCCGTGTCCTCAGCCGCCACCCCCGTGCCAAGTCCCATTACCCGACCGGCATATCACATGTGCAGGGCGCAACGGTGTCACGCTGTGCTGCACCTGGTATGCCTTGGCGAACGTAGTCACACAGGGGAGGAACTGCTGAGTGTAATGAACAGAGAAATCGACAGATGGCTGTCTCCGCGCAAACTAAAAATCGGAACCATGTTGACTGACAACGGAAAGAACATGGTGTCTGCTCTGCGTCAAGGAAGGTTGTGCCATGCGCCATGCATGGCTCACGTGTTCAATCTGGTTGTCAAGCGGTTCCTAAAATCCACCATCCCACTGCAAGACATCCTTAAAATGTCACGTAAACTGTGCATGCATTTCAGCCATTCCTACACCGCAAAGAACACCCTCATTGAGCTGCAGCGGCAGAACGGAATTCCACAGCATCGCCTGATCTGCGACGTTGCAACAAGGTGGAATTCAACCCTACACATGTTAGACCGCCTTTACGAGCAGCGAAAGGCCATCACCGATTTCCTGATGTTACAAGCGGATAAAGGTACTCCCCTGTGTAACTTAGATGTCAGCCATTGGCAGCTCATGCGTGACACCTGCCGCTTGCTCAGGCCCTTTGAGGAGGCCACGCTATTCGTGAGTCGGCAGGACTATGGGATGAACGACGTCATTCCTCTGTTGCACGTCCTGGAACAAATGCTGTTAACAATGGCTGGTCAGGGTGCGGTAGACGTGGCGCACAGATCTCAACGCCACATGACCCCTGTGGGGGCAGGACAGGAAGAAGAGGAGGAGGTAGAGGAGGACATTTGTGCTCAGGAATTATTGAGTGAAATGGGTGGTTTTTCCACTCAGCGGACAGGAGTGGAGGAGCAGGAGCATCTGGTAGAGGAGGAGGAGGAGGAGACAGAGGACCCAGACGCACCGTGGCAGTATGCTGTGGAGATGGAGGCAGGGAGTCCCTCGCATTCCTTGGCACAAATGGCCCATAGCATGCTCGGTTGCTTGCGTAGCGACAGCCGAATAATAACCATCAGACAGAGGGATGACTTTTGGCTGTCCACCTTGTTGGACCCTCGCTACCGGTCCAAAATGGTGGCCTTTTTCACACCTGCTGAGAGGGAGGCCAAAATTACGTACTATAAAAACCACCTATGTAGTCAGTTGGTCTCTGCCTTTGTGCGCCAACGTCCATCCTCAGACACTGTGGGCCCTGTGCGCTCGCGTTCCGCTGGCATGGCAGCAGGGGAGGGGTGGGGTGGTAGGAGCAGTGGCAGCTCCACCAGCAGCGGCTGCCTCAGTCTGCAGTCGATGATGAGTAGCTTTCTTCACCAGCGCAGTGAGGAAACTACTAACCAGCCGCAGCAGCAGCAGCAGCATCAGGTGGACCTGGAGCAGGAGCTCAAACAACAGGCTTGGGCCTACTTGGACAGCACCCTGCCAACCGAGGTAGACAATCCCCTTGACTACTGGGCAACGAAACTTGACCTTTGGCCCCAACTAGCTGAATTTGCCCTTGAAAGGCTGTCATGCCCGGCCAGTAGCGTGGCATCGGAGCGCGTGTTTAGTGCGGCAGGAGGTATTGTAACTCCGCGGAGGACACGACTGTCCACCCAAAGTGTGGAGAGACTCACGTTTGTGAAAATGAATCAGGCGTGGATTAGTCTGGATTTCAAACCACCAGTTCCTGACACAACTGACTAAATCCGCCATGAATCATGCCTCAAACATGTGCCACTTTCAGGTCTCCTCACACTGCTGGTGTGTTGAATTTTTTGACATAGGGTGCTGGCAGATTACGGGCCTCCTATAGCTGCTGCCAGGCCCCTAATCTGCCATAGGCCCCTATATACCGCCTCCTCCTGCTGCTGCCAGGTCCAGAGTCTCTCATGGGTCCCTGTACGGCCTCCCATTGCTGCTGTCTCCATCGCCACACTCTGCTGCCATGTGCCACTTTCAGGTCTCTTCACACTGCTGGTGTGTTAAATTTTTTGACATAGGGTGCAGGCAGATTACGGGCCTCACATAGCTGCTGCCAGGCCCCTAATCTGCCATGGGCCCCTATATACCACCTCCTCCTGCTGCTGCCAGGTCCAGAGTCTCTCATGGGTCCCTGTACGGCCTCCCATTGCTGCTGTCTCCATCGCCACACTCTGCTGCCATGTGCCACTTTCAGGTCTCTTCACACTGCTGGTGTGTTAAATTTTTTGACATAGGGTGCTGCAAGATAACGGGCCTCACATAGCTGCTGCCAGGCCCCTAATCTGCCATGGGCCCCTATATACCGCCTCCTCATGCTGCTGCCAAGTCCAGAGTCTGTCATGGTCCCTGTACGGCCTCCCATTGCTGCTGTCTCCATCGCCACACTCTGCTGCCATGTGCCACTTTCAGGTCTCTTCACACTGCTGGTGTGTTAAATTTTTTGACATAGGGTGCTGCAAGATAACGGGCCTCACATAGCTGCTGCCAGGCCCCTAATCTGCCATGGGCCCCTATATACCGCCTCCTCATGCTGCTGCCAAGTCCAGAGTCTGTCATGGTCCCTGTACGGCCTCCCATTGCTGCTGTCTCCATCGCCACACTCTGCTGCCATGTGCCACTTTCAGGTCTCTTCACACTGCTGGTGTGTTAAATTTTTTGACATAGGGTGCTGCAAGATAACGGGCCTCACATAGCTGCTGCCAGGCCCCTAATCTGCCATGGGCCCCTATATACCGCCTCCTCATGCTGCTGCCAAGTCTAGAGTCTCTCATGGGTCCCTGTACGGCCTCCCATTGCTGCTGTCTCCATCGCCACACTCTGCTGCCATGTGCCACTTTCAGGTCTCTTCACACTGCTGGTGTGTTAAATTTTTTGACATAGGGTGCAGGCAGATTACGGGCCTCACATAGCTGCTGCCAGGCCCCTAATCTGCCATGGGCCCCTATATACCGCCTCCTCATGCTGCTGCCAAGTCCAGAGTCTGTCATGGTCCCTGTACGGCCTCCCATTGCTGCTGTCTCCATCGCCACACTCTGCTGCCATGTGCCACTTTCAGGTCTCTTCACACTGCTGGTGTGTTAAATTTTTTGACATAGGGTGCTGCAAGATAACGGGCCTCACATAGCTGCTGCCAGGCCCCTAATCTGCCATGGGCCCCTATATACCGCCTCCTCATGCTGCTGCCAAGTCCAGAGTCTGTCATGGTCCCTGTACGGCCTCCCATTGCTGCTGTCTCCATCGCCACACTCTGCTGCCATGTGCCACTTTCAGGTCTCTTCACACTGCTGGTGTGTTAAATTTTTTGACATAGGGTGCAGGCAGATTACGGGCCTCACATAGCTGCTGCCAGGCCCCTAATCTGCCATGGGCCCCTATATACCGCCTCCTCATGCTGCTGCCAAGTCCAGAGTCTGTCATGGTCCCTGTACGGCCTCCCATTGCTGCTGTCTCCATCGCCACACTCTGCTGCCATGTGCCACTTTCAGGTCTCTTCACACTGCTGGTGTGTTAAATTTTTTGACATAGGGTGCTGCAAGATAACGGGCCTCACATAGCTGCTGCCAGGCCCCTAATCTGCCATGGGCCCCTATATACCGCCTCCTCATGCTGCTGCCAAGTCCAGAGTCTGTCATGGTCCCTGTACGGCCTCCCATTGCTGCTGTCTCCATCGCCACACTCTGCTGCCATGTGCCACTTTCAGGTCTCTTCACACTGCTGGTGTGTTAAATTTTTTGACATAGGGTGCTGCAAGATAACGGGCCTCACATAGCTGCTGCCAGGCCCCTAATCTGCCATGGGCCCCTATATACCGCCTCCTCATGCTGCTGCCAAGTCCAGAGTCTGTCATGGTCCCTGTACGGCCTCCCATTGCTGCTGTCTCCATCGCCACACTCTGCTGCCATGTGCCACTTTCAGGTCTCTTCACACTGCTGGTGTGTTAAATTTTTTGACATAGGGTGCTGCAAGATAACGGGCCTCACATAGCTGCTGCCAGGCCCCTAATCAGCCATGGGCCCCTATACCGCCTCCTCCTGCTGCTGCCAGGTCCAGAGTCTCTCATGCCATGTGCCACTTTCAGGTCTCTTCACACTGCTGGTGTGTTTAATTTTTTGACATAGGGTGCAGGCAGATTACGGGCCTCACATAGCTGCTGCCAGGCCCCTAATCTGCCATGGGCCCCTATATACCGCCTCCTCATGCTGCTGCCAAGTCTAGAGTCTCTCATGGGTCCCTGTACGGCCTCCCATTGCTGCTGTCTCCATCGCCACACTCTGCTGCCATGTGCCACTTTCAGGTCTCTTCACACTGCTGGTGTGTTAAATTTTTTGACATAGGGTGCTGGCAGATTACGGGCCTCCTATAGCTGCTGCCAGGCCCCTAATCTGCCATGGGCCCCTATATACCGCCTCCTCATGCTGCTGCCAAGTTCAGAGTCTGTCATGGGTCCCTGTACGGCCTCCCATTGCTGCTGTCTCCATCGCCACACTCTGCCATGTGCCACTTTCAGGTCTCCTCACACTGCTGGTGTGTTGAATTTTTTGACATAGGGTGCTGGCAGATTACGGGCCTCCTATAGCTGCTGCCAGGCCCCTAATCTGCCATAAGCCCCTATATACCGCCTCCTCATGCTGCTGCCAAGTCCAGAGTCTGTCATGGGTCCCTGTACGGCCTCCCATTGCTGCTGTCTCCATCGCCACACTCTGCCATGTGCCACTTTCAGGTCTCCTCACACACTGCTGGTGTGTTGAATTTTTTGACATAGGGTGCTGGCAGATTACGGGCCTCCTATAGCTGCTGCCAGGCCCCTAATCTGCCGTAGGCCCCTATATACCGCCTCCTCATGCTGCTGCCAGGTCCAGAGTCTCTCATGGGTCCCTGTACGGCCTCCCATTGCTGCTGTCTCCATCGCCACACTCTGCCATGTGCCACTTTCAGGTCTCCTCACACTGCTGGTGTGTTCCATTTTTTGTCATAGGGTGCTGGCAGATTATGGGCCTCCCATAACTGCTGCCAGGCCCCTAATCTGCCATGGGCCCCTATACCGACTCCTCATGCTGTGACGTTGCAACAAGGTGGAATTCAACCCTACATATGTTAGACCGCCTTTACGAACAGCAAAAGGCCATCACAGATTTCCTGATGTTAAAAGCAGATAAAGGTACTCCCTGTGTAACTTAGATGTCAGCCATTGGCAGCTCATGCGTGACACCTGCGCTTGCTCAGGCCCTTTGAGGAGGCCACGCTATTCGTGAGTCGGCAGGACTATGGGATGAACGACGTCATTCCTCTGTTGCACGTCCTGGAACAAATGCTGTTAACAATGGCTGGTCAGGGTGCGGTAGACGTGGCGCACAGATCTCAACGCCACATGGCCCCTGTGGGGGCAGGACTGGAAGAAGAGGAGGAGGTAGAGGAGGACATTGGTGCTCAGGAATTATTGAGTGAAATGGGTGGTTTTTCCACTCAGCGGACAGGAGTGGAGGAGCAGGAGCATCTGGTAGAGGAGGAGGAAGAGGAGACAGAGGACCTAGACGCACCGTGGCAGTATGCTGTGGAGATGGAGGCAGGGAGTCCCTCGCATTCCTTGGCACAAATGGCCCATAGCATGCTCGGTTGCTTGCGTAGCGACAGCCGAATAATAACCATCAGACAGAGGGATGACTTTTGGCTGTCCACCTTGTTGGACCCTCGCTACCGTTCAAAAATGGTGGCCTTTTTCACACCTGCTGAGAGGGAGGCCAAAATAACGTACTATAAAAAACACCTATGTAGTCAGCTGGTCTCTGCCTGTCTGCGCCAACGTCCATCCTCAGACACTGTGGGCCCTGTGCGCTCGTGTTCCGCTGCCATGGCAGCAGGGGAGGGGTGGGGTGGTAGGAGCAGTGGCAGCTCCACCAGCAGCGGCTGCCTCAGTCTGCAGTCGATGATGAGTAGCTTTCTTCACCAGCGCAGTGAGGAAACTACTAACCAGCCGCAGCAGCAGCAGCAGCATCAGGTGGACCTGGAGCAGGACCTCAAACAACAGGCTTAGGCCTACTTGGACAGCACCCTGCCAACCGAGGTAGACAATCCCCTTGACTACTGGGCAACGAAACTTGACCTTTGGCCCCAACTAGCTGAATTTGCCCTTGAAAGGCTGTCATGCCCGGCCAGTAGCGTGGCATCGGAGCGCGTGTTTAGTGCGGCAGGAGGTATTGCAACTCCGCGGAGGACACGACTGTCCACCCAAAGTGTGGAGAGACTCACGTTTGTGAAAATGAATCAGGCGTGGATTAGTCTGGATTTCAAACCACCAGTTCCTGACACAACTGACTAAATCCGCCATGAATCATGCCCCAAACATGTGCCACTTTCAGGTCTCCTCACACTGCTGGTGTGTTCCATTTTTTGTCATAGGGTGCTGGCAGATTACGGGCCTCCCATAGCTGCTGCCAGGCCCCTAATCTGCCATGGGCCCCTATACCGCCTCCTCATGCTGCTGCCAAGTCCAGAGTCTCTCATGGGTCCCTGTACGGCCTCCCATTGCTGCTGCCTCCATCGCCACACTCTGCCATGTGCCACTTTCAGGTCTCCTCACACTGCTGGTGTGTTCCATTTTTTGTCATAGGGTGCTGGCAGATTACGGGCCTCCCATAGCTGCTGCCAGGCCCCTAATCTGCCATGGGCCCCTATACCGCCTCCTCATGCTGCTGCCAGGTCCAGAGTCTCTCATGGGTCCCTGTACGGCCTCCCATTGCTGCTGTCTCCATCGCCACACTCTGCCATGTGCCACTTTCAGGTCTCCTCACACTGCTGGTGGGTTCCATTTTTTGTCATAGGGTGCTGGCAGATTACGGGCCTCCCATAGCTGCTGCCAGGCCCGTAATCTGCCATGGGCCCCCGTACCGACTCCTCATGCTGCTGCCAGGCCCGTAATCTGTCATGGGCCACTGTTGTCGCTTGTTGGCATATTCCGCTCGTTCAGATGCTCCTTCTCCTGCTACTCCTCTTCACGGATTCCGTCAGCAGTCTTTCTTGGAATCCGTTTCCAAGAGACAACAGTTTGCGAGCACGCACCCGACGGTGCAGAAGCTGAACGTCCTCCTGTCCAAGTTGCTGCTGCCAGGCTCGTAATCTGTCATGCGCCCCTGTACCGCCTCCTCATGCTGCTGCCAGGTCCAGAGTGTGTCATGGGCCCCCGTACCGACTCCTCATGCTGCTGCCAGGCCCGTAATCTGTCATGGGCCCCTGTACCGCCTCCCCATGCTGCTGCCAGGTCCAGAGTGTGTCATGGGTCCCTGTACGGCCTCCCATTGCTGCTGCCAGGCCCGTAATCTGCCATGGGCCCCTGTACCGACTCCTCATGCTGCTGCCAGGCCCGTAATCTGTCATGGGCCCCTGTACCGCCTCCTCATGCTGCTGCCAGGTCCAGAGTGTGTCATGGGTCCCTGTACGGCCTCCCATTGCTGCTGTCTCTATCGCCACACTCTGCCATGTGCCACTTTCAGGTCTCCTCACACTGCTGGTGGTTTCCATTTTTGTCATAGGGTGCTGTATGGCCTCCCATTGCTGCTGCCTCCACCGCCACACTGTGGCTCCACACTCTGGTTTTGGCCCCGTGACTGCCCAAATGAGTGAAGTGTGCGGTGATTCTAAGATCGACGGCACTCATCTGCATGTCATACTGACTGACAGTATTATTTCTCTTCCCCAGCAGACTCCAAGGGCATTTAAATTAAAGGTACAGTGTTCTGCACTAATATTAAGTCTCTCTGAAGCCTAGAAACACCCTTTTTTAAGTTAAATTCACAGCGAATTTATTCGACTCGAATCGAATATTGTCCACGAATTCGCCGAATCAGTCGAATCGAATTTTTCATTTCTTCGCTCATCTCTATTGAAAACCATGGATCCTTCAATAGGTACGGTGGAGGAGTGACGTGACCACCCAGAGACAGGAAATGTGTTATTCACAGTATTACCAGGTGAAAATATAGCAAAAGAAAGCTTGAGAAAAGAACACTAATGGTGTCACCACAGCAAGCAGTGGTAAGCTACAATATATAGCATTTTTGGTTCTGGGTTTAGATACACTTCCAGGATTTCTAGACGTAATTGGTGGGTATGGTTAGGGCACTTGGGCTTAGTCACTCAGCAAATATCACCACTATTAACTCTCTTTCTTCCCTGATCCTGCTCAATGACAGAACAGAAGTCATAGTTGTTGGAGCTATACAATGAACCTTCCTGTAGAGAGCTCAGCCCCAATTTACTGTGCTAGGAAGGTATTGATGAGAGAACACAATGCTACTTCCCAATGAGTGCCCCGCACTTGGTCATGAAAGACACGTTAAGGGAGTTGAGTTCAAAGTTTCAATTATTTATTTTAAACAACAGATCGTGGTAGGCAACCTTGGCACTCCAGCTTTGGTGAACCTACAAATCCCATCATGCCACTGGGAGTCATGGCTGAGCCTGTCAGAGTCTTGCTGAGTGGTTCGTTTAGTTCCGTATCAAAAATTTGGATGTATTTGAATTCAATCCAATTTGAAAACAAAAATAGTATAAATTAGAATAGAAAATAAAGGAACAGAAAAAAATAGAATAGATTAGAAAAGAAAAGAATTGAATAAACAATAAATTAATAGAATACAATAGAAAAGAATAGAATAAAATAGAACAGAATAATAAAAGAATAGAATACAACAGAATAAAAAATAAAGGAATAGAATATAAAATAAAATAATGGAATAGAAAGGAATAGAGTAAAACAGATCAGAATAGAAATTAAATGAATAGAATAAAATAGAATAGAAATGAATAGAATAGAAAATAAAAGAATAGAATAGAAAAAGACAGAATAGAATAGAAAAAACAATAGAATAGAAAGAAATAGAATATAACCGTCTTCAAAAATTCAAATTGCAACTAGAATAAATTTGAATGTTGATTCAATACTTTTGAAATTCCATTCACATTTTCCAAATTTGGAAAATTTGAAAACGAACATATGAAACCAAACTAAAGGAATTCTAAATTTATTTAAATAACGAATGCAAATGAAACAAAACAAATGTTTTTGTTCTGCACATGTCTAATGCGGTTACCTACTCCTGCAACAGATGAGGTTGTAAAAGCAGCAAATTCTGCATCAATCCAGTTTACTCCTCACCATGAACTCCAGGTTGCTGGATTTGTAGGTTGATGGAATCAGCGAGCCTTCTAATGCAGGCCATAAATGGGTCGAATTCCGAAAGAATTTTCTTTTGCAAATCTAAGAATTTTGGTTCGAATTTTGCACCATTAGTGGGCCACAGCATTGGCTGATTTTTGTGCAGCCATCGAGTTTGAGTGATCAGGCATGTTGGAAATTTTTTGAAAAATGAACAAATTTCTACTCAATGATGAGAGAATCATATGAGAAATATAATCGAAAAAGAAATGAACATGAGCTGTGACCTGGAAAGAAAAGAAGACTCCCAGCCAAGAAAATTATTTTCTTTAGCAACTTGAGATGAAATTGGAGGCTTGGTTGCTTGGATTTCAAAATCAATGGTGGCGCCATCAGATTACAAAACACACGAAATATTCGATTTTCTAAATAAAATTCTTTCAGAATTCGACCCATGTATGGCCTTTGATTCTTTATTATAATACGTAAAACGCAGAGTCACCAGTGTCTGAAAACACTGACTTACTAGCAGGGGCAGACTGACCATTTGGACCATTTGGAAACTCGGGCAGTGTCCGAGGGCCCGGGGTCAGTAGGGGGCCTTTTTCATAGGCTTTTTTGATAACTTTCCCAGTCTAAAATATAAGAAAATGTAGGAGGGGCACCCAAATGTGGTCCATAAATGAGAGATATGCCCCCCCTCTATACTTATCCTTTTTTTAGATTAGTTAAGTCTAATTTTGTCTGAAGACATATTCTGCCTTCGTTAATCAAAGAGAACATATCGGGGGGACAAGAAAAGAAGTACTAAGAAGGAAACTATATGTTCAGCAGTACAACAGTAATTCACAAAGCAATTGTTTTTTAGTTATCTGATGCCCTAACTAGTTGTACTGTACAGGGGTGGACAGACCATTTGGAAACTCAGGGTCAGTAGGGGGCCCCATGAGATGCCCCTGGTACCTTTTTCATAGGCTTTTTTGAGTTTGGGCAAGGACACAGGGGCCCCATGATCCCCTATTTCCCGGGGGCCCCATGAGTTGTCAGTCCGCCCTTGCTTACTACCTAGTCTGAACATCACATTGTTATTTATTGCTGATGAACATACAGTACCAGGGGCGGACTGACAGCTTATGGGCCCCCGGGCAATAGGGGATCATGGGGCCCCTGTGTCCTTGCCCAAACTCAAAAAAGCCTATGAAAAAGGTACCAGGGGCATCTCATGGGGCCCCCTACTGACCCCAGGCCCTCGGGCAGTGCCAGAGTTTCCAAATGGTCAGTCCGCCCCTGTACAGTACAACTAGTTAGGGCATCAGATGACTAAAAAACAATTGCTTTGTGAATTACTGTTGTACTGCTGAACGTATAGTTTCCTTCTTCGTACTTCGTTTCCTGTCCCCCCCAAAATGTTCTCTTTGATTAACGAAGGCAGAATATGTCTTCAGACAAAATTAGACTTAACTAATCTAAAAAAAGGATAAGTAAAGAGGGGGGCATATCTATCATTTATGGACCACTTTTGGGTGCCCCTCCTAAATTTTCTTATATTTTAGACTGGTAAAGTTATCTCTTAGAGAACAAAGATCTTGACTTTTGGCATAAATGCTTTCTGAGATCATTTACTGGTATCGTGAATGTGGCCTTAATGGACGCTAGTCTGAAGGTTCTCACCGGATGGTACCTAGTTCTGACACGCTTAGCTAGAACGTATCCCTCGGCCTCTCCATTGTGTTTCCGGGGATGTGAACTGGTTGGTTCTATGTAACACATATGGTGGGAGTGTCCTAGGATCTGTAGCTTTTGGAATGGTATCTTTTCTTTGTTGGGAAGGGTCATGGTCATGGGAGTGTCAGATCCACAAATACCCCAATTAGCCCTTCCTAATGTACAAGATACAATGGTTAATTTTCTTTATTTTGTTGGGGGCCAAGATGACAAACTCTAAAGCTTGGAAACAGCTCTCTGTGTCTATCACAAGCAAAGAAAAAGGTTTCCTGGGTCATGCTGCATGAAAACCTGGCAAGCATCCTACAAGACAGGGTCAAGAAATTTGAAACCACCTGGGAACCTTGGGCTAAATATCTCAATATTTCATTTGAATCTTAAGATAGTTTTAGAGGTCTACTGCGGCGTGTGTCTCTCCACCTCTTAGTCCGAATCTACCACTGTATTTCTTGATTTTCTTCTCCTCTTGTCTACTTTGCTTTTCTCTTTTATTTCTCTGTTGACCCTGGATATCCAGGTTGTGGTCGGTTCTCTGAAGACTCTCACCTGAGAGATTCATATCTTATGTGTGGTGTGGACTATGCTATACTCAATGAATAATGTTGCTTATGTCCTTTGTTAATACTTTAGACTTGGGACAATGTTTGTTAAGTTGCATAGACACTGGAGGGGCGATGATGCCACCAGGGCCAGACTCCAAAATCAGACTTACAATTATGGCCAAAAAAATTGTCCCCTCTGCATTTCTGTCAGATAATGCACCACTTCTCCCAGAAAATTGTTGCAATTACAAACGTTTCAGCATTTTCATGGTTTTTTTTTTGTTTGTATTGGTATGACCCAAAAAAGAGGGGAAACAAAAAGCCAAATCTGACACATTCCAAAACTACAAAAATGGACTGGACAAAATTATTGGTACCTTCAATTTAATATTTTGTAGCACACCCCTTGTAAAAAATAACTGAAATCAATGGCTTCCTGTAACCATCAATGAGTTTCTTCCACCTCTCTACTGGAATTTCGGAGCGCTCTTCTTTCATCAACTGTTCCAGGTCTCTCAGATTGGAAGGGTTCCTTTTCCCAACTGCTGTTGTGAGATCTCTCCACAGGAGCTCTATGGGATGGAGATCTGGACTCATTGCTGGCCAGTTCAGTACTCTTCAGTGCTTCGTCTGAAACCATTTCTGGGTGCTTTTTGACGTGTGCTTTGGGTCATTGTCAAGCTGTAAGACCCATGACCTCTAACGGAGACCCAACTTTCTGTCACTGGGCCCTACATTGCACTCCAGAATTCTTTGGTAGTCTTCAGATTTCATAATGCCATGCACACAGTCAAGACATCCAGTGCCTGAAACAGCAAAGCAACCCCAAAACATCAGTAAACCTCTACCATGTTTGACTGTGGGGACTATATTTTTTTCTTTAAAGCCCCTATTGCTTTTTCTGAAAACAGTAGAATGATGGGCCTTACCAAAAAGCTGTAATTTTGTTTCATCTGTTCATAATACATTCTCCCAAAAGGATTTTGGCTTCCTCAGGTAAGTTTTGGCAAACTCCAATCTGGCTCTTTTTATGTTTCTGTGTCGGCAGTGGGGTCCTCCTGGGTCCTCTACCATAGGGTCCCTTTTCATTCAGATGGTGACGTATAGTGCGAGATGACACAGTTGTACCCTGTGCCTGAAGGTCAGCTTGGATTTGTCTGGAAGTTGATTGAGGTTCTTTATCCACTATTTGAACAATCCTTTGTTGCAAACATTGATCAATTTTTCTCTTTTGTCCACATCCAGGGAGATTAGTTACAGCTCCATGGGGTGTAAACATCTTGACACTCTTGCCCACAGTGGATATAGGAACACGAAAGTGTTACTAAACCCACAACAGTACAATCAGTCTGTAGATGCAGTAAAGCATGCTTGTTATACTCACTGTGGAACCTAAGGGGTTAATCCTCTGCAATTAGGGATTCACCGAAATTTCAGCCACCGAAACATATCGGCCGAAAATAGCTCTATCGGCATTCTGATAGAAAAAATTTAGCTGATACAGGGGACTGTGTGTACTGCAGATGTGAGGGTGGGGGGCGGTGGAGAAAGGCAGGAGAGGAGCAGCGTATACAGTGACTAGCTGTCACTATAGGTCAGTGCTGGTTTTTAAATGCGATTGCCGGGTTTTTTTTCTTCACTATAGCTCAGAGAATCAGCTGTCACTTTTCCTGAACTAAAAGAAACAAATTTCCTTTTTAGTTGCTTTCCCAAGCTAAAAGAAACAAAGTTTCCCTTAGCTCCGGGGAAAATGATAGCTCATTATTTGAGCTATAGTGAAGAAAAAAAAAAGCCGGCAATTGCATTTAAAAACTGGCACTGACATCTAGTGACAGCCAGTGAGGGAGCCTCTCTGCATACACTGCTTCCTCACTGTATACACTGCCTCTCTCCTGCCCTCTCCTTTCACACACTGCACCCACCCCCCCTACAAAGATGGCCTGTCACTCATATGCTATCACATGGGGGACTATTGGTCCCCTATGTGATAGCAATAAAATCATAAAGTTAAAAAAAAATATATACATGAAAGCAGAAAAAAAATAAAAAAAATAGTTGGACCCTCCCCACCCCCACATATGCTGACATATTGTTTTGGTTCAGTTTTCGACCACATGCATTCTGAATTTTCAGTATCGGTTTTGGCGTCATAATTTTCATTTTGGTGCACCACTATCTGCAATGTGTTTGATCCTGACTTCTCTGATCCTCCCCTTCTTCCAGTGTCCCCATCTTATCTTCTGATAAAACATATCGTGTGGAGTCTGCACATGCTCAGTTTGTTTGTTTTTTTCTTGGGAGATGGCATGTGATCAGCACAGGGCCACTCAGCCTGTCCATACAGAGGTCAGGGGTCCTGCATCCTCCTATAGCAGAATTAAAACTCCTACAAGTTCTAATTAATGCTCAGTTGAACACTGATAGAAGTCATAAGATTGATCTAACTGCTGATGAGAGAAGGTATTTAGCAGTTTATATTTACTAAAATAATTGTATTCCCATGCTCTGTGTACTGTGGGAGACCAGATATAGTGAATGCAGGGTCTGGGGAGACCAGATATAGTGAATGCAGAGTCCAGGAGACCAGATATAGTGAATGCGGGGTCCGGGGAGACCAGATATAGTGAATGCAGGGTCCTGGGAGACTGGATATAGTGAATGCAGGGTCTGGGGAGACCAGATATAGTGAATGCAGGGTCCGGGGAGACCAGATATAGTGAATGCGGGGTCCTGGGAGACCGGATATAGTGAATGCAGGGTCCGGAGAGACTAGATATAGTGAATGTAGGGTCCGGGGAGACCAGATAGAGTGAATGCAGGGTCCGGGGAGACCGGATATAGTGAATGCAGGGTCCAGGGAGACCAGATATAGTGAATGCAGGGTCTGGGGAGACCAGATATAGTGAATGCAGGGTCCGGGGAGACCAGATATAGTGAATGCGGGGTCTGGGGAGACCACATATAGTGAATGCAGGGTCCAGGGAGACCAGATATAGTGAATGCAGGGTCCGGGGAGACCAGATATAGTGAATGCAGGGTCCGGGGAGACCAGATATAGTGAATGCAGGGTCCTGGGAGACCAGATATAGTGAATGCAGGGTCCGGGGAGACCGGATATAGTGACTGCAGGGTCCGGGGAGACCAGATATAGTGAATGCAGGGTCCGGGGAGACCAGATATAGTGAATGCAGGGTCCGGGGAGACCAGATATAGTGAATGCAGGGTCCGGGGAGACCAGATATAGTGAATACGGAGTCCGGGGAGACCAGATATAGTGAATGCAGGGACAAGGGAGACCGGATATAGTGAATGCAGGGTCCGGGGAGACCAGATATAGTGAATACGGAGTCCGGGGAGACCAGATATAGTGAATGCAGGGTCCGGGGAGACCAGATTTAGTGAATGCAGGGTCTGGGGAGACCAGATATAGTGAATGCGGGGTCTGGGGAGACCAGATATAGTGAATGCAGGGTCCGGGTAGACCAGATTTAGTGAATGCAGGGTCCAGGGAGACCAGATATAGTGAATGCAGGGTCCGGGGAGACCGGATATAGTGAATGCAGGGTCCGGGGAGACCAGATATAGTGAATGCAGGGTCCGGGGAGACCAGATATAGTGAATGCAGGGTCCGGGGAGACCAGATATAGTGAATGCAGGGTCCTGGGTTTAATAAGATCTCTGGAGATGGACTTGTAACCTCGAGACTGTCCCAGGGGCGGACTGACAACTCATGGGGCCCCCGGGCAATAGGGGATCATGGGACCCCTGTGTCCTTGCCCAAACTCAAAAAAGCCTATGAAAAAGGTACCAGGGGCATTTCATGGGGCCCCCTACTGACCCCGGGCCCTCGGGCAGTGCCAGAGTTTCCAAATGGTCAGTCCGCCCCTGAACTGTCCATACTTTACCACAATTTTTGTTCTCAAATCCTCAGACAATTCTTTGCTGCTCCTTCCATTCTGCAAGGTGGAGTCCATTTTTCACCATTTTACCTGGTTGCCGGTGTGATTGCTATATTGTCAGCATCTGCTAATTGATACAGGTGAGTTTAATTACAAATTACAGCAGCATCACAAACCCCTACCCAGGGGCGGACTGACCATTCGAGCACTGCCCGAGGGCCCAGGGTCAGTAGGGGGCCCCATCAAATGCCCCTGGTACCTTTTATAGGCTTTTTTTTGGGTGTGCTTTGAGTGTAGGCAAGGACACAGGGGCCCCATGATCCCCTATTGCCCAGGGGCCCCATGAGTTGTCAGTCCGCCCCTGCCCCTACCTACCTCCCAGTACCACTCCTTTTGAAGAATACAGAGCCAAGTATCATTTTGTAGTGCTGCATAATTTATATGGAATTTGTTAATAATAACATGAAAAGCAAAAAAATAGATCCCAAGCAGCCAGCAACAATAGATCCCCCAGCAACAATAGATCCCCCCAGCAACAATACATTCCTCCAGCAACAATGAACCCCCAAAACAAAATACCACCCCGGTAACAATAGACTCCTAGCAGTTACAACAGATCTCCCAGCAGCCAGCATCAATAGACTCTCCAGCAGCCAACAACAATAGACAATATTGACAGCAGCCAGCAACAGTTGTCCCCCATCAACAATAGATCCCCCACCAACAACAATAGACCCCCCCAGTAACAATAGACCACCACACAAAAATAGATCCCCTTCAGTGACAATAGTTATCCCATCAGCATGCAACAATAGACCCTGCAGCACCCCTTTCCTTTACATACATTCAGTGATTGAGGTGCCAGAACTGCGTTCCCTCGCGTTCCCAATGTAAATAAGCCCTGGTCATACTGCACTTAGAAGCGCCCTTTTGTGCTCCTTTGCAAGAGCTACAGATATTCTTTTTGTTCTCTGAAGAGTCTTATTGAAGCTAGATGGGCCTACTCAGTCATTTATGAACTATGTGGTCACGTGGGCAGCACAGTGGCTAAATGGTTAGCACTTCCGCCTGGCAGTACTCGGGTTGTCGGTTCAAATACCAACCACGGCACCACCTGCCTGGAGTTTTCATGTTCTCCCTGTGCCTGTGTGGGTTTCCTGTGGGTACTCCAGTTTCCTCCCACACTCCAAAGACATGCTGGTAGGTTCATTGGCTCCTGTCTAAATTGTCCCTAGTATGTGTATGTATGAATGTGAGTTAGGGACCTTAGATTGTACACCCCTTGAGGGTTAGGGACTGATGTGAATGTACAATATATATGTAAAGTGCTGTGTAAATTGATGGCGCTATATAAGTACCTGAAATAAATAAATTGTGGTAATTTATGAACTTTCCAGCTTGGACTTCACCACTCTGGAGTTTACTGGCTTGCTTTGCGCTCTAGCAGATTTGTTTTATTATACACCCACTCCTCCAGACTGATATCCAGCCATTAACCACTTCCAGTCCGGACACTTTCACCCCCTTCCTGTCCAGGGCAATTTTCAGCTTTTAGCGCTATCACACTTTGAATGACAATTGCGCGGTCATGCAACACTGTACCCATATGAATTTTTTAGCATTTTTTTGACACAGATAAAGCTTTATTTTGGTGGTATTTATTCACCACTGGGATTTTTATTTTTTTTGCTATGTAAATGCAATGTCCAAAAATTTTGAAAAAAAGTTTTTTTAATAAAATTTTGCAAATAAATAATATTTCATCATAAATATTTGCCAAAATGTATTCCGTTATCTTTTTAGTAAAAACAAAAATCCAAATTAGTTTATAACCAAAAATTATAATTTTTAAACATTTTTTTTACATTTTTATTTTATTTTTTTATATTATTATTTTTTATTTTTATTTTTTTTTTTACATACTGTCACCCTAGCAGTACAGTGTCACCATGGTGACACTGTACCACTTGTGGGGGGTGATGAAGATTTTTTTTTTTTTTTTTTTACACTGATTGCTTTTACACCCATATAGGATGTAAAAGCAATCATTTTTCTTTCTCTCTGGCTGTATTCTTGCAGTCATTGAGAAATACTGTGTGAGCTGTGATTGGTCACAGCTTGTCACATGGTACAAGGCTGTTGTGAATAGCCCTGTACCATGTGACCTCTGTGATCATTCACAGATTTCACACGTAGTAAGCAATGATGTCACAAGTGACATCTTGTTTACTACTCTGCATGTGATCACTGATAGGCCAATCAGTGATCACATGATCGGGACCTCGTACAGAGGTCCCGTACGACGATCAGTGTTTCACTGTGTCCGGAGGACACAGCGGGCACCGGATCGCGGTGCTGCGCGCTCCCAGGGAGCGCGCACAAGCAGGGTGTGGGGAGGCCGTTTATAAACGGCCACCCGACCCTGCACTGCCACCTTCCAGCCGTTTATATGCAACGGCCGGTCGGGAAGTGGTGAAGGCATTTTGATATTTGCATAGCTCCTCCCAAGAGCCACCCCGCTGATTGTATCAGGGGTGAGGGACCTTGAGAGGAGTACTGAGGCAGGGATCCTGTGTTGCTTTCAGGAAGCTATATGCAGCATCCTATGGCCACTCCCACCAGCCGTAATCTACCTGCATTGCATAGGGAGGCACAAGGACCCAGTGATAATGTCACTTGGTTGTAAATAAGGTATATCACGACAACTTAAATTTTTATTTAAAAATGTAATTAACATGAGAAGGGAAATTAGAAACATGAAAGGGAAGAGAATAACAAAATCAGAGCAAGTTAAACTTCAGCTTTAAGCTCTGCTATGTAGATTTGTGTATTTATTGTACATTTTCATTCTCAAACATTTTTATATTAATGTAATATCTGAATCCTTCCTATAAACCTTTACTTCGTAATGTAACACAACTCTATAGATCCGGTGCTGGTATTACACAGTAAGCATCTGCATTGCCATACAAAGGATACCTCCGCTGTTTACAGTGATGGATATATATTACAGAAACAGATCATGCTGTTTACAGAAAAATAATGATTCACTTCCTTCCCAGCAGGCAGCCCCAGACAGACACCTCTCTAACACTCCGACTATTGTTCAGCAGCAGAAAAATGTCCATTTTACTAAGCCTGCACCATCTGTGCGCAAACCGGGTCTGATGCACAATTGTCTCTTCCCAAGCTGTCCCTGGACCAGCCCCAGCTTTGTATATAAAGAGCACTGGGCTGTCATCCTTCTCTGGAGGCTTTTTTAGTCAGGTGCAATGGAGAAGGAGTTAGGTGGTTAAAAAAAAAGTATGATAAACCAAAAAACCCCACAAAATTAGCTTCAAAATTTAAATTTTAAATATTAATTTCAAGATTTTTAAATCTTTTATTTATTTTTTTTGACTTTTTAATTTTAATTACTTAACCATTTCAATACCGGGCAATTTTACACCTTCCTGCCCAGGCCATTTTTCACGTTTCAGCGCTCTCACACTTTGAATGACAATTGCGCGGTCATACAACATTGTACCCAAACTAAAGTTTTATTATTTTCTTCACACAACTAGAGCTTTCTTTTGGTAGTATTTAATCATCGCCGGGGTTTTTATTTTTTGCTAAATTAACAAAAAAAGACCGAAAATTTTGAAAAAAAACCATGTTTTTCTTTATTTCTGTTATAAAAGTTTACAAATAAATAATTGTTCTTCATAAATTTAGGCCGAGATGTATTCTGCTACATGTCTTTGGTGAAAATAACCCAAATTAGGATGTATTATTTAGTTTGTAGGAAAGTTATAGAGTTCACAAACTATGGTATAGATCTGAATATTGATCAATCCTGAAGTACTGACAGCCAATCTAATTTCTTGAGGTCCAAGAATGTCAGAACAGTACAGATATCCCCCAAATGACCCCTTTTTGTAAAGTAGACAGTCCGACGTACTTCATAAGAGGCATGGCGAGTTTTTTGAAGTTGTATTTTTTTTGTCATAATTTTTCAGAAAATGAAAAATTAAAAAAAATTATTTTCATTATTTTCTTTTTTACATACTGTCACCAGTGCAGTACAGCGTCATCATATAACTGGCATGGCAGTGAACAGGGACACTGACTGGTGACAGTATGAAAAATATATATATATATATATATTTTTTTTTTATTTTAAATTATTTATTACATTTTTTTTTATTTTTTTAAAGATTTTTTTTTCATATTTTACTATGACCAAAGTAGTACAGTGTTACCCTAGTAACATTGTACTACTTTGGGGAAGTGATCACTTTTTTTTTACACAATTTGCTTATAGCAAAGAATTACTTTGCTATAAGCAAGCATTTACCTGAATGACATCGATTCATTCAGGGTTTTTTTTTTTTTGTGATTTGGCCACAGCTAATCACATGACATGTGCATGTGAACTGCTGTGACCATTCACAGCTAGACTCTTGTATACAATGGATGGCATGAATGAAGCCATCCATTGTATACAACTGTCATGTGACCTGCTGTGATTGGTCACAGCAGGTCACATGGTACCGGCAACAGGGGCCGGTACTCAGATCTGTCATCGGCCGTGTCCGAGGTACACGGCCGGTGACAGATCGTGCAGCTGCGCGGCTCTGCAACTGCGGGAGGACGCCAAATGGCGTGCACCCCGGAAAGCTAATGCATTTTTGCGGCCGCCAAACGGCTATAGGCCGGGCGGCAAATGGTTAACCACTTCCAGTCCGGACACTTTTACCCCCTTTCTGACCAGGGCAATTTTGAGCTTTTAGCGCTATCACACTTTGAATGACAATTGCGCGGTCATGCAACACTGTATCCATATGATTTGTTTACCATTTTTTTGAGACAGATAAAACTTTATTTTGGTGGTATTTATTCACCGCTGGGATTTTTATATTTTTTGCTATGTAAATGAAAATGTCCAAAAATTTTGAAAAAAAGTGTTTTTCTTATAAAATTTTGCAAATAATATTTCATCATAAATCTTGGCCAAAATTTATTCCGTTATCTTTTTAGTAAAAAAAAAAAATAAGCCAAATTAGTTTATAGCCAACAATTATAATTTTTAAACATTTTTTTTTACATTTTTATTATTTTTATATATTATTATTTATTTTATTTATTTTTATTTTTTTACATACTGTCACCCTAGCAGTACAGTGTCACCATGGTGACACTGATGGAGATTTTTTTTTTTTTTTACACTGATTGCTTTTACACCCATATAGGATGTAAAAGCAATCATTTCTCTTTCTTTCTGCCTGCATTCTTGCAGCCATTGAGAACTACTGAGTGAGCTGTGATTGGTCACAGCTTGTCACATGGTACAAGGCTGTTGTGAATAGCCTTGTACCATGTGACCTCTGTGATTATTCACAGATTTCACACGTAGTAAGCAATGATGTCAGAAGTGACATCTTGCTTACTACTTTGAATGTGATCACTGATTGGCCAATCAGTGATCACATGATCGGGACCTCGTACAGAGGTCCCGTCCGACGATCGGTGTTTCACTGTGTCCGGAGGACACAGTGGGCACCGGATCGCGGTGCTGCGTGCTCCCGGCCGGTTGGGAAGTGGTTAAAACCCCAAAACATTATATATGTTTTCAAGCAGAGGCCCTAGAGAATAAAATGGTGTTGCAATTTTTTTATGTCACAGAGGGTTTTTTAAATGCAATTTTTTAAAAAAAAAAAGACACTTTAATGAATTTTAGTGCACACAAACACAATATATTACCCATTGTTTTTGTAAAATATAAAAGATGATGTTATGTCAAGTAAATAGATACCTAACATGTCACACTTTAAAATTGCATACGCCTGTGGAACCTTGCCAAACAACAGTACCTAAAAATATTTATAGGCCTTTACAGGTCACCAGTTTAGAGTTACACAGGAGGTCTGTTGGTGGAATTATTGCTCCCGCTCTGACGTTCGCCATGATACTTCACATGTGCGGTGCATTCACTTTTAAGTCTGTGCGTGGGACAGGGGCAGACTGACCATTTGGAAACTCAGGCACTGCCCGAGGGCCGGGGGTCAGTAGGGGGCTCCATGAGATGCCTCTGGTACCTTTTTCATAGGCTTTTTTGAGTTTGGGCAAGGACACAGGGGCCCCATAATCCCATGAGTTGTCAGTCCGCCCCTGGCGTGGGACCAATGCATGCGTTCGCCTTTTGTGTGCAAGCATGGGGGGAGGGAGGACTTAGGAGCGCTTTAACATTTTTTATTACTATTTATTGTATTTGATTTTTTTTTTATTTTTACACTGTCTCTAATTTTTTTTATCATTTTATTGCTGTCACATGGAATGTAAACATCACTTGTGACAACAATCAGCAGTGAGAGGTCCTCTTTACTGAGACTATTAGACCCCAGAAGTCTCCTCTGACCTTACCAGCATCAGATTAGACCAAGCTCAGTCAGATCCGATGCTTGTACAAGCTACAATAGCTTAGAAAAACAAAACAGTGAAATACAGGTCGTATTTGAGAAATCACTGATGCCAGTAGGTTGCATTGGTACCACTGACAATAGTATGAGATTTAATACCTCCAGCCAACACAGTAGGAGGTTCAAGGCCACTAGTGCATGCTGGGGGGGTATAAACATTTGGGACACGCCTGCTGATCTCTCTCTTCCCCTGGGCTGAGGCCTGGAGAGGTGCTGCTGGGCTGAGCTCTGCTATTAGGCCCCATAGTTTGTGTGGGGTCTACCATGTGCTGAATATTGGAGCTAGGCCTGAAGTTATCCTGGAACTGTCCTGCCTGGTGATGGGGGAATCTGTGCAAGGAGGATACCCAGGGGAGGTCCCTTGCTGGAGATAGCCAGGAAGAAGGCTGGTTTCTCAGAAGGGCCTGGTGACTTGCTTAGAAGAGGATGCACTGAGTCAAGGAAACAGTGAAATCTGTGAACCAAATAAGTTACTGTCTACAGTGTCACTGGGTTGCCTTAAAGGTTCTGTCACCGTGAAGCTAGACATGAATCTGGATACAGAGAATCTGTAAGAGACCTGTTTGGTATCTGGGACCCCCGCCCTCGCCTTCTTGACTGTTCTGCAAAAAATCTTTAAAAAAGGCAAAAGTGACTGGCACAGAGTGTTCTTTCCGGTCCTCCAATTTAGACATGGACTCAGCCCTGGGGGGGAAATTCTGGCCTACCTCCTGCCTCTGGAGATGCCACGGGGGTGGGTGCTACAATATAAACCAAGGGTAGGTGAACCCAGAGAGGTGGAGATCTACTTTGAAAGACCTGAAAGAACCCAAAGATCACTGGTGAGGGGGGCATATTTTAAAGGGGACATGACCAAATTAAAATGGCCATGGACCCCCCTTGGGGGTGCTACAATGTAAACCAAGGGTAGGTGAACCCAGAGAGGCGAAGATATACTTTGAAAGACCTGAAAGAACCCAAAGATCACTGGTGAGGGGGGAATATTTTAAAGGGGACATGACCAATTAAAATGGCCATGGACCCCCCTTTGGGGGTACTACAATGTAAACCAAGGGTAGGTGAACCCAGAGAGGCGGAGATATACTTTGAAAGACCTGAAAGAACCCAAAGATTACTGGTGAGGGGGGCATATTTTAAAGGGGACATGACCAAATTAAAATGGCCATGGACCCCCATTTGGTATCCAAGTAATGCTTTGTCACCCTGTCACTCCAGTGTCATCATTATGTTCCCTCAGTGTCACCACTATGTCCCTCATTGCCACTCTGTCACCCCAGTGTCACCAATATGTCCCCCATTGCCACCTCTTCATCCCAGTGCTACCATTATGTCCTCCCAGTGCCACCAATTTATCCCCCATTGCCACTATAATGTCTCCTAAGTGACCCTCATCAGTAATACTTTCCTTCTCCATCTCATATGCAGGTTTGTGCAGGGAAGCCGCAGCAGGACATGTCTACATATTCTTCGTCTCTACCTCTGAAGAAGTGCGTGCGCACAAAACGCGTCAGTTGGAGCCCAGGACATCGTGACGTCACGGCGCCGGTGCCACGTGGAGGCCCGGCAGCCATCTTAGATACTGGATGCTTTTCAAATTTCAGAGCCCAGACGGGATCCATCAGCTCCAGAGAGGGGAAAGTTTGTTTACATAAAGGATTGCCTATCTACACATTACTGGAAGGGGATCTCTGACTTTCTGGTTCCCATCTTCACCACACGAGGGCGCTCCTTCCTCATTTTTTCAGTTCCAGTCCATTTTCTGACCAGAGAGAGGGGGATCTTCAGGAAAATTAGACACCGCGTATTGTGAATACGCTTCTGGTTAGTGCGCATTTCTATCATATGCACTGGAAACGCAGAGAGCACCTTCACAGAACTTTATTGCACTTTAGTGCCATTTTTATATTTGTATTCATTTTTATTTTAACCACACCGTTTGTATATCTGTATCATTGATACCTTTCATTTGTCAGCGCTGCATTTTACTTTTTATGCCATTTCACAAGGTTTTATATGGTTTCCTTGAATGTCCAGCTGCTTTCTTAGAGCGCTCACTGTAACATTTTACTATTACGCTTCATGTCTACATATTCTGCCATGCTGGTCCCTGCAGATCCACATACAAGCACCTGGACGGATGGGAGAGGAGGATCATGGGGACCAGTGTGGCAGTATGGGTTAGCTTCCCTCGGCTATGCAATGTTGTTCTAATCTGAGGTCTTAGAGGTGTCGGTTAGGCACAGAAGCCGGCAACACAGTGAGGTCGATTGTAATCTATCCTTCATATGTCTGCAATCAACAGCTAGTTTATGATCGATGCCTTGCTGAGACCCAGTATAAATATCACGGTTTGCTGGATCATGATATCTACTGTATGTTTCCAAATCTTTCATTGGTTAGATAGTTTCTGTAAGTCAGACTTTGGCTGACGTGCCCTTTTGATTTCATGCATTACACTGCCTTGGCTCTGGGTTGGCATAAAAGTGCCAACCAATCAGCTGTTCCCCATATTTCTCTGTTTCACAGTGGGAAGCGTTCATCTGGCCGGCACAGACAATGCAATTGTGTTTCCTGTGTGAAAAGGTCCATTCATAGCAGCAGAGGACAAGGTTCGAGCTGGGACAGAGTGGAGATAGATACAGTGTTGTACTATCATTCATCACTTGTTAATAGACGCTGCCTCATTGTCCTGTGACTTGCATGCCCCTACAAGATGGAAAGTAGCCGGGTGGAAGCCACTGCTTCCTCACTACCCAATTTTCACTCCATGCTGGAAATATTTCCCAGGTTCCTAAGAGAAATATTGTTTAGATCACTGGTTAGCACCCTTTTTTGAGACCAGGGCCCGGGAAACTCTTTAAAATTTTCCATGCTCCAACAATAGACAAAGTTTATATTCACACAATAAATGTATGAGAATGCCAGAAAGCTCTGGACGGGGCTGGGTGTCACTGTGGGGGGATGGAGGCCTAGGAGTGAGTTAACACGCTCAGCAGCAGATTTGGTGGCTCTTTAAAGGATGAGGTTCCTTTAACCTCCTCGGCGGTATGATTCTATCCGATTTTTTGTGCTGAAAGCGGTACATTTTTTTGCATGGAAATATGTAGTTTTTTATTGTAGGCTGTAATTGTTAGGAATAACTCACTGAAATCTGTACACCACATTGCTACCACTAGGAGGGTCCATTTCATCATTTTGTCATTTTCTAGGAGGTGAGGACATATTTTTCATCTGTATGTTGCTCATGATGCATATTACTAGAAGGAATCTACCTGCAACCAATATTTTGGGTTTTATTAGAGATAAAACTCTTAAGAAAATGTACGTGACCTAGGTAACAAGAAAGGTGCAAGTAGACAGTGTGGTGCCTCCAAGATGGGATGACCTCGCCTCCCTACAGTCTCCAGGTCTAAAGGATTCTTGTAGCCTCCCTAGCGGTCTGATTATGTCCATATTTCTGTGCTCAAAGCGGTACATTTTTTTGCATGGAAATATGTAGTTTTTTATTGTAGGCTGTAATTTTTAGGAATAACTCACTGAAATCTGTCCGAACAAGAGTCTAGTAAACATCCCGGGTAGGATAAAACTTGAAACACGAAATCATCAATTATAATTTAATAAATAATCATAAAAAACAATAATATAATAATAAATTTAATTCAATAATATAATCAAACCAAAAACACTGAAATTTGAAATACAGAGGCAAATTCGCACATCGCTGAGCAAACTCGCAAAATCGTTTTCAGTGTCTGACGAATTTCCCCCACGAATCATTATCACTCAATTCTGCAAGTGGTTCTAATTTACTATCGCTGTTCTCTAGCCGGTCTAAAACCGTTTTTGACGTAAAGGGACGCTTTTTGGACGCCATGGACTTTTCTAAGTTTCCAGGCAGAAAGAACAGTCAAAATGCAGGCAGGGCGCCGGACAAAGCAGTCGGGACAAAATATATGTGAAATGCATTGAAACAGCAATGACAGCAAAATTTTTTTTATTGTAGGCCTGTAATTTTTAGGAATAACTCGCTGAAATCTGTCCGAACAAGAGTCTAGTAAACATCCCGGGTATGATAAAACTTGAAACACGAAATCATAAATTTTAATTTAATAAATGATCATAAAAAATAATAATATAATAATAATACATTTAATTCAATAATATAATCAAACCAAAAACACTGAAATTTGAAATATAGCGCCAAGTTCGCACATCGCTGAGCAAAGTCGCAGAATCGTTTTCAGTGTCTGATGACGAATTTCCCCCACAAATCATTATCACTCAATTCTGCAAGTGGTTCTGATTTACTATCGCTGTTCTCTAGCCGGTCTAAAACCGCTTTTGACCTAAAGGGACGCTTTTTGGACGCCATGGACGTTTCTCAGTTTCCAGGCAGAAAGAACAGACAAAATGCAGGCAGGACGAAGGACAAAGCACTCGGGACAATATGTATGTGAAATGGTTTGATACAGGAATGTTATACTATGTGATTTTAGTGTATTTACTGAATGTCACTTTTTGTCATTTTCAAATTTCCTGCCGTTCCGTCCCCCGTACGTTCCGACGTCGCAGGGAACGGAACCCAGAACACAGATGCTGGATTACATTGCCGGGGACACTGCAGGAGGGACATCGCGGGAGCGCAGGACAAGGTAAGTGATCGAGGGATCGCGGAGCAGCGCCGCATGGTAAGCCCGAGTGTAGCTCGGGGTTACCGCTTGTGTTACTGAAACTTTACCCCGAGCTACACTCAGGAATACCGCCAGGGGGGTTAATAATTTTGTCTACAGATAAACGTATAATAAAGCTTACCTGTTGATAAAAATTAATATCTCCTAAATGTGCACCATTTAGGAGATATTAGTCCTTTCTGATAGCCGGCACATGCGCGGGTATGCCGTTCCTTCAGAGCACTGTGTAGGAGTGACGTCATCACGGCTCGGCCAGTCAGCTGACTACAGCTGACGAACCGGGGAAGGAAGACCGGGTGAAGATGCATGCCCAGGGGAGCCGTGACAGCGCTCTGCTGGAGGGCTTCGTTTCAAGGTAAGTCCTTCATAATGTGTTAGTATGTGATGCATGCTAGCACATTATGCCTTTACCTTGCAGGGGTTTTTTTATTACTTTTTGTTTTTGAATGCGGTTTACTACCACTTTAAGTCCTGGTCCCTGTACTGTATGGCGACGGAAGTATAGCAGACGAAGGAAAGTGTCTTACTGTCCATGCTTGAACTTGGGAAAACAAACGCTTTTACCACATTATACCAGCTACCCCCTTTAGCTGCAGAGACACTGGCCAGGAGGGTACCCTGGCCCTGTTGCATCCCATTCAATTGAATAGGGCCACTCTGCAAGCACCCCACAACCAAGTGCAATGCATGCGGTTGCGGTGTGCTAGGGGTTAAAGCAGGCAGTGAGGAGGCGCAACAACGCCTCCTCAACGCCTGTCAAATGCTCCCCGAAGAGCAATCCGAATGCAGATCTCTCTTCAGAGACCAAGGCAAGTGTAAATGAGCCCTATCTATGAAAAAATTAATATATATATATATTTATTTGTTTGTTAATTAAATGTCATTTAATAACAATTTTTTTTTCTTTTTTCTTAGCAGCTGTACGTCACATCAATGTTATCACACCTATGAGTGTCTCCTTTACAGACAGGCGTGAGTTGTAGCTGGATTTAGAGATCTGTCATTCCAGTGTTCTGTTAATTAAAGGGATGAGCTGGCAGCCTTGTTACTGTACAGAGTATAGAGGCTCCAATACAGAAACCGACTCTCTAAAATGAAGTGCTGTGAATCTGTCACCTCTGCAAAACACAATCTCCATCCCGATAATAACCTTCTCACATCTCTTACCGCACAGATGATTAAAAAAAAAAAAGTGACATACAATATATGGGACTCTATGGACACTGTGTCACGTTCATGTACAGTTGCAAGAAAAAGTATGTGAGCCCCTTGGGATTACGTGGATTTGTGCATGAATTGGGCATAAAATGTGCTCTGAACGTCATCTAAGTCACAACAATAGAAGAACACAGTCTGCTGAACATAATACTACACAAACATTAGATGTTGCCATGGTTTAATTGCACATAACATGTAAACATTCACAGTGCAGGGAGGAAAAAGTATGTGAACCTTTGGACTTAATAACTGGTTGACCTTCCTTTGGCAGCAATAACCTCAACCAAACGTTTCCTGTAGTTGCAGATCAGACCTGCACAACGATCTGGAGTCATTTTGGACCACTCCTCTTCACAAAACTGTTTCAGTGTAGCAATATTCTTGGGATGTCTGGTGTGAATCGCTCTCTTAAGGTCATGCCACAGCATTTCAATCGGGTTGAGGTCAGGACTCTGACTGGGCCACTCCAGAAGGCGTATTCTGTGCTGTTGCAGCCATTGTTTTGTTGAATTACTTGTATGCTTTGGGTCATTGTCCTGTTGCATCACCCATCCTCTGCGGAGCTTCAGTTGGCGGACAGATGGTCGTACGTTTTCCTGCAAAATGTCTTGATAAACTCTGGAATTCATTTTCCCATCAATGACAACAATCCGTCCAGGCCCTGAGGCAGCAAAGCAGCCCCAAACCATGATGCTCCCTCCGCCATGTTTTACAGTGGGGATGAGGTTTTGATGTTGGTGTGCTGTGCCTTTTTTTCTCCACACATAGTGTTGTGTGTTCTTCCCAAACAACTCAATCTTGGTTTCATCTGTCCACAGTATATTTTGCCAGTAGTGCTGTGGAACATCTAGGTGCTCTTTTGCAAACTTCAAACGTGCTGCAATCTTCTTTTTGGACAGCAATGGCTTCCTCCGTGGTGTCCTCCCATGTACTCCATTCTTGTTTAATGTTTTCCTTATTGTAGATGTGTCAACAAAAATGTTAGCATGTGCCAGAGATTTCTGTAGGTCTTTAGCTGACACTCTGGGATTCTTCTTTACCTCATGCAGCATTCTGCGCTGTGCTCATTTTTACAGGACGACCACGCCTAGGGAGAGTAGCAACAGTGCTAAACTTTCTCCATTTGTAGACAGTCTGTCTTACCGTGGACACATGAACATCAAGGCTTTTGGAGATACTTTTGTAACCCTTTACAGCTTCATGCAAGTCTACAATTCTTGATCGTAGGTCTTCTGAGAGCTCTTTTCTGCGAGGCATGGTTCACATCAGACAGTGCTTCTTGAAACCAGTAAACCCAAAACAGGTGTGTGTTTTTTAAGGGCAGGACAGCTGTCAGCGACACATCCAATATCATCACACTGATTGGAGTCAAGGTTGGCTCACTCCTGGCTCCAATTAGATCTGGGAGAAGTCATTAAGCTAGGGCCTCACATACTTTTTCCTCCCTGCACTGTGAATGTTTACATGTTATGTGCAATTAAACCATGGCAACATCTAATGTTTGTGTAGTATTATGTTCAGCAGACTGTGTTCTTCTATTGTTGTGACTTAGATGACGTTCAGAGCACATTTTATGCCTAATTCATGCAAAACTCCACGTAATCCCAAGGGGTTCACATAATTTTTCTTGCAACTGTAAGTTCCTTTCAAGTGTAGCTATGGGCAAAATAATAAAAAATGCTGCAGCTTGCCACTAGCATTACCTGTTGATCCTGCCAGTACATAGGTTATGTACCTCTTCCTTTTATAGGGTGACAACGCTGCTTGTCCTGCAGCAAAATTGTACAGCTGTGTTGTCACCTTGTAGACAGGGACTTGGTGTTTCTGCATTTTACTATGTGGCCCAAAAAATAATACACTAGTGACCAAAATTGTGGATACTCCTTACATTTTTACAAACTTTTGCAGTTTAAAGTACTTTTTATCTAAAAATCTCTAAAAATGACATAGCACACGTAAAAGTTAATATAGTAAATTAATGCCTTAACAAAAAAATCTTTAAATAAGTTCAATTTTGGCTGGAAATGTAGCATATGATGCCCAGAATTGATTATTGCATGGTCTTGAGCAACAAATCAAGCAACAAGCGAGGACTCATTGAGGCTAGCCTCGTTGAGTCCTCGCTTGTTGTGTGGATTCTTGCTCGAGACCACGCGTTTCAATCTTGACCACAGATTTTTGATGGGATTCAAGTCAGGGCTATTTCCAGGCCAAGGAAGCAGAGGAATTTTCTTGTCATTGAACCAGTTAACCCCCCTGGCGGTATTCCCGAGTGTAGCTTGGGGTAAAGTTTCAGCGCCACAAGCGGTAACCCCGAGCTACACTCGGGAATACACTGCGGCGTTGCTCCGGGATCTCTTCTTCACTTACCTTGTCCTGCGCTCCCGCGATGTCACCCCTGCAGTGTCCCCGGCAATGTCCTCCGGCCGATGCCGGCATCTGTCTTCTGGGTTCCGTCCCCTACGACGTCGGGACGTACGGGGGACGGAACAGCGGGAAATTTAAAAATGTGTAAAAGTGACATTCACTAAATACACTAAAATCACATAGTATAACATTCCTGTATCAAACCATTTCACATACATTTTGTCCCGAGTGCTTTGTCCGGCACCCTGCCTGCATTTTGACTGTTCTTTCTGCCTGGAAACTGAGAAACGTCCATGGCGTCCAAAAAGCGTCCCTTTAGGTCAAAAGCGGTTTTAGACCGGCTAGAGAACAGCGATAGTAAATCAGAACCACTTGCAGAATTGAGTGATAATGATTCGTGGGGGAAATTCCTCATCAGACACTGAAAACGATTTTGCGACTGAGCTCAGTGATGTGCGAACTTGGCGCTCTATTTCACATTTCAGTGTTTTTGGACTGATTATATTATTGAATTAAATTTATTATTATTTTTTATGATTATTTATTAAATTATAATTTATGATTTTGTGTTTCAAATTTTATCATACCCGGGATGTTTACTAGACTCTTGTTTGGACAGATTTCAGTGAGTTATTACTAAAAATTACAGCCTACAATAAAAAAACAACATATTTCCATGCAAAAGAATGTACCGCTTTGAGCACAGAAATACTGACATAATCAGACTGCTAGGGAGGCTATGGCATTTTCGAGCTACATGGCATGGAGCTCCATCCTGTTGAAAAATAAATTCTGTGCCTTTGTCCGATAAGTCGCTTATTGATGGGATCAATTTTGGTTCCAGGACCTCCTTGATGTATCGCTCTGCATTAATAATGCCATCAATAACCTGCATTCGTCCAACACCATACCAAGACATGCAGCTCCATATCATGACGCTTTGAGGGTGTTTCATTGTTGCTGTCATGCACTCAGGAAGGCATTCTTCGCCTGACCTTCTTCGCACGTATCGAACACATCGCTTCCGAAAATAGAAATTTGTGTTTCATCGCTCCAAATAATTTTTTTCCAATCTTCTGTTGTCCAATGTTCCTTGGCCCATTCAACTCTTTTCTTTCTTTGTTGGCAGTTTAAAAACAAGGGAGTAAATAAAGATATCAACCAAAACTGACAAAATCAGAAGGTGTATCCACAATTTTGGCCACTAGTGTTCATTTATTTATTTCAGGTACTTCTATAGCGCTGTCAATTTATGCAGTGCTTTCCATATATATTGTACATTCACATCAGTCCCTAATCTTCAAGGAGTGTCCAATCTAAGGTCCCTAACTTACATTCATACATACACATACTAGGGCCAATTTAGACAGGAGCCAATAAACCTACCAGCATATCTTTGGAGTGTGGGAGGAAACCGGAGTACCCGGAGGAAGCTCACACAGGCACAGGGAGAACATACCAACTCCAAGCAGGTAGTACCGTGGTTGGGATTCTAACCAATGACCCTAGTACTGCCAGGTAGAAGTGCTAACCATTAGCCACTGTGCTGCCCCACACATAAAGCTGAAGTTTAGATACAGATATCTTTGCATACTTACATACCTCCCAACTTTTTGAGATGGGAACAAGGGACACTCATTAGCGAATGTATGTAGGCATAGGAAACCCCCCCCCCCACTTTCCTGCCATGCCCCCTTAAAGGAGAATTATACAAAAAATAAATTAGTTAAACTCGCAAGTGATTTTTTTTTTTCAAAATGCTATTCCTTTATACTGGCTTTTGAAGTTTACAAATGCAGCATTTTAGAAACTGGATGAAAGGTTTATCACTGGGAAAAACACTTTTTGAAAGATAAATAGTACATTTTATTTATAACTATACAGAGAAGACCAAAATGATGGACAAATGAGGAGGAAAAAAGGCATTTTCATATCTGACCTAGAATTACAATAACAACTAACGTACCTCAGTGTAATTTCTCCACACCCACCATTCCAAAAATGTTCTCTAATGTCAATGATTCCATGTTTCGGTCTATCATGAATCTACGCGTGATATTGACAATATGTTCTCATAACCATAGTTACTCAACACCTCTTTATTTCTCGTCCTTCTAGACTCACATCCTCCTCTTTGTTCTCTAAATTAATGTTTGGGGTCCGCCCCCTCATTCTTCTGTGTTCAACTTGCATGCTAATTTTTTTTTTTTTGTCTGACTTAAGGCTAGATGCTTCTAGCAAACCGCTGTTTTGATACAACCCATGTCTTTGTCTATGTTTCTGTTTTTCGATGCTCAATAAATATTTATTGGAAAAAAGGAAAAAAGGGACAGAGGGACTTTGTTCCAAATCAGGAACAGTCCCTCGAAATCAGGGACAATCCCTTGAAATCAGGGACAATCCCTCGAAATCAGGGACAATCCCTCGAAATCAGGGACAGTTGGGAGGTACGTAGTTACACTGGTTCAGCTTGGCTAAATGGACGTACAATATGTATGTGACATACCTGTGGGATCTCGTGGATGCTGGAAATGACTAGACACCGGTACTACAGTGATTACCGCTGGCTTCTGAGTCCCGTGCTGAGTGGCTGCCCTTCTATATTGTGAACACAGGGGGTCACTCGCTGAGCAGGGGCACCATACAGGAAATTCTTTGCATTTTCTCAGTGAAAGCAAAGTGTTCTCTGATTGGACAAGGTAGAGATTGTGATGTGTAAAACCGTGATACTTGTGAGCTACTATGGTATATGTGCATAAATATCTTATTAGGTGAGTGAAATATAAATTATTAAATGTAAATGTGTAAATAAATTAGGTAGCTTAGATTGTATGCCCCTTGCGGGTTAGGGACTGATGTGAATGTACAATATATATCTGCAATAGACACGAAACGCGTTAGGGAGGTGCCACCCCACACACAGACCTAGCCCACATGGTCCTCACGTCTGACCGGCGGCCATTTTGGATTTCTTTGGAATTTTTACCATGTAAGTTTATTACTTGTTTTTACTACACCTTTTGAATAAAATATACTACACTATCGGATACCTCTCTCTTGGGCTTGTTTATTCTGCGAGCCCCCAAGGTGATTCCTGATACACGAGAGTGTGCAATATCCCCCTGGTGGTTGATGACAGAAGGTGATTCCTGATAGGAGTGAGCGTGGAATACCCCTCTGGTGGCTGCTGACGGTACACCTGGAGATGACACAGAGTACCTGGAGGTTGCTGAACTGATGGCCATCCTTGTAGCAGTGTCCCGGATCCAGTGACCAGGACTAGGTCTGTTTACTCCAACGCGCTATCCTTTGCGCTATCTGCCATCAACAGTCACGTTCTATACCACAGATGTCACGGATTTCTCCTGTCACCTTGAAAAATCCACTGATGTATTGACTTTGGCACCAATGTCACTATACGCACTATGCCTTGTTTTTATGATATCTTAGCATCATTTTCATATTATTGGTTTCCGTACCAATCTCCTTATTGCCCGTGTGCATATTATGCATATTCTATTTGGTATACATTTTATTTGTTAATATTTGGTTTAGCGCTGCATATTTTATGTTTTAGCAATTTTATCACGAGGCCATTGAGGTTTTGCCTTTTATGCCAGCGGCTTATATCACTTTCACTACCTCATCCAGCGCTCGTTTTACCCTTCTTCTTTCACTTAACGGTTTGGTCATATACGTCAGGTGAGCGCACAATGGTGAAGGAGCACACAAGTTAAAGTTTTTGTGGACTTTTTCATATATAATTTTTTATATATAAAATTAAAAAAAAAAAGTTTGTATATTTTATATTATTTATTTTTCACTAGTGAATAACACAAGTCACGGATTGTTTTTGTAAATAAGCACGCAGGATTGCAATTTAAAGCAGGACTCACTTTTGTTACTTAAATAATTTTGGATTATATATATTAATCCTATGTTTATATTTCAGTGTAAATATCATATTTAATATTAGTGGAGCGGGACACGTTTTGCAGAGATTGTGATGTGACCACCCCACCTCTCTACCTCATCCAGTCAGAGAATACTCGCCATGGGACCTGGAAGATAGTGGAAATCACAGCACAACCAGGGGTGGACTGACAACTCATGGGGCCCCCGGGCAATAGGGGATCATGGGGCCCCTGTGTCCTTGACTAAACTCAAAAAAGCCTATGAAAAAGGTACTAGGGGCATCTCATGGGGCCCCCTACTGGCAGTGCCCGAGTTTCCAAATGGTCAGTCTGCCTCTGAGCACAACACATAAAAAGTGCAAAAACATGCAAAAGCACGATGCCTAGCATAGAGGATCAAAATGTGAATGGGGCCTTAAAGCTGTAGTAAACGTGAAAAAAAATCTTGGCCTTCTTCAGGTTTATGCCATCATGTGCTAGCATGCACCGCATTCTAGCACATAATGGTAAATCACCATTAGAAACGAAGCCCTCCAGCGGTGTGCCGCCACCACTGCTTAAGCTTCCATCTTCACCCGACTTCCTTCCTGTTTTGTGGACATTTGAATGGCTGTGCTTCAATGACGTCACGCATGCACAGGAACCATAGTTGCGGCACGGAGCTCTGCATTACACATACTGTGTGGCCCTGCATGCAGATGTCACCGCGTATGCGTGGGTGACATCATCGGCCATTGCTGATGCGAATATCTCCTAAACAGTTCACGTGTAGTTGATATTCATTGTACCTACAGGTAAGCTTAGGTAAGTTCACACACACCTTTTTAAGTAGCTGTATCTATATCAATGAGCTATAATGGAATGAATTAGGACAGCACAGTGGCTAAATGGTTAGCACTTCCACCTGACAGTACTTGTGTCATTGGCAGGGGCGGACTGACCATTTGGAAACCCGGGCACTGCCCGAGGGCCCGGGGTCAGTAGGGGGCCCCATGAGATGCCCCTGGTACCTTTTTCATAGGCTTTTTTGAGTTTGGGCAAGGACACAGAGGACCCATGATCCCCTATTGCCCAGGGGCCCCTAGAGTTGTCAGTCCACCCCTGGTCATTGGTTTGTATCCCAGCCACAGCACCACCTGCCTGAAGTTTGCATGTTCTCCCTGTGCCTGCGTGGGTTTCCTCTGGGTGCTCCAGTTTCCTCCCACACTCCAAAAACATGCTGGTAGGTTAATTGGATCGTGTCTAATTTGGCCCTAGTATGTGTATGTATGAATGTGAGTTAGGGAGCTTAGATTGTACACCCCTTGAGGGTTAGGGAGCTTAGATTGTACACCCCTTGAGGGTTAGGGAGCTTAGATTGTACGCCCCTTGAGGGTTAGGGACCTTAGATTGTACACCCCTTGAGGGTTAGGGACTGATGTGAATGTACAATATATATGTAAAGTGCTGTGTAAATTGATGGCGCTATATAAGTACCTGAAATAAATAAATATACAGTGCTAAATTTATTTAAAAAAAAACAAAAGAATCCCTAGGCACATCTGAATATATTACAATCTACTAGATTGTAAGCTCTTATGACCCTCCTAATTAATTGTACTGTAACTGTACCATCTCCCGTTATCGTGTAAAGCACTGCGCAAACTGTTGCTCGTATATATAAATAGTATAGATCCAAGAAAAATTAAATAAAAAAATAAGAAATATCCAAAATCTTTATCCAAAAGACCATTATTATAACCTGAAAGGCCAGCTCAGAATATAAAATGATTTAAATATATAAACCAGCCATGCTTCCAATACCGGTTTGTATTAATAAAAGCAATGTATTATAGTCAATATAAAAAAAAAGCATGATGGGAATTTCTATAAGTCCCTCAGACCTTTAAGGTTCACACAGGCAGAAAAATATATTGTCAAAATGATTCATGTATGTCCTGGAGGATCTACAAAAGGTTACACAAGTAACAGAGGGGTAAGCATCATAAAAGCTCTCTTTATATCAAAGTAACGAAAGATATTCACCCTTACGAGTCAAAAAACATCAAATGAAAGCTTGGACAGGCGAGTAGATCCTCAAATCTTCTTTGAAATTTCTTTTGGCTACCCTAAGCTTATATGTAGGTATTCCCTTTAAAATCATTTTTTTTTCTTACTTAGGGGTAAGTGAATATGTGAATGCCTCAACATTCGCACAACCCTCATGCATAATTCCCGTAATTTGTCTAATATGTTTATCTCTATGTTTCTCAGCTCCATCTGGTGGCCATAATTTGGTATTTCGATAGGCACAATAAAGTGTTTCTTTGTGACGGCTGTGCGTATTACATTTCTGCTGCAATATATTACACTTTTGTTTTTGGGTTTAGGCATGCTTTAGAGTTAAAGTTAGAGCACATGGGCTAGCTAAGCGTTCAGGAGAGGATACACAACAGGGATTCAATTCAAGGGTTTGGTTAGGCGTCGGGGTAGTGTGAGGAACCTGGAATTTGAGGCAAAGCTTAAGGTAAGGTGTCAAGAGTTTGGGGTTGAAAGGCTTATTTTAGGGAATAGTACTACATTTTCAGGTAGAAAAAGTTATAGGTGCCTTAGGGTGTATGATAGTTACAGATTTTAAGGCACAAAAGAGGAGACTAAAACTAAAGAGTGCAAAATCTGGTGTATCTCTGCATAGAAACCAATCAGCTTCCAGGTTTTACTGTCAAAGTTGAACTGAACAAGCTGAAGTTTGAATCTGATTGGCTACTATGCACAGCTGCACCAGATTCTGAGTGCTCCAATTTTAGCAAAGGGTATTGCTGATATTTCCTATGTTTGGAAAGCCAAAAGAACATAATGTTCCACAATATGAGAGCATTCCAGTACTCCTTCAGAAAATCCATTGTGTCTTTTAATACTTCCTTAGCTTCTAGCTGGGGGGAAGGGACCTAGTCTGATAGCTATGAAGATGGAAGTCAGGTAGTGGGGTCTGATCCCTCTTTGGTCTTCATGGAACACAGAAGTTTCCTGACCATCATCTAGCCTATGGCCACCATCCAAATCGAGCAAAATAGTGTCACTCCTCAATGTCCTCAGGTATCAATGCCATCGACCCACTCCCTTTAGAAGTGGAGGAACAACCTTCTACAGATCTACTAAGAGGATTGTGGAAGGTCTCAAGCTGTGAATTGCAATAAAAGGGGTTTCACTGATATTTCCTATGGTAGCAAAGCCAAAAGAACATAATGTACCACAGTGTGAGAGAGTTCCAGTGCTCCTCTAGGAAATTCACCATATCATTGTAGGCTTCCTTAGCTTTTAGCTTGGGTAAAGGACCTAGTCTGATAAGTACCTAATCTGGCTAAGAACATGGTAGTCAGAAAATGAAAGCTGCCGAACCATCATCTAGTCCATGACCATGACCAAAGTCGAGCACCACAGTGTTACTTAACATTGTATGACGGTACCAACGTCATTGACCTACTCCCTTTAGAAGTGGACGATCAGCCTTCTATGACATCCATTCTCAATCAAGGTTCCAACAGCCATTCTCAACCAGGGTTCCCCCAGAGGTTGCTAGAGGTTTCTTGAGCTGTAGCTAATTTACCTCCCATTTGATGGTGCCTTCATAGTTCTAGGTCCATCATCACGTGGTAGAGCCAGTAGCATGACACCAATTATCCTTAAAGCTGTCTGTAAGGGTGCATTCTAACCTCAATAGTAAGGAGGAGACATTCTTCCCACTGGCCACCAATGTAAGGTGCAGTATCCTAATGACCCCCAAAGGACTAATCTTAGTGGGGGTTCCCTGAAACATGAAAATTATTTCAAGGTTTCCTCTGGGGTAAAACTGTTGAGAAAGACTGTTCTATAAGGTAGTGCTGACACATCTACTAAATGGATTGTGGAAGGTCCCAAGCTATGAAATAAAATAAAAGGTGTTTATTTTATATTTTCTATGGTAGTAAAGCCGAAATACTATAATGTACCACAGTGCAAGAGTGTTCCAGTGTTCCTCCAGGAAATCCACCATGTCATTGTAGGCTTCCTTAGTGTCTACTTGATGGAAAGAACCTAGTCTGATAACTGTGAAGCTGGTAATCAGGTAGGGGGGTCTGATCCCTTGTTGGCCTTTGCAGAAAAGGAAAGCTGCCTAACCATCATCTAGATGTCTCACAGAAACACCACCAGCATAATATTGACAGAAAGTCAAGCACCATACTGTCACTCATCATCTTCTCAAGGTACCAACACCATCAAACTACTCCCTTTAGAAGTGTGTGGGGAGGTGCAGCATGCTGTGGTGGCAGTAAACACTCAGAGTCCAGTTGCAGGAAACAGAACTTGTATTATTGCTAAAGTTTGTTCACGAAAGCACCCAACCGGAGCACTCACAGGATGTAACAGCGATGTGCAGTAGAGCAGGTCTTGGATGTGCCGACAGCGTCTGCCTTGAGGGGCAGAATGGGACCTGGCCTGTTCATGCCCAAATGGGGAGGTTTCCAGGAAGGATGACATGCCCCTTTCCTTTACTTACTTGTCTGGAACCTCTCCCTACCGCTATTCACTGTCTCTTACCGATGGGTGACCTGTCCTCACACTACCCACATGCAAACTGCTCTCCAAGCCTGGGATACAGGGTCTCAAGTAGACTCTGACTGATGCAAGATGGCCACCAGAGTTATATCTGGTGGCAGCATCCAATCGGATATCTTCTCCAGTGACCCAGGAAACCACAGAGGAACCATGTTCCTCTTGACTTTTCCAACTGCAATGCCGCTGTGGTCCATCGCCACCCACAGTGGAAAAAACAGGGTGCACCTGCCTACAAGCGGAGGAACAGCCTACTGTGCCATACTGCTAGCAGATCTTCTAAGGGGAGTGGGGAAGGTCACAAGCTGTGAATTAAAAAAATAAAAGAGGGTTTCAACCACAAGGTCAACAACTGAGCCTGAAGAACACCGCAGTTCCTTCATAACCCCCGTCACCTTGAGACCACATAAGAAGGAACTTACAGTAGAAGCCTTAAAAATAAAAAAAGGACTTGTCCTGAACCCAAGAAAATTGTACATTCCTAAGCATATACACAGTGCTTGTAGGTTCCTAGGCGTGTATACCTAGTGCCCCATCTGTATTTTCCATTATTCGAAGTGCAGCAGTGATATTGCTCCTTCATTTTACCGTAACTGTTATTGGATGGCAGTCGATGAGAAGGGTTCTATCGGCAAATGACACTATAATGAAGAAGCTCCTCCATTATCGCATTGCTGCTCCCTTTAATGACTGTGGATGCATTCAGGACACGCAGACTTGTATTACAGAGATCAGTGGCGGCTGTAACTCCATTTACTGCTAGATCACTTTCTGCTCGCTGAGGAGACACTAGGAAAAAAAATGTAAATTTCAGAATGCTTAAATGGGACGCTATTGTGTTTCGCTGTGGTCTTTGCGGCTAAACACGAGAACTGATCAGCTTGGCGTACATAAATTAACCCCCATCCTTCAGGGCCAGGTCCTCTTCTCTCCTCACTCCGCTACCTGACAGGCACACAGAGCAGAGATCGGGAGGTAGGACAGATTCAGAGGCACAGTAACACTGCATGGAGGGCGGGAGCGGAGAGCTGCCGAAGCAAACTTTGCATATTACTGAGCTGGTGATTAGTTGCTAGGACCGCTCTGCGTCCTAGCAACGCCTGCTAGTTAATCTTCAAAGTTATCTTGGGCAGCTACTGCTCCTGCCTTCCATGGAATGCTACTGTGCCTCTGGATCTGTCCTGCCTCCTGATCACCACTCTGCTATTATAAAGACAGCGGCGGAGACTGGTGGACAGAACTAGTTCCTAAATGGCACGACCACAAGTCCGGATGGGACACTGACTCAGTCTGCATCCGGCCTGTGTTTGCTATTTAGTGATGCCTGGTGTATATTATTGTTTGTATATATGCCTGGTGTATATTATAGCTGTTTGATTATTTTCATCTAATGTCCATGTATTTCGGTGTGCTGAAAACAAATAAAATATTGAAAAAACTCCTAGACGTCATGATTTGCCACAAAATGCAAAATTGTCTTCAAATTTATCAAATGTTTTTAATTTTTGGTATTTGTTAGGCACACAGTTAACCCTTTGATTGCCCCTAGATATTAACCACGTCCCAGCCAGTGTCATTAGTACAGTGTATATTATTAGCACTGATCACTGTATTAGTGTCACTGGTGATGTCAGTGGCAGTTAGTCAGTTTCCCTCAGCGTCAGTTAGTGTCCGATTGCCCACCACACTATCAGAGTCCCATTATAAGTCTCTGATCGGCCACATTACTAGTATTAAGAAACACATAAATAAAAATTCCAGTATCTATACCATCTTTTGTAAATGCTATAACTTCCACGCAAACCAACCAATATACACTTATAGGAATTTTTTTTTACAAAAGACATAACAAAATACAATTTGGCCTAAAGTTATGAATAAATTTTATTTTTTTTCTAGGATATGTTTTATAGCAGAAGTAGAAAATTTTATTTTTCAACATTTTTTATCACAAAAAAATAAAAAAAAACCTTGTGTGGATCAAATTCCACCAAAAGAAAGCTCTATGTGTGTTAATATAACAATATCAATTTTGTTTGGGTACAGTATTGCATGACTGCGCAATTACTAGATTACAAAACAATATTGGATAGATTTTATAGAAGAAAGTAGAAAATATAGTTTTTTTTTCAAAATGTTTGGTCTTTTTTCATTTACTGTATATTGCAAAAAAAAAAACCCTGGTGGTACCAAATACTACCAAAAGAAAGCTCTATTTGTGTTAAAATAATGATATCAATTTTGTTTGGGTACAGTATTACATGACTGCGCAATTACCAGATTAAAAAAAAATATTGGATAGATTTTATAGTAGAAAGTAGAAAATATAGTTTTTATTTTTCAAACTGTTTGGTCTTTTATCATTTATATTGCAACAAATAAAAAAAACCCAGTAGTAACCAAATACTACCAAAAGAAAGCTCTATATATATATATATATAAAAATACAATTATTTTGGGTACAGCATTGCATGACCGTGCAATCACCAGACTAAAAAAAAATTTTTGGATAGGTTTTATAGCAGAAAGTTAAAAATATAAGAGTTTTTTTTTCAAATTTTCAGTCTTTTTATAACAAAAAAGAAAAAAACCCAGTGGTGATCAAATCCCACCAAAAGAACGCTCTATTTGTGTTAAAATAATGACATCGTTTTTGTTTGGATACAGTATTGTATGATCAAGCAATTACCAGATTTAAAAAAATAATTTATTGGATAGGTTTTATAGTAGAATTTAAAAAATTTTTCAAAATGTGTGGTCTTTTTTCATTTATATTGCAACAAATAAAAAAAAACCCAGTGGTAACCAAATACCACCAAAAGAAAACTCTATTTGTGTGGGAAAAAAAATATCTCTTAGATTGGGCCCTCCTATCCCTCTTGTATTGAACTATATCGTTGCTGTATTGTCTCCCTTTATTGTAAAGTGCTGAGCAAACTGTTGGCGCCATAAATCCTGTATAATAATAATAATATATAAATCCTGTATAATAATAATAAAATAATTTATATATATATTATTATTATTATGCAGTATTTATAAAGCGCCAATAGTTCGCTCAGCGCTGTACATTGCAAAGGGAGACAGAACATGTGACAGAACAATACCAATACAATGCAAAACATGAGGGGATCGAGGGCCCTGCTCTTTGGAGCTTACAATCTAGGAGGGAGGGGATAGTGGTACAGGAGGAGATAGCTGTGGGGGATGGAGTGGTAGGAAGAGTGGAGGAGGTCGGCAAGTTAGCAGGGGGTGGGGTAGACTTCCCTGAAGAGATGGGTTTTCAGGGTGCGCCTAAAGGAGAGGAGAGTAGGTGATAATCTGATGGGTTGGGGCAGGGAGTTCCAGAGGATGGGTGACACCCTGGAGAAGTCCTGGAGGCGGGCATGGGAGGAGGAGACCAGGGAACTAGAGAGAAGGAGGTCTTGTGAGGAGCGCAGTGTGCGTGTTGGGCGGTACTTGGATATTAGGTCAGTGATGCAGTTTGGGGCAGTATGGTGGACGGCTTTGTACGTCAGTGTTAGGATTTTGAATTTGATCCGTTGCGCAATCGGAAGCCAGTGGAGGGATTGGCAGAGGGGGGTGGCGGAGATGGAGCGGTTGGAAAGGTGAATGAGTCTGGCAGCCGTATTCAGGATGGACTGAAGCGGGGATAGCCAGCGGCGAGGCAGGCCAGTGAGGAGGGAGTTGCAGTAGTCGAGTCGTGATATGATGAGGGAGTGGATGAGCTGTTTAGTGGTTTCTGGTATATACTGTTTTATATATATATATATATATATATATATATATATATATATATATATATATATATATATATAACAGTGGCTAAATGGTTAGCACTTCTACCTGGCAGTACTTGGGTTGCTGGTTCAAATCCCAACCACGGCACCACCTGCCTGGAGTTTGTATGTTCTCCCTGTGTCTGTGTGGATTTTCTCCGGGTATCCGAGTTTCCTCTCACTCTCCAAAGCAGGGGCGGACTGACCATTTGGAAACAAGGGCCCAGGGTCAGTTGGGGGCCCCATGAGATGCCCCTGGTACCTTTCATAGGCTTTTTTGAGTTTGGGCAAGGACACAGGGGCCCCATGATCCCCTATTGCCCAGGGGCCCCATGAGTTGTCAGTCCGCCCCTGCTCCAAAGACATGCTGGTAGGTTAATTGGATCCTGTCTAAATTGGCCCTAGTATGTGTATGAATGTGAGTTAGGGACCTTAGATTGTACGCCCCTTGAGGGTTAGGGACTGATGTGAATGTACAATATATATGTAAAGTGCTGCGTAAATTGACGGCGTTTTATAAGTACCTGAAATAAATTAAATAAATATATATATATATATAATTTGGGTACAGCATTGTATGACTGTGCAATTGCCAGTTAAAGTAGCACAGTGCTAAATAGCAAAAATGGCCTGGTCATGAAGGTGGTGAACTCTTCTGGAGGTCAAGTGGGTAAACTAAAAATAGCTCAGGGTTTGATACTATTTATATCCTATTTATTATCATTGAATCTTTCGGCTATACAGGCACTCTAAAGGTTTTGAAATGAGAAATGAGTATCCCCGGGTCTTCCCCTATGGCTCTGCATTGGATGGCGGTTTCTGGATTGGAGACTCAGGGCTGAGGAGAGCAGAATTGATAGGGACACAGACAGACAGAGCAGAGTACCTGGCAGGGTGATTTATGGGGATCTTAGAAGTAACACAAGAATGAGTTTCTGGGAGATTTACTATGAGCCATAAACAAGGCTCTCTCTCAGCAGCCTCATAGTGTAAATAAAGCAGCCAGGCAGTTTTACGACTTGGAAGCAGAATGGCTTTATTAAGTCTCCGTGTTGGCAAATATCAGGTGATTATTCCTGAAAATGATGCCACCTTCACCCTCTCCGGGCTCCACCATGTTTATTTTATTGGGATTTAATTACTAGGCATTAGCATAACCTCAGGAGCTGCCGACACGTCTTCTCTACAAGTGTTCATGAGATAAAGCAGAGGCTGCAAGCCATTTATTTTTAATAGACGGCAAATCAGAGGCGATGATTGCAGGACGTGTTGTTGTGTAGCAATATCCGACACGTTGTTGTGTAGCGATGTCCGATACGTTGTTGTGTAGCGATGTCCGATACGTTGTTGTGTAGCGATGTCCGATACGTTGTTGTGTAGCGATGTCCGACACGTTGTTGTGTAGCGATGTCCGACACGTTGTTGTGTAGCGATGTCCGACGCGTTGTCGTGTAGCGATGTTCGATACTTTGTCGTGTAGCAATATCCGACACGTTGTTGTGTAGCGATGTCCGACACGTTGTTGTGTAGCGATGTCAGACACGTTGTTGTGTAGCGATTTCCGATTCGTTGTTGTGTAGCGATGTCCGATACGTTGTTGTGTAGCGATGTCCGATACGTTGTTGTGTAGCGATGTCCGACATGTTATTGTGTAGCGATGTCCGATACGTTGTTGTGTAGCGATGTCCGACATGTTGTTGTGTAGCGATGTCCGATACGTTGTTGTGTAGCGTTGTCCGACACGTTGTTGTCTAGCGATGTCAGACACGTTGTTGTCTAGCGATGTCCGACACGTTGTTGTGTAGCGATGTCCGACACGTTGTTGTGTAGCGATGTCCGATACGTTGTTGTCTAGCGATGTCTGATACGTTGTTGCGTAGCCATGTCATACACGTTGTTGTTTAGCAATATCCGACACGTTGTTGTGTAGCGATGTCCGATACGTTGTCGTGTAGCGATGTCCGATATGTTGTTGTGTAGCGATGTCCGAAACGTTGTCGTGTAGTGATGTCAGACACGTTGTTGTGTAGCGATGTCAGACACGTTGTTGTGTAGCGATGTCCGATACGTTGTTGTGTAGCGATGTCAGACACGCTGTTGTGTAGCGATGTCAGACACGTTGTTGTGTAGCGATGTCCGATACGTTGTTGTGTAGCGATGTCCGATACGTTGTTGTGTAGCGATGTCCGACACGTTGTTGTGTAGCGATGTCCGACACGTTGTTGTGTAGCGATGTCCGACGCATTGTTGTGTCGCGATGTCAGACACGTTGTTGTGTAGCGATGTCAGACACGTTGTTGTGTCGCGATGTCAGACACGTTGTTGTGTAGCGATGTCAGACACGTTGTTGTGTAGCGATTTCCGATTCGTTGTTGTGTAGCGATGTCCGATACGTTGTTGTGTAGCGATGTCCGATACGTTGTTGTGTAGCGATGTCCGATACGTTGTTGTGTAGCGATGTCCGATACGTTGATGTGTAGCGATGTCCGATACGTTGTTGTGTAGCGATGTCCGACACGTTGTTGTGTAGCGATGTCCGATACGTTGTTGTGTAGCGATGTCCGACACGTTGTTGTGTAGCGATGTCCGATACGTTGTTGTGTAGCGATGTCCGACACGTTGTTGTGTAGCGATGTCAGACACGTTGTTGTGTAGCGATGTCAGACACGTTGTTGTGTAGCGATGTCCGACACGTTGTTGTGTAGCGATGTCAGACACGTTGTTGTGTAGCGATGTCAGACACGTTGTTGTGTAGCGATGTCAGACACGTTGTTGTGTAGCGATGTCCGATACGTTGTTGTGTAGCGATGTCAGACACGTTGTTGTGTAGCGATGTCCGATACGTTGTTGTGTAGCGATGTCCGACGCGTTGTTGTGTAGCGATGTCCGACACGTTGTTGTGTAGCGATGTCCAATACGTTGTTGTGTAGCGATGTCCGATACGTTGTTGTGTAGCGATGTCCGATACGTTGTTGTGTAGCGATGTCCGATACGTTGTTGTGTAGCGATGTCCGACACGTTGTTGTGTAGCGATGTCCGATACGTTGTTGTGTAGCGATGTCAGACACATTGTTGTGTAGCGATGTCCGATACGTTGTTGTGTAGCGATGTCCGATACGTTGTTGTGTAGCGATGTCCGATACGTTGTTGTGTAGCGATGTCAGACACGTTGTTGTGTAGCGATGTCCGATACGTTGTTGTGTAGCGATGTCCGATACGTTGTTGTGTAGCGATGTCCGATACGTTGTTGTGTAGCGATGTCCGACACGTTGTTACGTAGCGATGTCCGACACGTTGTGTAGCGATGTCCGATACGTTGTTGTGTAGCGATGTCCGATACGTTGTTGTGTAGCGATGTCAGACACGTTGTTGTGTAGCGATGTCCGATACGTTGTTGTGTAGCGATGTCCGATACGTTGTTGTGTAGCGATGTCCGATACGTTGTTGTGTCGCGATGTCCGACACGTTGTTGTGTCGCGATGTCAGACACGTTGTTGTGTAGCGATGTCCGATACGTTGTTGTGTAGCGATGTCCGATACGTTGTTGTGTAGCGATGTCCGATACGTTGTTGTGTCGCGATGTCAGACACGTTGTTGTGTCGCGATGTCAGACACGTTGTTGTGTAGCGATGTCCGATAAGTTGTTGTGTAGCGATGTCCGACACGTTGTTGTGTAGCGATGTCCGATACGCTGTTGTGTAGCGATGTCCGATACGTTGTTGTGTAGCGATGTCCGATACGTTGTTGTGTCGCGATGTCCGACACGTTGTTGTGTAGCGATGTCAGACATGTTGTTGTGTAGCGATGTCCGATACGTTGTTGTGTAGCGATGTCCGATACGTTGTTGTGTAGCGATGTCCGATTCGTTGTTGTGTAGCGATGTCCGATACGTTGTTGTGTCGCGATGTCAGACACGTTGTGTAGCGATGTCCGACACGTTGTTGTGTCGCGATGTCAGACACGTTGTGTAGCAATGTCCGATACGTTGTTGTGTAGCGATGTCCGATACGTTGTTGTGTAGCGATGTCCGATACGTTGTTGTGTCGCGATGTCCGATACGTTGTCGTGTAGCGATGTCCAATACGTTGTCGTGTAGCGATGTCTGATACGTTGTTGTGTCGCGATGTCAGACACGTTGTTGTGTAGCGATGTCCGACACGTTGTTGTGTAGCGATGTCCGACACGTTGTTGTGTAGCGATGTCCGATACGTTGTTGTGTAGCGATGTCAGACACGTTGTTGTGTAGCGATGTCCGACACGTTGTTGTGTAGCGATGTCAGACACGTTGTTGTGTAGTGATGTCCGATACGTTGTTGTGTAGCGATGTCCGATACGTTGTTGTGTAGCGATGTCCGATACGTTGTTGTGTAGCGATGTCCGATACGTTGTTGTGTAGCGATGTCCGATACGTTGTTGTGTAGCGATGTCCGATACGTTGTTGTGTAGCGATGTCCGACACGTTGTTGTGTAGCGATGTCCGATACGTTGTTGTGTAGCGATGTCCGATACGTTGTTGTGTAGCGATGTCCGACACGTTGTTGTGTAGCGATGTCCGATACGTTGTTGTGTAGCGATGTCCGATACGTTGTTGTGTAGCGATGTCAGACACGTTGTTGTGTAGCGATGTCCGATACGTTGTTGTGTAGCGATGTCCGATACGTTGTTGTGTAGCGATGTCCGACACGTTGTTGTGTAGCGATGTCCGATACGTTGTTGTGTAGCGATGTCCGATACGTTGTTGTGTAGCGATGTCCGACACGTTGTTGTGTAGCGATGTCCGATACGTTGTTGTGTAGCGATGTCCGATACGTTGTTGTGTAGCGATGTCAGACACGTTGTTGTGTAGCGATGTCCGATACGTTGTTGTGTAGCGATGTCAGACACGTTGTTGTATAGCGATGTCAGACACGTTGTTGTGTAGCGATGTCAGACACGTTGTTGAGTAGCGATGTCCGATACGTTGTTGTGTAGCGATGTCAGACATGTTGTTGTGTAGCGATGTCCGATACGTTGTTGTGTAGCGATGTCCGATACGTTGTTGTGTAGCGATGTCCGATACGTTGTTGTGTAGCGATGTCCGATACGTTGTTGTGTCGCGATGTCAGACACGTTGTGTAGCGATGTCCGACACGTTGTTGTGTCGCGATGTCAGACACGTTGTGTAGCAATGTCCGATACGTTGTTGTGTAGCGATGTCAGACACGTTGTTGTGTAGCGATGTCCGATACGTTGTTGTGTAGCGATGTCAGACACGTTGTTGTGTAGCGATGTCCGATACGTTGTTGTGTAGCGATGTCAGACACGTTGTTGTGTAGCGATGTCAGACACGTTGTTGTGTAGCGATGTCCGATACGTTGTTGTGTAGCGATGTCCAATACGTTGTTGTGTAGCGATGTCCGATACGTTGTTGTGTAGCGATGTCCGATACGTTGTTGTGTAGCGATGTCCGATACGTTGTTGTGTAGCGATGTCCGATACGTTGTTGTGTAGCGATGTCCGACACGTTGTTGTGTAGCGATGTCCGATACGTTGTTGTGTAGCGATGTCCGACACGTTGTTGTGTAGCGATGTCCGATACGTTGTTGTGTAGCGATGTCCGACACGTTGTTGTGTAGCGATGTCAGACACGTTGTTGTGTAGCGATGTCAGACACGTTGTTGTGTAGCGATGTCAGACACGTTGTTGTGTAGCGATGTCAGACACATTGTTGTGTAGCGATGTCAGACACGTTGTTGTGTAGCGATGTCCGATACGTTGTTGTGTAGCGATGTCAGACACGTTGTTGAGTAGCGATGTCAGACACATTGTTGTGTAGCGATGTCCGATACGTTGTTGTGTAGCGATGTCCGACGCGTTGTTGTGTAGCGATGTCCGACACGTTGTTGTGTAGCGATGTCTGATACGTTGTTGTGTAGCGATGTCCGATACGTTGTTGTGTAGCGATGTCCGATACGTTGTTGTGTAGCGATGTCTGATACGTTGTTGTGTAGCGATGTCCGATACGTTGTTGTGTAGCGATGTCCGATATGTTGTTGTGTAGCGATGTCCGATACGTTGTTGTGTAGCGATGTCAGACACGTTGTTGTGTAGCGATGTCCGATACGTTGTTGTGTAGCGATGTCCGATACGTTGTTGTGTAGCGATGTCAGACACGTTGTTGTGTAGCGATGTCCGATACGTTGTTGTGTAGCGATGTCCGATACGTTGTTGTGTAGCGATGTCCGATACGTTGTTGTGTCGCGATGTCCGATACGTTGTTGTGTCGCGATGTCAGACACGTTGTTGTGTCGCGATGTCAGACACGTTGTTGTGTAGCGATGTCCGATAAGTTGTTGTGTAGCGATGTCCGACACGTTGTTGTGTAGCGATGTCCGATACGCTGTTGTGTAGCGATGTCCGATACGTTGTTGTGTAGCGATGTCCGATACGTTGTTGTGTCGCGATGTCCGACACGTTGTTGTGTAGCGATGTCAGACATGTTGTTGTGTAGCGATGTCCGATACGTTGTTGTGTAGCGATGTCCGATACGTTGTTGTGTAGCGATGTCCGATACGTTGTTGTGTAGCGATGTCCGACACGTTGTTGTGTAGCGATGTCCGATACGTTGTTGTGTAGCGATGTCCGATACGTTGTTGTGTAGCGATGTCCGATACGTTGTTGTGTCGCGATGTCAGACACGTTGTGTAGCGATGTCCGACACGTTGTTGTGTCGCGATGTCAGACACGTTGTGTAGCGATGTCCGATACGTTGTTGTGTAGCGATGTCCGATACGTTGTTGTGTAGCGATGTCCGATACGTTGTTGTGTCGCGATGTCCGATACGTTGTCGTGTAGCGATGTCCAATACGTTGTCGTGTAGCGATGTCTGATACGTTGTTGTGTCGCGATGTCAGACACGTTGTTGTGTAGCGATGTCCGACACGTTGTTGTGTAGCGATGTCAGACACATTGTTGTGTAGCGATGTCAGACACGTTGTTGTGTAGCGATGTCAGACACGTTGTAGAGTAGCGATGTCAGACACGTTGTTGTGTAGCGATGTCCGATACGTTGTTGTGTAGCGATGTCCGACGCGTTGTTGTGTAGCGATGTCCGACACGTTGTTGTGTAGCGATGTCCGATACGTTGTTGTGTAGCGATGTCCGATACGTTGTTGTGTAGCGATGTCCGATACGTTGTTGTGTAGCGATGTCCGATACGTTGTTGTGTAGCGATGTCCGACACGTTGTTGTGTAGCGATGTCCGACACGTTGTTGTGTAGCGATGTCCGATACGTTGTTGTGTAGCGATGTCCGATACGTTGTTGTGTAGCGATGTCAGACACGTTGTTGTGTAGCGATGTCCGACACGTTGTTGTGTAGCGATGTCCGACACGTTGTTGTGTAGCGATGTCCGATACGTTGTTGTGTAGCGATGTCCGATACGTTGTTGTGTAGCGATGTCCGATACGTTGTTGTGTAGCGATGTCCGATACGTTGTTGTGTAGCGATGTCCGATACGTTGTTGTGTAGCGATGTCCGACACGTTGTTGTGTAGCGATGTCCGATACGTTGTTGTGTAGCGATGTCCGATACGTTGTTGTGTAGCGATGTCCGACACGTTGTTGTGTAGCGATGTCCGATACGTTGTTGTGTAGCGATGTCCGATACGTTGTTGTGTAGCGATGTCAGACACGTTGTTGTGTAGCGATGTCCGATACGTTGTTGTGTAGCGATGTCCGATACGTTGTTGTGTAGCGATGTCCGACACGTTGTTGTGTAGCGATGTCCGATACGTTGTTGTGTAGCGATGTCCGATACGTTGTTGTGTAGCGATGTCCGACACGTTGTTGTGTAGCGATGTCCGATACGTTGTTGTGTAGCGATGTCAGACACGTTGTTGTATAGCGATGTCAGACACGTTGTTGTGTAGCGATGTCAGACACGTTGTTGAGTAGCGATGTCAGACACGTTGTTGTGTAGCGATGTCCGATACGTTGTTGTGTAGCGATGTCAGACACGTTGTTGTGTAGCGATGTCAGACACGTTGTTGTGTAGCGATGTCCGATACGTTGTTGTGTAGCGATGTCCAATACGTTGTTGTGTAGCGATGTCCGATACGTTGTTGTGTAGCGATGTCCGATACGTTGTTGTGTAGCGATGTCCGACACGTTGTTGTGTAGCGATGTCCGATACGTTGTTGTGTAGCGATGTCCGACACGTTGTTGTGTAGCGATGTCCGATACGTTGTTGAGTAGCGATGTCAGACACGTTGTTATGTAGCGATGTCCGATACGTTGTTGAGTAGCGATGTCCGACACGTTGTTGTGTAGCGATGTCCGATACGTTGTTGAGTAGCGATGTCAGACACGTTGTTGTGTAGCGATGTCCGATACGTTGTTGTGTAGCGATGTCAGACACGTTGTTGTGTAGCGATGTCAGACACGTTGTTGTGTAGCGATGTCAGACACGTTGTTGAGTAGCGATGTCAGACACGTTGTTGTGTAGCGATGTCCGATACGTTGTTGTGTAGCGATGTCCGATACGTTGTTGTGTAGCGATGTCAGACACGTTGTTGTGTAGCGATGTCAGACACGTTGTTGTGTAGCGATGTCCGATACGTTGTTGAGTAGCGATGTCCGATACGTTGTTGTGTAGCGATGTCCGATACGTTGTTGTGTAGCGATGTCCGATACGTTGTTGAGTAGCGATGTCCGACACGTTGTTGTGTAGCGATGTCCGATACGTTGTTGAGTAGCGATGTCAGACACGTTGTTGTGTAGCGATGTCCGATACATTGTTGTATGTACGTTGTTAGAATTTTTTTGAGACAGACAGAGCTTTTGTTTGGTGTATTTAATCACCACTGGGGTTTTTTTTTAATTTTTTGCTAAACAAACTAAAAAAGATACAGTTTCGAAAAAAAATAGGTTTTTCTTAGTTTCTGTTATAAAATTTTGTAAATAAGTAATTTTTCTACTTCGGCGATGTGTGCTGATGAGGCTGCTCTCATAGGCAGCACTGATAGCACTGATAGGTGGCACTGATAGGCGGCATTGCTAGGTACTGACAGGCATTATTGATGGGCACTGATAGGCGACACTGACTGGCACTAATAGATTGTACTGATGGGTACTGATAGACTGCACTGATAGACGGCACTGATGGGCATTGACAGGCATTACAGATTTGGCACCGATGGGCACTGATAGGTAGTATTAACTGGCACTAGTTGCCACTGATAGGCTGCAGTGATGGGTACTGATAGGTGGCACTGATCGTCACTGATAGGTGACACTGATTGGCACTGATAGGTGGCACTGATGGGTACTGATAGACTGCACTGATGAGGATGCACTGATGGGCATTGACAGGCATCACTGATGGGCACTGAAAGGCAGCACTGATGTGCACTGATATGTGGCACTGATAGGTAGAACTGACTGACACTGATAGGTGGCACTGATTGGCCCTGTTAGGTGGCATTGATGGGTACTGATGGACTGCACTGATGAGAAGGCACTAATAGGCAGCACTTATGTGCATTGACAGGTATCACTAATGGGCACCGAAAGGCAGCTCTGATGGGCACTGATTCCCAGCAATGATGGGCACTGATCAGCAGTAATGATGGGCACTGATCGGCAGCACTGATGGGTCTTCACTGTTTACTAGGGCACTGATGATCAGTGTAGATGTCCCTTCTGAGAAATGCTGCTTATCGGCTCTCCTCTCCTCAAGCGTTGTCAGCATGATAAAGGACTGCTTTTAACCGGCATTTCCTATTTAGATGTGATCAGCTGTGATTGGACACAGCTGATCACATGGTAGAGCTTATGTCATCAGCTCTTTACCGTGATCAGTGATCTGCTGTGTCCTAGGGACCAGTAGTGTATTTTGGTCTATTTCTGCCCTAGGCAAGACTAAAATTGGGCACCCCCCGCATCTAAAATTGTCCTACCCTTTTATCTGCAAACTCCACCCCTTCCTCTTTAGTCTCCACCTCTTCCTATTAGAGCTCTGCCCACTGACAACGATGGGGCACTATTCCTCCCACTGACACCAATAATGGGGTACGATTCCCCCCACTGACACTAATGATGGGGCACAATAGTGTCAGTGTGTGATATAATATTGTATTATTATACAGTATATAAATACTGTATAATAATAATATTAATCATTGGTGTCAGTGGGAGGAATAGTGCTCCATCATTGGTATCAGTGGGAGGAATAGTGCTCCATCATTGGTGTCAGTGGGAGGAATAGTGCCCCATCATTGGTATCAGTGGGAGGAATAGTGCCCCATCATTGGTGTCAGTGGGAGGAATAGTGCCCCATCATTGGTGTCAGTGGGAGGAATAATGCCCCATCATTGGTATCAGTGGGAGGAATAGTGCTCCATCATTGGTGTCAGTGGGAGGAATAGTGCTCCATCATTGGTGTCAGTGGGAGGAATAGTGCCCCATCATTGGTATCAGTGGGAGGAATAGTGCTCCATCATTGGTGTCAGTGGGAGGAATAGTGCTCCATCATTGGTGTCAGTGGGAGGAATAGTGCTCCATCATTGGTGTCAGTGGGAGGAATAGTGCCCCATCATTGGTATCAGTGGGAGGAATAGTGCTCCATCATTGGTGTCAGTGGGAGGAATAGTGCCCCATCATTGGTATCAGTGGGAGGAATAGTGCCCCATCATTGGTGTCAGTGGGAGGAATAGTGCCCCATCATTGGTGTCAGTGGGAGGAATAATGCCCCATCATTGGTGTCAGTGGGAGGAATAGTGCCCCATCATTGGTGTCAGAGGGAGGAATAGTGTCCCATCATTGGTATTAGTGGGAGGAATAGTGTCCCATCATTGGTATCAGTGGGAGGAATAGTGCCCCATCATTGGTGTCAGTGGGAGGAATAGTGCCCCATCATTGGTATCAGTGGGAGGAATAGTGCCCCATCATTGGTGTCAGTGGGAGGAATAGTGCCCCATCATTGGTGTCAGTGGGAGGAATAGTGTCTCATCATTGGTATCAGTGGGAGGAATAGTGTCCCATCATTGGTATCAGTGGGAGGAATAGTGCCCTATCATTGGTGTCAGTGGGAGGAATCGTGAGGGGCAGTGGGACAGGAGGAGCGCAGTGGGACAAGTGAGGGGAAGTGGGACAGGAGGAGTGCAGAGGGATAGGTGGGGGCAGCTTGACAGGGGGCATGGGACAGGATCGGGGCAGCTGGACAGGAGGAGCGCAGAGGGACAGGTGAGGGGCAGATGGACAGGAGGAGCGCAGAAGGATAGGTGAGGGGCAGTGGGACAGGAGGAGCGCAGAGGGATAGGTGGGGGGCAGCGTGACAGGGGACATGGGACAGGAGGAGCGCAGAGGGACAGGTGGGGGCAGTGGGACAATGTGGGGGAAGTGGAACAGGTGTGGGGCAGGGTGACAGGTGTGGGCCAGGGTGAAAGGGGGGCAGTGTGATGGATGGGGGGCAATGGGACGGGGGAGGGAAGTAGAACAGGTGGGGGGCAGTGTATCGAGGGGACAGTGAGACAGGGGTTTGGAAGCACCAGTCCTCCTAGCACTTACCTGTCCAGCAGCGGCTCCTCCAGATGGTGTCAGGCTCATTGCAGGATGGGTGCCTGTGTCCCTTCTCCCCCAGGATCGCCGGCGGCGGAGGCGGCAGCTGCAAAAGAGCGGGCGGGCTCCTTCTCCCTGACCTCGTCCTCTTCTTCTTCCTCCTCCGTGGCAACTTCTGGCCTTCCTTCACATCCCGGCACACTGATGGGCCCCGCCCCTCACACGTTCCGAGTGCACACCGGGGATCCACCCACCACTCCACTATCCTCTGTAGCCGGACCCTTGGCCTCAGCCATGGCGGCCCTGCCCCTGTATCTTTCCCACGGAAGTGTCCCTTCCGTGTGAAAGGGGGGTGGCACTGCTGCCGTGCCGCCCCCCTGAAAAGTGCCGCCCTAGGCAAATGCCTAGTTTGCCTCGCAGCAAATACGCCCCTGCTAGGGACACAGTGCACCACCTATCGCCACGCACCCCCAGGGGAGTGCATGCACAGCTAGAGTGGGAGGACATATGACATCCTCCCAGAACAAGAAAGCTCCCATCCATCCATCATTTCCCTATACGGCGGACAGGAGGCAGTTAAAAAAAAATAATTTTAGACCTAAAGATTATATCAAACCCCCAAAACATCATACATTTTCTGACAGCAGACACCCCAGAAAATAAAATAGCGCTGGTTCCAATTTTTTAGGTCACAGGATTCTTTAAAAGCCCCCACATATCAACAGTTTACAGCTAACTCATTCCCATCCGGTCTATTATAAAATGACGGCCGGGAGGGAGCACTATTTTCCTGGGAAGACGTCATATGACTTTCTCCTAGGATCGCACCCATGGACAGCAATCTGTAGTGGCCCACTGACTGTACCATGTGATCGCTGTGGCCAATTGCATAGCAGATCAGATGATAATTGTACACAATGAAAGGCTTTGATTCATGCCTTTCATTGTGTACTATCATGATAATGCTCTGTGATTGGTCACAGTGATCACATGGTACAGACAGGGCCAATCATAGCTAATCACAATAGCAAACACTGAATAAATAGTTTTTTTTCAGAAAAAAAATGGTTGCTTATAACTGTAAAATTCAGTTAAAGCAATTATAGTGTGTAAAAAAAATTAAAAAATTCCGATCACCTCCCCAGAGTTGCAGAGTATTGCTATGGTATGTAAAAAAAATGTAAAAAAAGTAATAAAAAAGGAAAAAAATATTTTAAAAAATTGAAAAAAAAAAATGACGGCCCCTGATCACCACCACACCAGTTTTATGATGACACTGAACTGCACTGGTGACAATAAGTAAAAATTGTTTAAAAATTGTGAAAAAAACATTTTTTTAAACCACTAGCCTACAGGGCACTTATACCCCCTTCCTGCCCAGGCCAATTTCCAGCTTTCAGCGCTGTTGCACTTTGAATGGCAATTGCGCGGTCATGCAACACTGTACCCATATGAAATTTGTATCATTTTTTTGTGACAGATAGAGCTTTATTTTGGTGGTATTTAATCACCTCGGGGTTTTTGATGTTTTCTTAAACAAACCAAAAACCACTGAAAATTGTGAAAAAAAAAGTTTTTTCTTAGTTTTTGTTAAAAATTTTTGTAAATAAGTGATTTTTCTCCTAATGAGGCTGCACTGATGGGCACTTATAGGCTGCACTGATGGACACTGATAAGTGGCACTGAGGGGCACTGATGAGGAGGCACTGGTAGGTGGCACTGATGGGCATTGACAGGCATCACTGATGGCCATTGAAAGGCAGCACTCATATATGGCACTGATAGGCGGCACTGACAGGTGGCACTGATAGGCGGCACTGACTGGCACTGTTAGGTGGCACTGACTGGCACTGTTAGGCGGCACTGATAGGCAGCACTGATGGGCACTGATAGGCGGCACTGATACACACTGATAGGCGGCACTGACTGACACTGATAGGTGGCACTGATTGGCAGCACTGATAGGTGGCACTGACTGGCATTGATAGGTGGCACTGACTGGCACTGATGGGTGACACTGAAAGGCAGCTCAGATGGGCACTGATATGTGGCATTGATGGGCACTGAAATGTGGCACTGATGGGCACTGGCAGGTGGCATGGATGAGCACTGAGAGCTGGCACTGATGGACACTGACAGGTGGTGCTGCTGGGGTCACACAGATCATCAGTGCTCTGATGATCAGTGTAGATGTCCCCTCCGAGGAATGCCGATTACCGGCTCTCCTCTCCTCTGTCAGCGTGACAGTTTGTGGGGAGAGAAATGCCAATAACTGGCATTTCCCTGTTTACATGTGATCGGCTCTGATTGGACACAGCTGATCACATGACTGAGTCGACATCTTTGGCTCTTTCCGTGGATCGGTGATCCGCTGTGTCCAGGGACACAGCGCACTGCCGATCGCCGTGCTGCGCGCTCCGGGAGCCGCGCATGCGCGGATAGAATGGGGGGATGTCATATGACGTCCTCCTAGAATGAGAGAACCGCCTTGCGTCCGTCATTTTACTATATGGCGGGTGGGAGGCGGTTAAATATCTTAATTTTCCAAAAAAATTGTGACAAAAAATTACAACATCAAAAAACTCGCCATGCCTAACTAAATATCTCACACGGTCTACTTTCCAAAAAGGGATCAATTGGTGGCTACAGTATGTATGCTGTCCTGGCGTTCTTGGGCCTCAAGAAATGAGATCAGGACTGATCGATTTTTCTTTTTGGTCAAATAATTTTTTTTTAACATTTTGTTAGGTTTTATAGAAAATAAAGTAAAAATAAAACAAAACAGAAAAAGAAAAAGTAACAAAGGTGCACTGAAGAGTCTGTTGCGTATAGTCCCTCCCTGTCGCCGTCACACCATGAGCAGCATATACATAGATAATAGCATAGCAGGTAAATACATGCACTTCAAAGATGCGATTACACCGCTCATTATTTGTAGTGATCCCAACAGCAAATAAATTGCCACTCATTCCCCTTTTCATTCCAGGGACACCATCTACATCAATATTTAGCAGTATACACCATAAATAAGTACCTATAAGAAAAGAGTTATAGTTGTAACAAAAAAAAAATGAAAAGAAAAGTAAGATTAACCAGTGCTATCTAACCGTGCGCTTCTGTAGCACCTGGACCAGTTAGAATCGTATACCTTGTATTGTGCTGATGGATTTACAGATATACAGTATACCCCATAGTTAAAGAAATAAAATAAATACTAAATATAAATAATAAACACTGATTTGGGTTATTTTCACCGAAAAAATGTAGCAGAATACATTTTGTCCTAAATTTTACTTTACTGTTGTTTTTAAGGTGAGTGTGTGCCAGGGGCGGACTGAAAATTTGGAAACTCGGGCACTGCCCGAGGGCCCGGGGTCAGTAGGGGGCCCCATGAGGTGCCCCTGGTACCTTTTTCATAGGCTTTTTTTAGTTTGGGCAAGGACACAGGGGCCCCATGATCCCCTATTGCCTGGGGGCCCCATGAGTTGTCAGTCCGCCCCTGGTGTGTGCACTGGGTGCACTGGCTGCCATTGTGCTAGATGCTGGGTGTTCTTTGCACTCCTGTACCTTTAAGAGGGGTGGGCTCCCTGATGTGCACCTTCCCTTGGTCTATCCTTTAAATGCATGTGACTCTACTAAGGGGGGGACTCTCAAATTTGTAGAGTTATGCAGGCCATAGACGGGTCAAAAATCGGCCAATTTTTCGGCCGAAAAAAATCGGCCGATTTTCGCACCGTTAATGAGTTAATTGGTCGGCGGTTTTCTGGATTTTGTCAGATTTTTTTGATCGGTAAAGTTGGAAAAAAATCGGCCGATTTTCGCGGCAATGATGGGCAAATCGGGCGATCATTTTACCGATAAAAAATCTGCTCATGAGCCGTGACCTGCAACAAAAAGAAAAGAAGAAGAGGAAGAGGAAGAAGAAGAGAAAGAAGAAGAGGAGGAAGAAGAAGATAAAGAAGAAGAGGAAGAGAAAGAAGAAGAAGAAGATAAAGAAGAAGAGGAAGAGAAAGAAGAAGTAGAGAAAGAAGAAGAATTCCAGTCCGCTTATATATTTGACATTAAAAAGTCTTGCGGTTGCAACAATGTATCTATTTGTATCCGAAAACCCATCTGCATCCGAAATGGATACAAATAGATACATTGTTGCAACCGCAATACTTTTTAATGTCAAATATAATAGCGTAGCTCTCTGCAGGGACAGAAGTAATTAAATGCCGGCCGTAGACGGGAAGAAAATCGCCCGATTTATTTTACTGTTGGTGGTAACTTCGGTCTATTGAACAATCGATTTTTGTTTTTTTTTTAAAAAAAACGGCCGGTTTTCTCCCCGTCTATGGCCTGCATTAAGACCACAGAATATCGGGGTGCCGTGATGTGGCTCTGTGGCTTACGTATGTATTTGCAAATGTGTGCTAACTAAACCCCTGTTTTTAAGGCATACTGTTAGACAGGTCAATTTGGTTGTTGGCAAGCTGGCTGGCGAGTTGATTCTTGAACCTCTTTTTTATTTTTCCCTTATTACTGACATGCGTTGCCCGGTTCACGTAGTCCTTGCTTCATAAGCCAGCTATAGACCGGAGCGGGTGCCATGTTTTATTTTACTAAATTTATGAAGAACGATGTTTTGCAAAATGTTAAAAAAAAAAATGAAAATTTTGAAAAAAACAAGATTTCCTTTGTTTCTGTTATATTTAGCAAAAAATGTAAAAAACAGCGGTGATTAAATTCCACTGAAAGAAAGCTCTATTTCTGTGATGATAAAATGATAAAATTGCATATGGGTACAGTGTTGCATGACCGCGCAATTGTTGTTCAAAGTGCGACAGCGCTGAAAGCTGTAAATTAGCCTGGGCAGGAGGGGGGGTTGAGTGCCTGGTATTGAAGTGCTTAACGTAGTCATAAACCCTTCCATTTACCCAGTGAAGTGACTGTCCTCAGGTGATACACAGATATAAAACAAAATCCTCCTACGTAAGTTGTATTTGTGTATCTGCAGTCTTCTCTGCTCTACATCTGTTCATAGTACTGAATTTATAAAGCTTGTCTGAAAGGCAGAGAGCTGAAATTATACAGTGCAGAGCTCAGTGAGGAGAGCTCTGAGAGCTGATTGGAGAGAAGGGACACCCCCCCCCCCCCTCCACACAGCTCACAGGAACAGAGCTGAGGCTGTCAATCACAGGCTGTGTGCTGGAGCTCCATCCCGTCACCTTTTCTCTCTTGGTGTCAGAAAAACCTGTCAGAAGTGATTTATGTTGATAGACGAAGGAGGCATCAAACAGAAATGACTCTTACTGCTCCTTATTAGGACAAGTACACACTAGAGGGGTATGCTTTGTTTACATTTCATGTCTGAGGTTTACAACCACTTTAAAGGGTAACTCCACTTTTGTGGAAAATAAAATCACAAAAAAATATACAGCCTATATAATTGTGACAAGTCATATTGTAATACAGTGTTATTATTATGACCTTTCCTTTTCAATCTGCAGTGCTGTCATTTCTGTAAAATGCACTATGGCACCCTGGAGGCGTTCTGTATACAGATGGTGTACAGAACAGAAATGTCATTTCCTGCTTGTGTGATTGGCTTACTGAATTTCCCAGAAGTCTGCAAGTCAGATACAAGATACAAGTCAGATTTTGGGTACCCCCTGCAACAAAAATGTCATTTTTAGTGGGATACTCCCAAAGGAAAATCACGTCTAAAGGGATGCAGACCCTGACACTTTCCTCATTAGAGCCTTGCAGGTGCAGAAGCTGATTGATAATTATAAAATCACTCCCAGAGTCTGCGCATGGACACAGACAAACACCTATTTCTTCAGAATAACAAAAGGTAGGAATCTGCAACAAAGTGTGTTAAAATCCCTGCAATGTACAGAGATCACCCAGAGGGGAATGATTTTTTTTTTATTAAAGTGTTACTAAACCCCCAGCAGTACAATCAGTCTGTAGATGCAGTAAAGCATGCTTGTTATACTCACTGTGGAACCTAAGGGGTTAATCCTCTGCATTGTGTAAAAACGCTGTTTGATCCTGTCTTCTCTGATCTTCCCCTTCTTCCAGTGCTTCCCTCTCCTAATAAGACTTATCATATGGAGTCACTCTGTACATGCTCTGTTTGGTGTGTATTGCTAGAGAGCTTTTTTTTTTTTCTTGGCAGAGTGCATGTGATCAGCACAGGGCCAATCAGCATTTTCCAGACAGTGGTCAGGGGTTATGCAGCCTCCTAGAGCAGAAAGAAAGCTCCTCCTACAAGCTTTAACCAGTGCTCTGCTGGACACTGATAAAAGTCACAAGACTGCTCTTGTAGGTATTTAGCAGTTTATATTTACTAAAATAATTGCACTTCCTTGTTGTGTGTACTGTGGGAGACCAGATATAGTGACTGCAGGGTTCTGGAAGACCATTTATAGTGAATGCAGGGTCCGGGGAGACCAGATATAGTGAATGCAGGGTCCGGGGAGACCGGATATAGTGAATGCAGGGTCTGGGGAGACAGGATATAGTGAATGCAGGGTCCGGGGAGACCGGATATAGGGAATGCCGAGTTTGGGGAGACCAGATATAGTGACTGCAGGGTTCTGGAAGACCATTTATAGTGAATGCAGGGTCCGGGGAGACCAGATATAGTGAATGCAGGGTCCGGGGAGACCGGATATAGTGAATGCAGGGTCTGGGGAGACAGGATATAGTGAATGCAGGGTCCGGGGAGACCGGATATAGGGAATGCCGAGTTTGGGGAGAGCGGATATAGTGAATGCAGGGTCTGGGGAGACCAGATATAGTGAATGCAGGGTCCAGGGAGACCAGATATAGGGAATGCCGAGTTTGGGGAGAGCGGATATAGTGAATGCAGGGTCTGGGGAGACCAGATATAGTGAATGCAGGGTCCGGGGAGACCAGATATAGTGAATGCAGGGTCCTGGGAAACCGGATATAATGACTGCAGAGTTTGGGGGGGAGCGGATATAGTGCTTGCAAGGTCCAGGAAGACAAGATATAATGAATGCACGGTCCGGAGAGACCGGATATAGTGAATGCAGGGTCCCGGGAGACTGGATATAGTGAATGCAGGGTCTTGGGAGACCAGATATAGTGAATGCAGGGTCCTGGGAGACCAGATATAGTGAATGCAGGGTCCTGGGAGACCAGATATAGTGAATGCAGGGTCCTGGTAAACCGGATATAGTGAATGCAGAGTCCGGGGAGACCGGATATAGTGAATGCAGGGTCCCGGGAGACCGGATATAGTGAATGCAGGGTCCGGGGAGACCAGATATAGTGAATGCAGGGTCTGGGGAGACCAGATATAGTGAATGCAGGGTCCTGGGAGAGCAGATATAGTGATTGCAGGGTCCGGGGAGACCAGATATAGTGAGTGCAGGGTCCGGGGAGACCAGATATAGTCAATGCAGGGTCCGGGGGAGACCAGATATAGTCAATGCAGGGTCCGGGGAGACCAGATATAGTGAATGCAGGGTCCGGGGAGACCAGATATAGTCAATGCAGGGTCCGGGGGAGACCAGATATAGTCAATGCAGGGTCCGGGGGAGACCAGATATAGTCAATGCAGGGTCCGGGGTTTAGTAACACTTTAAAAAAGTGGAGTTTTTATTTAATTGTGAATAATAGGCCTAGATGTATTGCTCTCACTCCAGTGTGCACAGTTATCCCACGCTGATAATACAATTATATTTTCTCCATGAAATAAACTGAATTTTCAGCTGAATTGTGACAGGTTCTCTTTAAGCAGAGGGCTCACCTCATACAACGAATGAAAGCCCCACACAGGTAGACTGTATCCTCATTACGCATTTCACGGCTTCATTTTTAATATTGCCCGGAGAATACCTTTACCGCTGAATTTTAAATGATTCATATTTTTTTTTTGCAGATGTGCGATCTTAATTACTTCTTCTGTGCGGAAACAAATTTTTTTTTTCAGCGATTTTAAACAATCCCTTGATAACTGATCTCTTCACTCATTTTCAGTGAGACTCCTCGCCGCGCTCGTCCTCCCGCTGCGACAGGATGTGGTAATCTCGGTCACTGCGCGAGGTTATTGATCACGCTGTTACAGCATCAAAGGGAATATTAGATGGAGTAAGTGAGCTGCAGCCAGTCAGTCTCGCTGTTCAAGAGGGAAGAAAATACCAATTATATTATGGAGTAAAAGGCTCTACTTCCTGCGCCCTAATCTTACCGCAGATTAAAGCACAAGCTTCCAGGCTATGAGTTGCCGTTAGATAGTAAACCCCCAACGCACTCATTCAGGCTTATGCGTCTACGGCAAACTTGTTCGATTTTTGGAAACTGCGTTAAATAGCATAATGCAACATAAAAGATCTGACAACATTAAAAAAAAAATGAATTTCAGGAAGCTATAAAAGACACAAATTAATGCAACTCCATATTCATGGAACTGTAAATGTCTTTTTTTTAACCCCTTTGCTCCAGACCTGTTTTGGCATACACATTTAAAAACTTCTGGATTTCTAATGAAAACAATCTGGTGGCTGTACAGCCGCTAGATCATTTTCTGAGTGCATCCCCCCAGCACGCCCCCCACCAAGCTTCACAGGTTTCACTGTCCCACCTGTGGGCTCGTTACCCGGATGATGGCTGCCGCCAGATAGAAGGGAGGGAGAACAGTCAGTTAGATAGAAAGCACCCAAAAAGTAACACGGGCCAGGGAAGAAGCTAATAGAGCATGATATGCACTTTGTTAGCTTCAAAGGAAGGTAGAGGGGGCTAAATACCCCTGATGTCTTCTATAAGAGAACCTGTCCTAAAAATATTGTTTTAGGGAAAATTAAAAAAAGCAATTAATCAGGTTACATTCAAGTACTTAAACCCCCCCCCCCAAAACAATTTGGAGCCTGCTCCGTCCCCATGGACACATGCACAAAAATGTAAATGCACCTGTTGGCAGCACCTAGGTATGCAAACTTCAATTGTGATACATCCCCCACCCCTCTTTCTCTCTCAAACCCTCCATTTCTTACCCCCCTCTCTCTCTCACCCTATCTCTCACCACCCTCTCTTTCTTACCCCTCTCTCTCTCTTACTACCTCTTCCTCTCAACCCCCTCCTCTCTCTTACCCCCTTTCTCTCTCTTACTCTCCTCACCCTCTCCTCTCCTCTACTCGTCTCTCTCTCACCCCTTCCTCTCTCTCTTACTCCCCTCTCTCTCACCCCCTCTCTCTCTTAACCCCCTTCTCGTTCTTACTCCCCTCTCTCTCACCCCCCCCGTACTCCCTCTCTCACCCCTCCCTTCTTACCCCTCCCTCTCTCTATTACTGCCCTCTCTCTCTTAACCCCCCTCCCATTCTTACTCCCCTCTCTCTCTCACCCCCCGTACTCCCTCTCTCACCCTCATCTCTCTCTCTCCCCTCCCCTCTTACCCCCCTCTCTCTCTTAACCCCCCTCTCGTTCTTACTCCCCTCTTTCTCACCCTCCCTTATTTCCTCTCTCTCTCTCGCCCTCATTTCTCTCTCTCTTACCCCCCTCTCTCTCTTACTCCCCTCACCGTCTCTCTCACCCCTTCCTCTCTCTCTTACTCCCCTCTCTCTCACCCCCTCTCTCTCTTAACCCCCTTCTCGTTCTTACTCCCCTCTCTCTCACCCCCCCCCCCCCGTACTCCCTCTCTCACCCCTCCCTTCTTACCCCTCCCTCTCTCTATTACTGCCCTCTCTCTCTTAACCCCCCTCCCATTCTTACTCCCCTCTCTCTCTCACCCCCCGTACTCCGTCTCTCACCCTCATCTCTCTCTCTCCCCTCCCCTCTTACCCCCCTCTCTCTCTTAACCCCCCTCTCGTTCTTACTCCCCTCTTTCTCGCCCTCCCTTATTTCCTCTCTCTCTCGTCCTCATCTCTCTCTCTCTTACCCCCCTCTCTCTCTTACTCCCTTTTCCTCTCAACCCCGTCCTCTCACCCAACCTCTCTCTTTTACCCCCTTTCTCTCTCTTACTCTCATCTCTCTCTCTCTCTTACCCCTCCCTCTCTCTCTTACTCCCCTCTCTCTCTCACCCCTCTCATTCTTACCCCTCCCTCTCTCACCCTCATCTCTCCGTCTCTCTCTTACTCCTTCCTCTCTCTCTTACCCCCCTCTCTATCTTAAACCCCCTATTACCCCTTCCTTCTTTCTCTCACCCCCTCTCTCTCACAATCTCACACACTTGTGACAAGTGTGTGTGTGGGGTTTGTGAAGTGATGAGAGCTGGGGTCAGAATTTGTGTGTGGGCGGCTGTGCAGAGGTGAGAGTGTGGGGGGGGGGGGGTTGGGAAAAGTATATGTGGGGGGAGGAGTGTATGTGTGGGGGGGGCAGGGGCGGACTGACAATTCATGGGGCCCTCGGGCAATAGGGGATCATGGGGCCCCTGTGTCCTTGCCCAAACTCAAAAAAGCCTATGAAAAAAGGTACCAGGGGCATCTCATGGGGCCCCCTACTGACCCCGGGCCCTCAGGCAGTGCCCGAGTTTCCAAATGGTCAGTCAGCCCCTGGGGGGGGGATTTGTGAAGAGTTGAGAGCTGTGAAGAGAGGAAAATAGTCAAGAGTCAGCAACTCGGAAGGTTAAAATCCAATTCTCCTTTATCAAAAGCATTGCAGGGGTAAAAAACAAGCAAACTAGGAACAAAATAGTCACTGCGTTTCAGCCTAATAATAATGAAGACAATCATAATGACTAAGGCCTGCATAGCCTGAAACGCGTAGATTATTTTGTTCCAGTTTTTTTTTTTTACTCCTACGTCGCTTTCAATAAAGAAGAATTGGATTTTAACCTTCTGAGTTGCTGGCTCTTATGACTGTTTTATACTGACGGCTTGCAGAGGCTTCGAGCGGGGCACCGGTAAGGGATTAAATCTCCTTTGAAAAGGATTACAGGGTGGCAGTGCTGTTGGTTTTTGTTATTACTATGACACAATGTGATTTAATGCTTGTTCATTAATGCAATGCCCAGGAACAGAGAACTCTGAAGAGGCCCTTATTGTCTATGTCCCCCTGGGGTGGATTTACCCTCAATTTCTGTCCAGGTGACACACAGAATGCCACACCAATCTGTTGATTTTTTAAATCAGCACAAATGTAAAAAAGTAATCTTAATATCTCTACCATCTTAATCCCCTCCCCTCCCTATTATTTTATAACCTCTGCGCAGATAGCTTTGTTCTCTTTATCATCTGCTCACCTGTCCGCCGAGAGAGGTAAGATAATTATTTCTAAATTGAAGTGTAAGAGTCTTGTAATTTCTGAAAATGGTGATATTAAAAATAATGGCCAAAAAAAAAAGATCTCTATCATTTCTTGCTTGAGAAATCTTCGCCGAGAGAAATTACGATTCCATCTCTCGCCGAACGCCCCCTCGCCCGCACGGAGAAAAGGGATTTTTTTTTTTTTCATGTGTGGGATTGCTAGTTTTGCAAAGGCTTCAGTTAATTGCACATGTTGTACTGTACCCAAGACAGGAGCCTTAATCAGATTCATGTCAGCGGCACTCAGAAAAGTCTTATTCCCTGGGATACCTATTGATTCATTTTCCAAACCCTTTACAGAGACTTTTGTCTTCATTAAGAGAAAATTACAGCTAAATCGCAGGCTGCTGTGATGTGAAGGAGGTTTTATGTAGCGTTCTCCCACCACCGACCTGCCAGAATGGTGCTTTTCCGCTGACGGCCGTGTTTTCTTTTGTGGATGCCGCAGAAAGTTGGGATTCAAATGCAAAATATTAAGTACAAAATTACACCCGTGCCCTGAAGGGTTGTACATGGCTGATACCAATAATTACTTTTAAGTGTACCTGTGGGTATAAAAGGGATCTCAATCTGTCACTTGTTTTGTATAATGGACATCAGTGGGTGCCTGTACGTCAGCCATGTCAAACCTTAATGGTACAGCTGGCTGAATTGGGTGGAATATTCCTTTAAGGGTTTTCATTGTGTCTGCTGAAGGCCACACCTTCCTAAAGCCTAGGTTCCTGCACCTTACTCACCCCCAGAGGCACCCCAACATCTGATTTATGCATTCTTTTTTTTCCAGTCCAGTCATGTGACCAGGGGTGGACTGACAACTCATGGGGCCCCCGGGCAATAGGGGATCATGGGGCCCCTGTGTCCTTGCCCAAACTCAAAAAAGCCTATGAAAAAGGTACCAGGGGCCCTTGGGCAGTGCCCGAGTTTCCAAATGGTCAGTCCGCCCCTGCATGTTACCCAAAGTCATTCTTCCTGTGCAGGTCTTCTTCGGGGGCTGCGGCGCCTCTCTCTGAATAACTGCACTGTTGTCACAGAAAGAGGTCTGTATCTACTAAGAGAAAGATAGTTCTAGGGATTTCAGGGCTGCGTCTGAGGGCAGAGAGGCAGCAGTGGAGGTTAGCAGGCCAGACAATGGCAAAGTGCACCGGGAACTGCATGGGGACACAAGTGTCATGGGGTCACACAGTTTGCACTAGGAGTAACTACATGACACTGAAAGTTCTGGGGTGCACTGGAGTCATGGGGTACACTGGGGTTACTAGATGACACAGGTGTCATGGGGTCACGCAGGGTGCACAAGGAGTAACTACATGACACTGAAAGTTCTGGGCTGTTCAGGGCTGCACTGGAGGGCAGAGAGGCAGCAGTGAAGGTTAGCAGGCCAGAAAATGGCAGAGCATGCCAGGAACTGCATAGGAACACAAGTGTCATGGGGTCACACAGGGTGTGCTAGGAGAATCTACATGACACTGAACGTTCTGGGGTGCACTGGAGTCATGGGGTACACTGGGGGTACTAGATGACACATGTGTCATGGGGTCACACAGGGTGTGCTAGGAGTAACTACATGACACTGAAAGTTCTAGGGTGCACTGGAGTCATGGGGTACACTGGGGGTACTAGATGACACATGTGTCATGGGGTCACACAGGTTACACTAGGAGAATCTACATGACACTGAACGTTCTGGGGTGCACTGGAGTCATGGGGTACACTGGGGGTACTAGATGACACAGGTGACATGGGGTCATACAGGTTGCACTAGGAGTAACTACATGACTCTGAAAGTTCTGGGGTGCACTGGAGTCTTGGGGTACACCCGGGTTACTAGATGACACAGGTGTCATGGGGTCACACAGGTTGCACTAGGAGTGACTACATGATACTGAAAGTTTTGGGGTGCACTGGAGTCATGGGGTACACCAGGGTTACTAGATGACACAGGTGTCATGGGGTCATACAGGTTGCACTAGGAGTAACTACATGACTCTGAAAGTTCTGGGGTGCACTGGAGTCTTGGGGTACACCCGGGTTACTAGATGACACATGTGTCATGAGATCATACAGGTTGCACTAGGAGTAACTACATGACACTGAAAGTTTTTGGGTGCACTGGAGTCATGGGGTACACCAGGGTTACTAGATGACACAGGTGTCACGGAGTCACACAGGTTGCACTAGGAGTAACTACATGACATTGAAGGTTTTGGGGTGCACTGGAGTCATGGGGTACACTGGGGTTACTAGATGACACAAGTGTAATGGGGTCACACAGGGTGAGCTAGGAGTGACTACATGACACTGAAAGTTTTGGGGTGCACTGGAGTCATGGGGTACACCAGGGTTACTAGATGATACAGGTGTCACGGAGTCACACAGGGTGCACTAGGAGTTACTACATGACACTAAAAGTTCTGGGGTGTTCAGGGCTGCACCTGAGGGCAGAGAGGCAGCAATGGAGGTTAGCAGGCCAGACAATGGCAGAGCGCGCCAAAAACTGCATGGGGACATGACACTGAAAGTTCTAGGGTGCACTGGAGTCATGGGGTACACTGGGGGTACTAGATGACACAGGTGTCATGGGGTCACACAGGTTACACTAGGAGAATCTACATGACACTGAAAGTTCTGGGGTGCACTGGAGTCTTGGGGTACACCCGGGTTACTAGATGATACAGGTGTCATGGGGTCACACAGGTTGCACTAGGAATAACTACATGACACTGAAAGTTCTGGGGTGCACTGGAGTCATGGGGTACACCGGGGTTACTAGAAGACACAGGTGACATGGGGTCACACAGGGTGCACTAGGAGTAACTACATGACACTGACCGATTTGAGGTGCACTGGAGTCATGGGGTACACTGGGGTTACTAGATGACACAGGTGTCATGGAGTCACACAGGTTGCACTAGGAGTAACTACATGACACTGAAGGTTCTGGGGTGCACTGGAGTTATGGGGTACACCCGGGTTACTAGATGATACAGGTGTCATGGGGTCACACAGGTTGCACTAGGAATAACTACATGACACTGAAAGTTCTGGGGTGCACTGGAGTCATGGGGTACACCGGGGTTACTAGAAGACACAGGTGACATGGGGTCACACAGGGTGCACTAGGAGTAACTACATGACACTGACCGATTTGAGGTGCACTGGAGTCATGGGGTACACTGGGGTTACTAGATGACACAGGTGTCATGGAGTCACACAGGTTGCACTAGGAGTAACTACATGACACTGACCGATTTGGGGCGCACTGGATTTATGGGGTACACCGGGGTTACTAGATGACACAGGTGACATGGGGTCACACAGGTTGCACTAGGAGTACTCTAATAAAAAAAATGTGGAGGGAAATATGAAAAATCACTGATTGCCTCCTCACTTTAAAAGTGTTGCCGTCTAAACTATTGACCAAAGCAAAAACAAAAAGTATGGCATGAGTGGGTAAAGCCCATCCCATGAGACAAGGGGTTAATTGGACAGCAAACGAGACTTGTATCAGGCTATGATGAATAAAATATTATGTTTATTCAGTTTAGTAAAATAATTTGCAGTATCAATATTAAAGTAACACGCAGTGCTCAGCAACCACAACGTACATGTGAACATACAAGACATAAATAAAAACAATGTCAGACAAGGATGTCCGGATGTCAAAATGTGGTATATATATGTATGCCAGAACTGGCGGGACATCACCTCAAGGTCTGTATGCCATTCACTTACAACACACATGACTCTAGATCCCACTGTGGGGTTAAAGCTGAAGTGGATGTTCATCTTTTTGCTCCGTACAGAGTGGCATGCCGCCGCATTGTGTCTACAACCTGATGCAACTATGAGCAACTGCTGTATCTAAGTCGGTGATGAATGTATATGTAGTGGGACACAGCTCTCTGATCCATGCATGTGCCCATACCTCGCACATTGAACTCATTAGACCTTTATGAGGGGTAGCTGGTGAAAAAGTGGTTTGGTTCCCTTGTATCTACTGGTGATACACATACCTATACAGGATAGATGGGAATGAATATCTATATCTCCACATCAGGGGCGGACTGACAACTCATGGGGCCCCCGGGCAATAGGGGATCATGGGGCCCCTGTGTCCTTGCCCAAACTCAAAAAAGCCTATGAAAAGGGTACCAGGGGCATCTCATGGGGCCCCCTACTGACCCCGGGCCCTCGGGCAGTGCCAGAGTTTCCAAATGGTCAGTCCGCCCCTGCTACACATTACGGACATATACACCTGTACCAACGGGCTAACCACTTTTTGCAGCATACTTGGGATCATACACCTCCTGGTTGACACGAACTGTGGGGTTTCCCCCTCATTGACCTGTGTGGTACATTATATTACAGCCTATTTTTTGGACTTGGAATTGTTCTGATCATCCTATTACAAGCTGATAACAGCTTATACTTTTGATTTTCTAGTACAGAACTTCCATCTCTGATTTAGGGACCTGTCAATATTATCCCATGGTCACCTATTCTAAGATATCTACCTTCATGTATCATATCAGTCCATGCACCCACCTGATAATCTGTATGGGCCCTGGGGTGTATATGTGGACGCATATAGAACTTGTGGAGCTCTAATTCTAACCTATTGATAACTTCAATACACCCAATCTTGGGTCAGGCTTTCGCAAGATATACAGTTGTGCTCAAAAGTTTGCATACCCTGGCAGAAATTGTGAAAGTTTGGAATTGGTATTGAAAATATGACTGATCATGCGAAAAAATGCTCTTTTATTGAATGATGATGATAATCATCATCATCATCATATGAAGCCATTTATTATCAAATAGTTGTTTGGCTCCTTTATAAATCATAATGATAACACAAATAACCCAAATTGCCCGGATCAAAAGTTTCCCTCCCCTGGAATGTTTGGCCTTGGTACAGACACACAAGCTGACACACACGGGTTACAATGCCAATTAGAGGTTAATGTCCCACATCTGTGGCTTTTTAAATGGCAATTAGTGTCAGTGTATAAATAGACAATGAGTTTGTTAGCTCTTACATGGAAGTACTGACTGGGCTAGATACTGAGCCATGGGGAGCAGAAAAGAACTATCAAAAGTCCTGCATAACAAGGTAATGGAACTTTATAAAGATGGAAAAGGACATAAAAAGATGTCCAAAGCCTTGAATATGCCAATCAGTACTGTTAATTCACCTATTAAGAAGTGGAAAGTTCAGGGATCTCTTGATACCAAGCCAAGGTCAGACCAAGAAAGATTGCAGCCATAACTGATAGAAGAATTGTCTGGGATTCAAAGAAAAACCCACAGGCAACCTCAAACGAAATACAGGCTGCTCTGGAAAAAGATGGTGTGGTTGTTTTTAAGGAGTACAATATGGTGATACTTGGAACAAAAATGAGCTGTTTGGTCGAGGTGTCAGAAAGAAGCTTTTACTGCACCAATGCCACAAAAAAGCCCGGTTACAATATGCCTGACAACACCTTGACATGCCTAACCGGGCCTTTTTGTGTCATTAATGCAGTAAAGGCTTCTTTTTGGCCCCCTCGACCATGCAGCTCATTTTTGTTCAAGTGTCATCATATTGTGCTCCTTCAAAACAACCACACTGTCTTTTTCCAGAGCAGCCTGTAATTTTCTTGTGGTTTTCTATGGGTTTCCCTTTGTATCCTGAACAATTCTTCTGGCAGTTGTGGCTGCAATCTTTCTTAGTCTGCCTGTACTTGGCTTGGTATCAAGAGGTCCCTGAATTTTCTACTTCTTAGTGGAAGTGATGATTGGCATATTCAAGGCTTTGGACATCTTTTTATGTCCTTTTCCATCTTTATAAAGTTCCATTACCTTGTTACGCAGGACTTTTCACAGCTCTTTTCTGCTCCCCACGGCTCAGTATCTAGCTTGGTCAGTGCTTCCACGTAAGAGCTAACAAACTCATTGACTATTTATACACTGACACTAATTGCAATTTAAAAAGCCACAGATGTGGGACATTAACCTCTAATTGGCATTGTAACCCGTGTGTGTCACCTTGTGTGTCTGTACCAAGGCCAAACATTCCAGGGGAGGGAAACGTTTGATCCGGGGGTGGAGACTTCTGATCCGGGGGGGCGGAGACTTCTGATCCGGGCCATTTGGGTGATTTCTGTTATCATTATGATTTAAAAAGGAGCCAAACAACTATTTGATAATAAATGGCTTCATATGATCATCATCCTTCAATAAAAGAGCATTTTTTGGCATGATCAGTCATATTTTCAATATCAATGCCAAAATTTCACAAATTCTGCCAGGGTATGCAAACTTTTGAGCACAACTGTATAAATACATATACCACATTTTGACATCCGGACGTCCTTATTTGACATTGTTTTTATTTATGTCTTGTATGTTCACATGTAAGTTGTGGTTGCTGAGCACTGCGTGTTACTTTAATATTGATACTGCAAATTATTTTTCTAAACTGAATAAACATAATATTTTATTCATCATAGCCTGATACAAGTCTCGTTTGCTGTCCAATTAACCACTTGTGGGCTTTACCCACTCATGCCATACTTTTTGATTTTGCACTAGGAGTAACTACATGACACTGAAAGTTCTGGGGTGCCCTGGAGTCATGGGGTACACTGGGGTTACTAGATGACACAGGTGTCATGGGGTCACACAGGGTGTATAGGGATTAACTACATGACACTGAATGCTCTAGGGTGCACTTGAATCATGGGGTGCACAGGGGTAACTAGATGACACAGAATGCTGTGTTGTTACATAGTTACATAGTTAGTCTGGCTGAAAAAAATCCAAAAGTCCATCCAGTTCAACCATTAAAAAAAAAAGAAGTTATAATCCTACACCCACAGTTGATCCAGAGGGGTGCACTAGAATCATGGGGTGCACTTGGGTCACAAGCTGACACGGGCTGGTCTGAGGTGCACTGGAATCATGTGATGCACTGGGGTCACAAGATGGCATGGGATGCTTTGGGGTGCACTGGAATCATTGGCTGAACTGGGGTTACTGGATGACATTGGATGTTCTGGGGTCTATTTAAATCTTTAAACCATTGAGGGTCATAAAGAAGGAGAGAGCTGTTTGCAAGTTTCCTAAAAACCTCATTTTGACATGACAGTTGTATATCATTCTTGCACCTCTGTAGAGCACTTCAGATACCAAGGAGCTCTGATATGAAAAGAGCAGCTATTGATGTGGGTTATCACTGTGGCCCACCCCCTCCCAACTCATGCACCTTACTATTGGCAAGGAGAGGCTCAAATGCGTACCTATTCTAGTGCTCACGTGATGACATCAGCACTGCTCCCAGCCCTAGTACACTGTAAATACAGGGTGTTGTAGTGATGCCCTGCACTCACAATATGTCCTCAGTCCTCCAAATCAAGTGACCCTGGATGTTATTCATCATAGAAGACTGAGGACATCTAGTGGCCAAGAAAAGGTACAGCAGGATGAATGATTGAAGGTATTGCAGCCTGAGCTGCTTTTCTTATGCTGTCCATGGGACTGGTTTAAAAAAGCTGGAATTTAGACCAGAATTGGGCTTTACTATTGCACACTCCCTTTGCACACTGCTAACAAAAAAGTGTGTATAAAATGATTACAATATGTTCTCTTCAACACAAATACTCACAAAATGGGAAAACTCACATGATTCCAGGTGAAATGAGGACCCTATTAGAAGGCACTCTTGGTCCTCTGTCTAAAGGAGCCTGGCACAACAAGGCAACCCCAAAAATCAATTCTTTGGCTTAGGAGAAACGGTGATATCACCATCTCAATTTTGTCCAGTCATAGATCACCTTGTAGAATTATAGATGGTGGGAACTTATAGAAACAGAACGGCGCTATAAGTATTTGACGCTTTGTGATTGTGAGCTTTGTGATCCTGCCATATCTTAAATCTGAACTCCAGGACTGATCCACATTGCATAGTTACATTGGTCCAGCAGGGCACAATGTAAGTACATATATCTCACACCTAATGGGTCACTGAAAATATCTGTAGTAGTCAGCACTACTACAGTGATAACCATGATCTTCTGGGTCTTGCATTAGCAGCTTTCCCTCTATGCACTGACCACAGGGGGTCACTCACTTGGCACTACCACCATTCATAAAAAGCCTTGTATTTTTTTTTCAATAAATGCAAGGCATTCTCTGATTGGATGAGGATGAGATGGTGACGTCACTACTCCTCTTCTCCATCTCATCCAATCAGGGAATGCCTTGTATTTAATGAAAAAAAAAATGCAAGGCGTTTTATGAATGATTATTATTATATTATTATTATACAGTATTTATATAGCGTCAACAGTTTGCTCAGCGCTGTACATTACAATGGGGGGACAATACATGATACAGTACAATAACAATACAATTTGAAACATGAGGGGTTCGAGGGTCCTGCTCCTTGGAGCTTACAATCTAGGAGGGAGGGGATAGTGGCACAGGAGGAAAAGCTGTGGGAGATGGAGTGGTAGGAAGAGTGGAGGAGGTCGGCAAGTTAGCAGGGGGTGGGGTAGGCTTCCCTGAAGAGGTGGGTTTTTAGGGTGCGCCTAAAGGAGAGGAAAGTGGATGATAGTCTGATGGATTGGGGTAGGGAGTTCCAGAGGATGGGTGATGCCCCGGAGAAGTCCTGGAGGCGGGCATGGGAGGAGGAGACCAGGGAATAGAGAGAAGGAGGTCTTGTGATGAGCGGAGAGTGCGTTTTGGGTGGTATTTGGATATTAGGTCGGTGATGTAGCTTGGGGCAGAATTATGGACAGCTTTGTACATCAGTGTTAGCAGTTTGAATTTGATCCGTTGGGCAATCGGAAGCCAGTGGAGGGACTGGCAGAGGGGGGTGGCGGAAACCGAGCGGTTGGTAAGGTGGATGAGTCTGGCCGCCGTATTCAGGATCGACTGAAGCGGGGATAGTATGTGGTGAGGCAGGCCAGTGAGGAGGGAGTTGCAGTAGTCGAGTCGTGATATGATGAGGGAGTGGATGAGCTGTTTAGTAGTTTCTGGGGTTAGGAATGGGCGGATTTTGGAGATGTTGCAGAGGTGGAGTCTGCATGAGTTTGTTAACGATTGGACTTGGGGCTGGAAGGATAGATTGGAGTCCAGTATGATACCAAGTACTCTGGCTTGCGGGGTGGGCTTGATGGTGGCATTGTTGGACGTGATGGAGAAGTCAGTGGGGGGGGGAAGGTGCGTGGGCTGGGGGGAAGAATAGGAGCTCGGTTTTGGAGAGGTTTAAGAAAGTGGAGCGACATCCAATCTGATATGTCGTTCAGTAGGCTGGTGATTCGGGCGGAGACTGAAGGGGTGAGGCGAGGGGTCGAGAGATGGTAGTGCTAAGTGAGCACTGGTGTACACTGGGGTTACTGGATGACATGGGGTGCACTGGGGGCCTCTGGGGTGCACTGGAGTCATGAGATGCAATGGTGCCAAAGATGACACGGTATGCTTTGGAGGGCACAAGAATCATGAGGTGCACTGGGGATACTAGATGACATGGGATGTTCTGGGGTGCACTGGAGTCCTTGGTCACACTGAGGTCACAAGATTACACAGGATGCTCTGGGGTGCACTGAGGCTACAGAATGCATAGAGGTCAGAAGGAGACACACAATGCTCTGGGGTGCACTGGTCAGTATTGTATCAGGGGGCTTGGATGAAGCACAGTGACGCGTTGCTCAAAAGGCGCTGCAACGTCGGTCAGGAGAAGCTAGTGCGCCGGGTGAAACACCAGACAGGAGACTTGCTGCAGGATCCCTAGAAAGGTAAGTGTGACAACTGCGAGTGCAGGGCATCATTGGGGGGTTCATGTACTCACAGGGTGTCCTTAGCTTTCTTGATTGAATGAGGTTGGGTGTCATTGATCCAGAAAGCTGAGGACATCTAATGGTGGAAAGAGGGCACTGCAAGGGACAGCACCAAAGAGGAGGACATCAAGTAGCAGAAAGAGGGTACTACACCCATTGTGATCAGTGTGCAGAGCGGAAGCTGTTCACACAGAACCTAAACAAGACCCAGAAGATTGTGCTGATCACTGTAGCAGCGCCAACTACTACAGTGATTTCCAGCTTCAGGTATGAGATATGCATACCTATGAAAACTGCCTCAAGAGTGGTGAAATTATGGAAATATTTCCGGTCCTTGAAAACATCAGCACACGCCTTGCTGCCCTCTAAGGGTCGGGGGAAACCCAAAGGACTCACAAGCGACTGTGTTGACAAAGGCATATTGGTATCGAAAGCAATCGCGTCACCAGGTCAGCTCCCAAACCACGAGAAGACCCCCAAATTTCTGACGCGTTTCGAGGGCCAATCCCCTCTCTTTATCAGAGCCAATCTGCTGATCAATTGGCTCTGAAAAAGAGGAAATTGCCCCTCGAAACACGTCAGACATTGGAGGTTCTTCTCGTGCTTTGGGAGCTAACTTAGTGACTTGATTGCTTTGGATACCGATATGCCTTTGCCAACACAGTCGCTTGTGAGTATATATTTCTTTTTAACTCGATAATGGCAACTCTCAGATAGTGCACTAGGATTTGCATCTGAACCTGTCCATCTTTAGATTTTTTTCCGGATGGACTGTTGCCACTGCCTGATGTTTCCAGTCCAAGGTGTGATCTATTAAAAAAGATATCAGATTTATCTTCTGTTACACAAACCGCTCCTGCGACTTGTGTCATGCAATTAATTACTCAAGATAATTACTGTTTTATTAGCAATTACACAGCGCTTGGCAGAGTTCCCCTACGGAAGATGTCTCCCCGCACACTGGCTTAACTTATTATTGTTGTGTTACGGCTGAAGCCAAACAGGGATTCAAACAAGAATTTATAATTTTAAGGAAAACAGTTGGGAATTTTTAGTATATATTCATTAATAAGTATATTTATAAAACAATTGCAGAGCTATTCATTCTGTGAAACCGCATGTACAGTAATTCTGTGTGAATGGGGGGCAAAAAGGAAAGGTTTTTAGGCTATTTTCTCTCCAGGTCGAACATTATTCATTCATACATAAACACATGAATCAGAAAAATGCTGCAGTATAACCATTAGATGGAGCTGATGGTCATAGGAAATAAATACTTATTTCCTATGATCGCCAGATCCATCTAGTGGCCATAATGCAGCATTTTTCAGATTCAAGCTATTCCTAATAATAAATGACATTCTATTTTATACATACACCTGTATGCTATAGTCATGTTTGGCATAGTGGAGGGAAGATGTTGGCTTTTATAATGAACCCATGTGACCTTTAGCTGGTGAGATTACTGGATTGAACCCACACTAGGTGACCAAAGGTGACTTACTGAGGGGTCTATGCTTTCCTTTTTGGAGGTGATCTAGTAAGGAGTCTGATGAACCCCCCTATACCAGTTCACTTTGCTCCAGCTAAGACCTGTCCACATTGCCTGCTTGGTGAAATTGAAAGGGTTCACTCATCTTTGGTAATGGAGAGGAAGATTGCTTCTGACCTGTCTCTACTTCAAATACTAATGACAAAAGACTGTCCCATAGCCAGGAACATCCCCGCAGCCTGGATACATTTCTTAATTCAAGTGTCTTTTTTTCAATCAAATGGACCATTGACTCTCGCTTCCATTGGCTGCGGGCTGCGTATAAAATTCAGTCTAGGTGTGCAATGGGTAAAAGCAAACTAAACCTTTGGATAATTGCAGTGCCTGCACCAAGAATGGTCACATTCATTTATGAAGCAGCCCTCACCCAGGGATGAGGAGAATTTAAAGCTGAATTCTAGATATGGATATTTTATACATAGTTACAGTGATCCAGCTTGGACCAATATAACCATGTATATACCATACCTGGCTGATGCCCCTGGCAGCACAGAATCACTGAAGTAGATACCGATACTGCAGTGATCTCCACTTGCTTTCAGGTCCTGCACCGAGTGGCTGTCCTGCTGCATTCTGAACAAAGAAAGTTGGCTGCTCATCATGGGTACCATTCACAGAATGCTTTGTATTTCCTGAATGAATGCAAAGCTTTGACTGATTGGAGGAGGTGGAGAGCAAAACATCACCACCTCCCCTCTTCACCTCCTCTAATCAAAGAACAATTTGCATTCATTCAGAAAATGCAAAGCATTCTCTAAATGGCCCACATGCTTAGTAACCAACCTCTTGTGTTCATTATGTAACAGGGCAGCTGCTGGGCATGGGACCCAGAAGCTAGTCTGAGAGTAGTAGAGATCACCGGAGTAGTGGTGTCTACGAAAATGATTTTCAGGTTCCAGGGGCATCAGCCAAGTATGGTATATGCATAGTTATATTGGTCTGAGCTGTAGCACTACCTCCGAAGGAGCCGCTTGGTAATTTGGATTCTATGTTCTCTGCCTCAACTCCAAGAACACCCTAAGCACCTCTGACACACCTGGTTGAATGAAAGTTACTGCTAGCACTTATAAGAACACAAGTATAGATACCTTAACTTGGCTGTGAATTAGTACCAGGAAATAGACACAAGACCATTTAATGGAATGGAGTGTGAAATGAATGTATTGGTACAGGTTAGAGTAAATGGTGGTTTGAGCATAAATGAACACACAGAGGATAGATTCAGACACAATCCACTAGACAGTATATTTACTTTGCCAAGGTAACGTAGAATACAGTTCTGTACCTCTAGACTGGAATCAACTCATAAATCAGCAAAAAACAGTTGATATAAGCATTAACTGCAATGTGAATAATGCTAAAACTAGAGTAGAGTGCACTCTAGGAGAATGGCTAGGATAAAGTGCAATGTCCCCTGAGAGATACCTCTAAGCATAAGCAATAGACAAAGTTCTACATGTAGCATATGTAAAGGGACAGTCTTTAGTCCTAACTCTTTAGCCGGCTAGCATTGGGGCTCAGTTGTACTGTTGGTGCACATAAGAATAAATCCTGTTAAGCCTACAGGAAGCAATAAGGCAACTAGATGGCTGAATGGTCAGTTCCTAAAGGGCTCAGTCCCTCTAGCAGCAGATAGTAAATCTCCACAGCTGCAGCCCACCAGTCCCAGTGATATTAGCTCACTATCAGAATCAGAAAATGTATCCGGTCACACACAGCGATTATTCCACCCACTGCTTTTCACCCAGGTGACTCTTGCTGTTGGCACACCTTGACTCAGCACTCCTGATCCTGCTCAGACCACGGTTATGCAGCAGTGGTGATGCACACTGGACAGCTATGTGCACTCTCCGGGCTCCCTCAAGAGTAGTCAGTGCTCTGTACGGCTTTAGAAAATGCATCTCTTTACCTTCCTCCTGGCAATCTCTCTCTGGGAAATGCAGTTCAAAAGCTCTTGATTACAGTAGAGACGCTCTCCTCTGGACTACAGTTCCCACAGTGCATTACTGTCTGACTCCATCTATTGAACTCTTCTTGCTCAGCAGTTCCCTCCTCTGGCTGATATAGCTCTTCATAGGACAGCAGCTACAGAGAGCAGCTGCAGCCAGTGTTTCTCTCATTCTTTATTCTTAGCTAAGCACCTGGCTACACAAGTGTGCAATATTCATACCTGGAATTCCTCTTAAAAATGAAATTCTCCTCTCTCTTCCTCTTTCTCTCCTCTCCTTTTCCCTCCCTGTCCACAAACTCTCTATAGCTCCGATAAACCATACTTATAGCTCAGCAGGCAGTTGATTGGTGGAATGTAGCACCGTAGGTACAGATGCATGCTGCCTCCCATGACAACTGTTGGTTTTATTTTCAAATAAATAATCACGTGTGTGGTGCATTTAAAGTACCTAAACTGGCACGGCGTCTAAATATAGCCCCAACATAGAAAGTGGCCTCAATGAGTGATGATGGACTAGTATAAGCTGCAGCACTTGATAAACAGACTTCTCAGTAATCGCTGTTTAAATTGAGTTAGCGTGTGATCAATCGGCGTCAAACACTGGTCTGTAATTGACCACAGGCTCTGTTTTAACCCCAAGGTCACCAAAGATCTGTGTTGTCATCAGTCTGCAAATCCCTATCAAGCCGCCTTGGCAATCAATGCTTATTGAAGCGTCCATCCATGCTTGCTTAGTGGCAGTCAAAGCCATCAGATTAATTAGGGATTCGGCCACTTAAAATCAAATAAACTCTGAAGCTGGTTAAGTTAATTTGTCATTACGGGATTTCCATGGGGACCAAACATCTGCCGCCATTCTATGTAAACACAATGGTGAGGATTCTTTAAAAGTGATGCTCGAGGAAACATTCTAACAAACCAGTAAGACACAGAATCATTCACTGTATAAAGCCGATACAATTCTGGATGTTTTGGTGAATCATCAAATCAAAAAGAGTCATCAAATCTAAAAGGAAATCCAACTTTCTGCATGCTGAATGGCAGCCTGTGTTCAACTGACTCTGACAGATAGTCCAGCCTCTTCTAAGGGAGTGGGAGGAGTTGTGTCATTCTACAATCTGTAGTCTGAAGATCTTTAGGACTGTTTTACAAAGTAGTTGTTTTCTGAGCCCATGGCAGGCTTCTGTTCTGCTTGAAAATCACATTTGTAGTGAACGTAAAAAAAAAGCAAGAAAATAGCAGAAGGAAACCGTTTATTTCCTCTACAGTTAAAATGAACAAGGTATTTCTAAACCTTGTTGAATCAATTAAGCAAATTTGTAGGTGGGTGCAGTTAGCTATTTTGCCATTAGGTGGCTCTGTATCCTAACAGTGTCCAGTTACAGTGTCACCAAGTGCTAGGCCCCTTTTAGTTAGAGCAGTGATGTCATGGGCAGGGGCGGACTGACAACTCATGGGGCCCCCGGGCAATAGGGGATCATGGGGCCCCTGTGTCCTTGCCCAAACTCAAAAAAGCCTATGAAAAAGGTACCAGGGGCATCTCATGGGGCCACCTACTGACTCTGGGCCCTCGGGCAGTGCCCGAGTTTCCAAATGGTCAGTCTGCCCCTGGTCATGGGTGAGTCAGCACCCAGTTCAAGCCAGCTTGGAAACAGGGCCAGTGCTTTCACTAGGTAAGCTAGGAAGCCGCCTAGGAGCACTGCCACCTAGGGGCATCTGGGCACAGCACAGGCCAGCTCTCTCTCTTTGTGCAATGCCGCCACGTCATGAATTATCCTTCAGCCGAGGGGAGGGACGGCAAAGGGGAGGAAGAAAAGACATGCCATGTGTCTTTGGCCAGTGTAGCAGCTGATCTGCCGCTCCTTCCAGTGTTCCTCTCAGACTCAGTCCCTTACTGCAAGCCAGTTGGCAGCTGCTGATCACTGTGGAGTTCCAACCCTTCTCTTCCCATTCATCAGCGGAGGCGGAGCTGTGCAGTGAGTGATGACATCATCACAATCCCACAGCTTGCTCTTCTAGTGCCTTCTTGGCCTGCTGATCTGTGTCACTGTTGGTGGTGGTGTGTTGTGTCGGATCGCTTAGTTCAGGTGTTCTCTATGTGTGTGTGGGCTCGGCTGCCTGCTTTCACAGCGTTTTATCTCCCCCCATTGCCTGGGGAATTCCAGCCTGGGATCTGTCAGAGTGTGGATCCATCAGGGATGGGCTGACCATTTGGAAACTCGGGCACTGCCTGAGGGCCCCGGGTCAGTAGGGGGCCCCATGAGATGCCCCTGGTACCTTTTTCATAGGCTTTTTTGAGTTTGGGCAAGGACACAGGGGCCCCATGATCCCCTATTGCCCGGGGCCTCATGAGTTGTCAGTCCACCCCTGGGATCCTTCATCCTCCACTCACTGCAACTGTCACCCTGCCACTGCCAGCCACAGATACAGTCCATCCGTGACACTGATTTTGTATTTAATATTGGTGCTGGTGGCATCCTTTGGCACTTATTTTTGCAAATTAAAAGAAATTTAGCAGTTTCATGTTTTGTTGATTTAATATTTTCTACTGTTTTTAAAAAACTCTATTCATCTTTTTTTTTTGGGGGGGGGGGGGGGGCACAAGTAGCTGGTCTTGCCTAGGGCACAAAATAGTCTAGCACCGGCCGTGGTTGGAAGGAGCACTAGTGAACTTGGGGTACCCACTTTTTTTTTCTGTCTCTCTCTTCCTCTCCCATTTTATTTCCTCCACCTATCCTCCCCTTTTTAGGTTTGTTTCATTCCCCCACACAAATCAATTGTCTCTCCTATTTTTTAAAAAAAAGTGGTGCATGTTGCTGCTGTCAGAGCAATTGTCCTAGACATTCTGAGTATTCTCTGCCATTGGGCAGATCTGGACCTCTTGAGTGTTTAGTCTATGAATAGTGGCAGAGGCTGCTTCTTTGAATGTAGCGGCATCTGCCGCTAGTCAGTTATTACCGTGATAAGTTTTCTTACCTTGCTGTCCTGTTTATAATTTACCTCCTTTCATAGCAGGTATAGGGAACGATGGATTTCTCATAGATTGTAGGCTCGAAAGAGCAGGGTCCTCGATCCCCTCATGTTTTGCATTGTATTGGTATTGTTCTGTCACATGTTCTGTCCCCCTTTGTAATGTACAGCGCTGAGCGAACTATTGGCGCTTTATAAATACTGTATAATAATAATAATGGATTAATGCTCCATTTATTTGCCATTTACAGAACCTGTACTGTTAGAATTGACCATACTAGCAGAAAAAAACGACATGTATCCCCAATTAATTCTGTATTATTGCTTATGTTTTTACAGTTGACTCTGTTAGCTTGACGCAAACCTTTAACCTCCCTAGCGGTCTGCTTATGTCCATATTTCTGTGCTCAAAGCGGTACATTTTTTTGCATGGAAATATGTATTTTTTTATTGTAGGCCTGTAATTCTTAGGAATAACTCACTGAAATCTGTCCGAACAAGAATCTAGTAAATATCCCGGGTATGTTAAAATTTGAAACACGAAATCATAAATTATCATTTAATAAATAATCATAAAAAATAATAATATAATAATAATAAAATTAATTCAATGATGTAATCAAACCAAAAACACTGAAATTTAAAATAGAGCGCCAAGTTCGCACATCACTGAGCAAAGTCGCAGAATCGTTTTCAGTGTCTGATGAGGAATTTCCCCCACGAATCATTATCACTCAATTCTGCAAGTGGTTCTGATTTACTATCGCTGTTCTCTAGCCGGTCAAAAACCGCTTTTGACCTAAAGGGACGCTTTTTGGACGCCATGGACGTCTCTCAGTTTCCAGGCAGAAAGAACAGTAAAAATGCAGGCAGGGTGCCGGACAAAGCACTCGGGACAAAATGTATGTGAAATGGTTTGATACAGGAATGTTATACTATGTGATTTTAGTGAATGTCACTTTTTAAAATTTTTAAATTTCCCGCAGGTTCGGTCCCTCGTACGTCCTGACATCGCAGAAAACGGAACCCAGAACACAGATGCCGGCATCGGCCGGAGGACATTGCCGGGGACACTGCAGGAGGGACATCACGGGAGAGCAGGATAAGGTAAGTGAAGAACAGATCCCGTAACAACGCTGCAGTGTATTCCCGAGTGTAGCTCGGGGTTACCACTTGTGATGCTGAAACTTTACCCCGAGTTACACTCGGGAATACCTCCAGGGAGGTTAAATAAAGAATCAAAAAAAAAAAAAACTTGGGGCATGGGAGCTAAACACCCCACATCTATACAGATGTAACTAGCACGTGTAGGCCATGTTTAGAACAGGAATTGTTCTGCACCCAGGAAGAGGCAGCTGATGACTATCTGTCCCTTATGGAGGTGGAGGCTAGGGTGGATCGCAAAAGGCCTGTGTGAGGCTTCTTCCCTGGAGGGTCCCAGGAGAGATGTACCTAAGTGGCTGCAGAGAGCACAGTCCTGTGAATACTAATGACCCTGGGCGGAAGAGGGACTGTTAAAGAGAGATGGCTACCATGCTTTCACATGTGACTACTGCGGACTGTCCACTAAATGTGATTGACTGTGTCAAGTGACTCCAGATTGTTTGTCGATCTGATGTGACTGTTATACCATGTCCTGAATTCCATCAGTACAAGTGCAGCAAACTACTTTTATGGGGAATATTCCTTCCTTTGGGGATCTAAAGGTCAACGACTCGAAATGTCATGTGGGGGCCTCTGATCTGGAATGGGGTACAAGATGGAGGAGGGTTCGGCCCCAGCAGGAGAGACAGTGTTCTAGCAGGGCAAACTGAGTCACTCCGTCAACAAAGTATGCCATACCCAGGCCTCTCTTGTGCAGACATATAAAAGCCCTGATACTGCTGCTGGACTCCGCCATATGTCAGGTGTGATGTCAGCAGCCGACTCAGAGCTGTCAATCAAGGGACCAGGGGCGGACTGACCATTTGGAAACTCAGACACTGCCCGAGGGCCCGGGTCAGTAGGTGGCCCCATGAGGTGCCCCTGGAACCTTTTTCATAGGCTTTTGAGTTTGGGCAAGGACACAGGGGCCCCATGATCCCCTATTGCCCGGGGGCCCCATGAGTTGTCAGTCCGCCCCTGCAAGGGACACATTATGTTGTTTTACTTTGCCCATTCCCCCTCCAGGTACTTTATAAAAGGTTATGCAAGGATGTGAGGGGAAGGGAGGAGAAGGTGGGCCAACACAGAGAGGAAATAGATATTTCCAAAAGAGGAGAGGGCTATGACATGCAAAGAGGGAAGGGGCCATGCTAAGGAACTGACTCTTCCTGGAGTAGTCAACTTTGTTAGCAGCTTCAGAGGCAGACTGTAAGTAAAAAAAAAATTGTTTATAGGAAAGAATGCTGCAAATAAGCATTTATAACACTTGATTTTTCTGTGCATTTACCCGCAAGTTTTGAATTTGGTGACAGGGTCTCTTTAAAACCAAAAAAAGCAAGTACAAGCCGTTCCACTTTATGTGTTTATTATTGAGCGCTGTCTCTTGTTTGGAGTACTTCTTCAAGCATCATTTTGCTTTGTCTCTCCACCCTCCTGTGTGGAAAATGACTGATAAATGGGAGCGCGGCTTATGCATTTCTCAGCAGGTTCGGCCAAATTAGGTAAAGAGCGTGTTATCCAAGCGTCCCCCTGGGGCTCACATAATCACTGATGGCTGCAGAAGACCACTCTCATCCTTGATTGCTTTCTGTCTGATAACAGGAGAGACCGGTGGCAAATATCGACTTTAATATATTCCACATCTAATTTACTCCTAGCAGTGATATAATGAGGAGCTTGGGCGCTCACAATCTACGCTGAGGAGGGTACGAGACGGCTGTCCTAATGAGGACCTGAAATATGCATACCGCAAGCACAATCACTTTGTACTTGAAGCAAACTCTGACTTTTGTTGTGAGAACAGAAATCCTTTCTAGGCCTGTTATATACATTGCAAGGTTTTCGTAATATGAGGGTACCCAAGGATCCTACAGACCAGGGGCAGACTGACAACTCATGGGGCCCCCAGGCAATAGGGGATCATGGGGCCCCTGTGTCCTTGCCCAAACTCAAAAAAGCCTATGAAAAAGGTACCAGGGGCATCTCATGGGGCCCCCTACTGACCCCGGGCCCTCGGGCAGTGCCCGAGTTTCCAAATGGTCAGTCCGCCCCTGCTACAGATGCTCTGTCCTTTATCTATATATATTTACATACTTGTAGTACTTTAGCCCCCCCAAAGGGCCCTCTGATTTGCCCCAGGTATTTTCCCAGCCAGGCACACAGAAACAGTCATTCTTTCTGCTTCAATGAACAGTCTAAGGGTTGTCTTTTTCAGATTTATTGATGAGGACACTTGGGTTGGGTGCAGGGGGACTGTGGGACTCACCAGCACAGCAATAGGACACTTTTTACTTTATCAAAGCTTCTTAGCACCTGTCCCTCTAGTAGCTCCTAATGGAATGAGCAGCACCGAGACACCATAGGAAATGTCCCAATCCAAGCAAGTGCTGGCATTCATGCATAGGGATAGTAGCAGCAAACAGCCTTTAGGATCCCACATTCAGGTCTGTACTCACATCCCTGGAGACTTGGATGCCTTCTTCCAATATCAGACAAGACATTTCTCCCAAGAATTCTCCAAACCAGATCCTCAGTGAAATCCTTTGATTAGCTCCAGCTATTCTTAGAAGAGTAGGCCCACCAGCTATAGCTTAGCTGGGACCTCGATGAGCTCCTGTTAGAACTTAAGCTGCACTGCCAAGAAGGGCAGCAGCCCTTCTGGCTGGGAACTTTTCTCTTCTGGACAAGAACAAGGCTGCCTCAGGTCCAGACTATTTATGCCTTCCCCAGCCACCTACTGGACACCCACCCCCAGGAATTGGCTGAGACAGCATAAATATTCAGGCTGTTGATTTGCCTTTTACAACCCACTATATTTTAGAATCCTCCAGAACGCAGGGGGGAAGCACTCAAACCTGAAGCCAATGGACAAGAAAAGGCTGCCTCAGGCCCAGACTAATCATGCACTCCTCAGCCACCTACTGTACACCCTCCCCCAGGTACTGGCTGAGATAACATAAATATTCAGGCTTTTGATTTGCCATTTCCAACCCACTACATTCTAGAATCTTCCAGAAGCCTGGGGGAAAGCAGTCAAACCTGCAGCCAGTGAAGCCTAGAACAGCCCAAAGCAATTACAAACTTCTCCACTGATTGCAGAGGAGCAGTCCCAGGCACACTGACATTTCAGGGGATGTCGCTTTAGTATTTTTTGCTGCAGAACTTTACCAGGAGAGAGGTTTAGGGTATCAAGACACTCCTAACGATCATTAGCCATAATGGGAGCTCAAACTTTTAACTAGTCTTCTAATAGCAGCATTTCTGGAGGTAGCAGGTTTATCTAGGACCCTACAGCAGACGTCCATGCAACCACTTCTGTCCTTTGTTCCCTTTTGGCACTTGCACAGCTATCAGTCCCAAGCAAGGTCTTTACTCACAGTTTCCCAGGAACTGTCTGCCACCCAGCATCCACAGGTTGAGCCTCAGTGAGGGAGATAAAAAGATCCTTCTCAGGACCAGGACTTCAGTGCAGTGCTCTCCAGCAAATAATACTTTAGAAAGTTTCTCCACGCCTTCAGCCTAGCTCCTGCTGAGGCCCAGACTGCAATTCTTGTATCACAAACATTCTCCCAGGGGCATCAGCCCCCAGCAGAAATGGAACCCCCCCTTGAGGGAAAGAACAATCTGCTCAGGCTTCTTGTACATATATTACCTCTCCCCCCAAACTACCTTCCGGATGCCTCCTTCTAGGATTTGGATGGGGTATGATAAAAAAATTCAACTGATCGTTTGAATCTCCCTGCCTTATGTTCTGGAAACTTCTTTCAGGAGGAAGGTGGGAGTAAACATACTCTCAGCTCAAGAAACTCTGAACAAAGCAATACAATAAATCCATGCTCCACTCACTACAGTAGAGCCAAAAACTAAAGTTATCCTAGGATCTTAACTAAAGGAAGGCGCTATACCCAATTAGAGTCACATATCTTTGACCGAAGTAGCTATGTTGGGTGAAGAGGGAGGCTGCAGCAACTAGGAGGAGCATATAAATAATGGCAATTGCTTGGAGGTCATGTTCCTAATTGTGTGCACTTCCAGTTTATGTTGTTTGATTGCTCTTGCCCTTTCTATTGCATGTAACCAACTATGACGATTTTTGTTTCATTTTGTTGATTTAGGGAACTATCACAGTTTCAGAGTTTAGAGGGAGAGTTAGAGGCAAGTAAGATAGGGAGTTGAGTTATGGGGTTGTTCTGTTTCTTTCCTCTTTTTATGAGCTCTTTCATATGGGCAGCCAGGGAGGGCATACAAACAGATGGTTGAACTGTGGTTTTACTGCCTCTCCAAACCACCCACCTAATAGCTACTGTTACAGTCAGACGGGGCTGTACACACACTGCGACCACAATGCTTTTGCTTCATAACTGCAGCATTTTTACCTCAGCTAGTAGAGCATGACAGGCGGCACCACCTAGCAAACATGCCCATTAAAACCAATGGTTATGAGTTGCAACCAAAAGCCAAATGCTTGGCTCACAGTTGTAGTGACATATTTTAATACAACATGGCCTGGAGTAAGAGTGTTATTGTAGACTTACATAGGAAGGTTCTCCTTTATCCAGGTCATGGTTTAGCTAGTAGCAGTTAGTCACATTCAACAGGACCTGTTTTTTAATATTGAAGACGTTTCATAGCTAACCCAAGACATGTCTTCATCTCCAATAAGTGTCATGAACCATGGGTTGGGGGCCATTGACACCATCTGTCTTCCACATTTAATGTGATTTGACAACAATTTACACCTTAAACCATGTGAATTGGAGGATTAACAGCTCTATAGAGCTCTGTTGACACCAAGGATGGGATAATGAAACTAGAA